>NC_037598.1:16728536-17066229 GCF_003073045.1 Pomacea canaliculata
ATCAATCCCTGGTAGAAATTAAGCTCTGACGTAGTGATGATTTTCAAAGTCGGGCATCAGCGTTTGGCAGGCACTTGACGACCATCCATGTCACAGACATAAAGAAAAGACAGGTTGTGTGTGTTTTAAAAGTTGAACGGGTTCGCCTTCAATTTTCCGTTAAAGGCGGCGGTATCCACTAGACCGATGATGATGCGAGTGGGAGATTGAGAAACTTACACACCTGTCCGTTACAACATTCCACCTATTTTCTGCTTCATTGCTGAAGTCTCTCACATCAAACCGCAAGTAGAAAGTGTTGAGCTCATTAACAAAGGTCACTGGGTCATCACATGAAGAAATGACGAAAGCTTTCAGAATTGATGACGAAAACAGTAGGTATGACGTGGAGAGAAAAACTGTTAAAGATTTTATCGACTCCATTTTGTTCAATTGTGAGTAGCAAAATCTTTTCTACAGTAATAAGGTTTAAGTTGTAGATGAAACATTTTAAAACATGTAAAAGACATTTTTTATAAACCTTTAAGCATTATTAAAACATTTAGCGTAATAGTAATACAAACCCAGATGTATTTTAAAAACATTTATAGAAGTTTTACGCTCGGCTGTCATCAGAGTCTAGTGCTATAGTATAGTCCATCAGTATTTAGGGCGGTGTAGCTAGACCGTTGAGCAAGACTCGATGTTGAAGCGATGCTCATGCGTAGAAACTATAGATCTTTTTAAATCAAAACCAATAATAAAGCGTGAGCTATATGTGTTTAGTCTTTTCGTGTTATTTTTATTTAAATTTGATTTTTACGATTTAATATTTTATAATTTTGAAATGACTTTTCTCTAGATTTGTCGAAAATGGAAAATAGAAAAAGGAGTCATGTGGAGCAAAAGGAGGAGGAGCAGGGTTATATGCAGGTAGGAAATATGCACGTGTATGTCTTTTACCCACCAAATCACGTCGACATTTCACTGTCATGCGCTTTCTACTAAATTGCTGATCTACACTCTATAATTAGCTTTTCGACTCCCCATCATGTATCACCCCCCCAATGAAAACACAACTGGAGGCAATTTAGTATGTTTAGAAGATTATTATAATTTACCACAACATAAAAAGGGAATGCACAAGAACAAGTAAATTTGCAGTACGTTGTTTCCCTAACTTATCTGGTTCTCTAGGTCGTACCGTTTACCTACCTACAGACTGATTACAATTTTAGCTGATGACTCTCATCCGCTTCTAGAGTAATTCGACAATAGAAGCATAAACAGAAGTGGCAGATTTAGAGTTCCCCAAGACAGAACCACATGATATTTGCATTCTTTTATTCCGGCGGCAATTCACACATACAACCAAATCATCGCTTGGACACGTCTCTCAGTGAAGGCTGGCACCCGTTCTCATTTTTTTTATTATATATATATATTTTATCTAAAGGTATCACTGATGTGATATTTGCATGGCAGACTTCCTGATTTCACGAAAGGGATTAATAAAGATGTTTTATATTGCATCATAATTAAAAAAAACAACCATAAGATTTTTGTTTTCATCACCATGAAATTTCTAAGCTATCCTTTTCTCTTTCAGTCCCTATCCATAATCAACTATTCCTTTCTCCACCTGTCCACAGCTTGGGTGTCATTCTTGATCGGCGTTTGACTTTTAATCAGCATATTTCTCATGTCTGCAGAAATGCTTACCTTGAACTTCATAGGATGAGTACCATTTGTCATTATCTCACCACTGATGCAACTAAAACTCTAATCTGTGCCTTTGTGCTGTCAAGGATAGACAACTGTAATTCTCTTTTAGCTGGGATTCCCAAGTATCTTCTTGACAGACTTCGGAGGATCCAGAATAATGCTGCTCGCCTCATCTGCAGACCATCTAGATATAAACACATATCACATATCATTCACTCTCTTTACTGGCTGCCAATCGCGGACTGTATAGTCTTCAAACTTTCCACTTACTCTGCTGCTTGTGGCATCAGTCCTCAGGCCTTTCCGAACTCACTCCCATCTATACACCCTCTTGACCTCTTCGCTCATCTTCTCACGCCAAGCTTCTGCGAGTCACACTGACCATGAGCTCGTATTAATGGACTGCTTCAATGATCTTTTCTAGTCAACTACTAAAACGAGGCAGGGGTATACAAAGCTTACAGTTTAGTCCCATTCATTGTTTAGGCTCGCTGAGACTAACAGTGGAGAATTTCGCAACAAAGGCTAAACATTGGTCTCGGCAGACACAGCAGTCCACCTTTACATATCCGTGAACTAAGACAAAGAATATGGACCGAGGTCTTTTTCCTACCAAGCCCCATCAACTTGAAACAGATTACCCATCAGCTTTCGACACTATGATTCTCTTACCACCTATAAGTCTAAACTTAAGACACATCTTTTCATCCATGAACTCTGCCATCAGCTATTCCTAAATGGCAATGTTCATTGTGTGACTTCTTCTTGTTCCTATTCACCCCCAGTGGAGCATAGGGCCGCTAAATTGCAGTTTCTGTAGCGTTTTATTGTTTTTACAGAGTGTGGTTGCTAGCCCCATGCCCAACGCTTCTTCATCCGGGCTTGGGACCGGCAGGTTAGACGATTGGTTTCCAGGCGGAGTTCATTGTGTGACTAGCACCTCCAAAAATTGGTTTGTGGAACAGTTGGCAAAGGGCCTTGGCAAACCACTGTTAACCAAATAATTTTTAGTTTCGCGTGTGTCCGAACCTTAAATAGCCATCATCATTCATTATTAACGAATTACATTTGCAAATGAAGTTATTATATTTAAATAAGTGGATAGCCACTAAATGTTAAGCACTAAATGTTAAGCTAAATGTTAAGCAATATTAATCACACTGCACCAATATTAAGCAATTTTAAAAATATATTAATATATTTTAACATATAAAAATAAGATAAAGTAACAACAACAAAATATCAAAAGTACAAACCCAAAAATATTGTGATGTTTGCACATAAATGGCAAAGCTATGTGGTTAAACTCTTTCTCCATAAACTGAAGATCACGGTCTACTGCTTCTGTGATACCTGTACCTTTTAGCAAAGGCCCTTTCAGTGGCTGGATTTTTCAGTTTGCCGGAGTCCACTCTCTGCTGACGTGTCTGTTTTCCTCGTGATCGACGTAGCTTCAGAGAAACTGTGGCTATCACAAGAGTGTGGTCACTGGCAATGTCTGCTCCTTTGTAGGCTCTAACATCTTGAAGTGAGCTCCTCCATTTTAGGTTGATGATGACATGGTCTATCTGGTTCTTTGTGCTCCCATCTGGTGATGTCCATGTTGCCTTGTGGATGTCTTTGTGTGGGAAGTGTGTGCCTCCAATCAGTAGGTTGTTTTCTTCACAAAAGTCTGCCAGTCTCTCTCCGTTGTCGTTGATGGTTCCGATTCCATGTTTGCCCATGACATGCTCCCTGCAGGTGTTGTCACTTCCCACCTTGGCATTGAGATCACCAATGATGAGCAACATGTCGTGGGCTGGAACGCTCTCTGAGGCTGCCTGGAGCTGATCATAAAAAGCATCCTTGTCTTCTGCCTCAGAGTCATTTGTTGGTGCATAGCAAGCTAGCACTGTCAGCTTGGTGTACTTTGAATGGAATCTTGCTCTCAAAAGCCTGCTTGCTCTCAAAAGCCTGGGTCCATAAGGCTTCCATTCCAGCAGTGCCTTTTCCGTTTTCTTGTTGAGGAGTAGAGCTACCCCTTCAGAGTGCTGAGCGTCTGATCGTCACACAGCTCTAACACAGCTTCCCCACCTGATGCTCACCTGTCAGTTACCAGCAGATCCATGTCAGCATAACTAGCAATGAGGTAAACAAAAATTAAAGTATTAATTTATTAGTATTAATACAGAAAGAACTACATTTGAGTTGCTTTAACATGTAGCCAACAGAAGACATGTAAAGTTGACCTTTTGCACCTTTGTTATTTTGAGACCTTGTGTAGAGTCTTTCGCTTTGGTGGTGGCACCACCGCCGAGGAAGTGGAGGGTTGAGGCGACTCAAATAAAGAAACATGTCGTCGCTCTTCTCTTCTACGTCACTTAAAATGATGACGGGCATTTGGGCGACGAATTGCTCCTGCGCCTCGAGGAGCTGGTCTCTTATGAAGGGAAAGACTTCCCCAGCCAAAAAATTTGCCCTCCATCTTGGCTAAGATCTTTTCTAAATAAAAGTCGACAGCCTCCTCAAAAGTCATGGTCGTGCAGGGGTGCTGGTGCTGTGATGGGTGATTGATGATACACCCGTTACAATACTCCACTATGGCCTCGTTGACCATACCGACGAGCGTTCTGAGGAAACTTGGATTAGACATCCTTGCTATGCGTTGGAAAACAGAGGTGAACCGTGAACGACCGCTAGTGGTTGGATTGCACGCCTCTCTCCCTCTCACAAACCAACATTTATCCATCTCTCACACACACACACACTAAAAACCGTTGTAACATTTAAGACACCGTTTTATTTAACAAACAACTGAAACAAGTAACAGACGATGGTTGTAACCAGATGTCCAACCACAATGCCAAACAGCTCCATCATGGCACTGATGGAGCATTATAAGACTTCTTCGTCATTCATCATCATCATCACTGCACACAAACATTATAGGATAGCATACTGTCAAACATTTATAGCTGCATCATAGAATTTTATATTCTTTCCTAACTGTGCCGCTCTACACTGTCTTTTATGAGACTGCGAAGAAAGAGACAATCTTTTACATAGCTGTTCTAAACTTTTGTCCCAGTTACTACTCCCTCAGCATAGAAAGCACAAAGTGTTTGAATTCCTGTAACTGTAATATCTATGGAGAAAGTACCTAATATGTAATGACACGCATGTCAGACGTTTGGCTACATTGAATAAAATGTACATTAAACGGACAACATGAGCGCTCGCCGAAAATCGCTGGAAATAGATCTTAAAGTATCACAAAAAATATTCCAGTGGTATTTTATGACAAAGAGGCACGAGAAACATTATTAATGTTTTTCTCTTAATCACAACTGGATTTGTTGAGAAAACAGAAAGTGACGAAATGGTAGTATTTCTAAACTAAGCATCATCTGCATGACTTGAATTTGAAAAGGAAAGATGCAATCCGTAGTAAAAGAAAACAGCCCAGGACACAATGAACTGTTGCTGAATGTTCTCTTCGACACTCAGATGAAGTTATTTGTACTCATTTGGGAATCAAAGAAAACGGCAACATCACAGGCTGGAATCATGCGCTTTATCAATATTGACAGTTGTCGTCTGCTGTTTGATGTGGGCACCATAGACTGTCGCCTCAACAATGTAGCTGTTAGTCCTAATGGCCGATATCTTGTGGGAGTGATGGATGATGGGAATCTGCATATCTTGAGCCTACAAACTTTGTGGGCAGACATCAACGAGGTAGACTTTATCATCACAGTTATATAGATAGGCTTCAGATATATAATTGGCTCTGTCATATAGTTTGCAAAACTGTCAACACCAGTAATAGAAGTATTTTTCCATTTTAGTTACCTTGTAATAATATAGTATTGGTACATAGACTAGACTCTTTACTCTGTATTTAGTATTTCCATTCTGGTCCCTACAGTACCTTGTAATGACATAGTATCAGTACATAGCATAACCTGAACTCCTTTGTACTTATTATGTTATCTTAATTACCTTCAGGTTCTTGTGTTGACGCATCTCTCATGGTCACTTGAGGATTTTCCGTCGCTGCTCTTTGATTCTCATACTCTTGTTGGGTATCCCTGTAGAGTTTGAGCCTGAGAGTTTCCAGTCGGTTTGGAGTTAATTTATTCATGAGCTCGTCCAGCACTTTTAAGAAAGGTAGATTGGTCTTACTAATTTGGAAAGTGTCGTCTCGACTTCGACCTGTCTGGTAATAATAATAAAAAGACAATTAATGTTTCTAGGCATGCATATGTGTGCGGGGGTACATTGGATATGCATGTGTGCCGAGAGGGAGAATCCAAATCAATATAAATCAGTTTTCTACATGTAAACAATAACATTGTCACACTTTCAGCACTATTTGCTTTCCAACCCGAAAGAGCGAGTGCGCATACCTAGAGAGCAACTTATGTCGTACAGACCTACACGACAACATAATGTAGGTAGGTAAACGGTACGACCTAGAGAACCAGATAAGTTAGGGAAACAACGTATTGCAAATTTACTTGTTCTTGTGCATTCCCTTTTTATGTTGTGGTAAATTATAATAATCTTCTAAACATACTAAATTGCCTCCAGTTGTGTTTTCATTGGGGTGATACATGATGGGGAGTCGAAAAGCTAATTATAGAGTGTAGATCAGCAATTTAGTAGAAGCGCATGCAGTGAAATGTCGACGTGATTTGGTGGGTAAAAGACATACACGTGCATATTTCCTACCTGCTAAACCAGCGGCCACCACGCTCCAGCTACGAGGACGACGGGCCTACATGCTTCAGGTGTGGCGGCAAGGGCCACATCAAGGTGGGGTGTCGCATGCGCATTGACCATCTGCGCAAGCCCCTAAACTACAGGCTGACCTGCAGAAAGGGGCAACGGGTTGACCAGCGTCCGCCGGCACACGGTACCGCTGGCGAGAAAACATTGATAGGTCCCAGCACGTGTGTAGACGTCTGCATCGAAGGTGTGGCCACGGCAGCGCTGCTGGATACAGGTGCCACTGTATCAACGGTGACGGAGACATTCCATCGCCAGAAGCTGCACACCTGGCCGTCCGTCCGCTTCAAGAAGTGCTACGTATTGAGTGTGCGGATGGCCGAATGCTCCCGTACTTAGGATACATCCAAGCGGATATACGAGTGGAGGGGGCAGGGGGCGGGGGTGATAGTCTCCCCTGCCTACTGCTGGTCACCCCAGCAACCAGATATAGTGACAGTGTTCCAGTGCAGCTAGGTACCAATGTCCTGGAACAGCTTATGCACCAGGCACAAGACAAGCAAGGACCCCAATTCCTGCAGGACGCACAGCTACAACCAGTACTGCATCGTTCCTTTCGCTGCCTAGCGATGCGGAACAGACTTTACAACAAATTTTTTTTTAACACAATGGTTAGATCATAACCAATGCAATTTAGTGAAGGTGGAAAATCCTTAAGATTTTTGCACCAGTGAAAATGAAAAATGACTTGCGGAATTGGAAATATCTTCAGCAACATTTATTTATCTATATCTTTTTTGCTGGTTGAGGGAGGCTTTTCAATTTGGAAATGCAAAACTGAGGATTTGTACAGTTACCTCCCATAACGGTTCAGTGGTTTTGTGTAAAAAATATAGAGTTTAGTGGAGGTAAGATGTAGTCTAGTACGTGCTACAGCACACAACATGGAAAGTTTTACTCCATGCAAATAGCACATTTTACACATAAAAAGCTCAGAATAGGCAGCCAGTACAAACGTAACAGTAGGTCTCATCAGTGATCGTGATGCCATAGACTCCTTGTAGAAATCAAGCAAGCACCAAATCCATTTGAAGGCAGTAGAAACTAGGTGATAAGCGCCATATAAATACCTAACTGTTGTATGCTTTCATGTAGATTGTCAATACAAACAGCAAAAATCGGTGACAGGATCAGTATGAAAAAACTTTTAAGTTCATGTTTTGAAAATTTCATTACCATAAATCAGGTCACACTCTTTTAACAATTTTAAAGTTTAACAAATGCTTTTTTAATGTAAATATTGCATTATTTTATGTTTATATGTGCATGTCACATTTCACTCATTGGGGGGAAATATAAGCACGATCAAGCAACAGTTTTGAATGAAGTAAAGGTGGATGATGAGGAATAGAGAGGGTAAGTGTTGATGGAAATTAGAGCCAGGATTGTCCTCTAAAAATTAGAGAAAAAAAACAGCTGAAAGCAAGAAAGGATTCATTTTGAATTTCTGTGATTCCAGGATTCAAAGGGGTGTAGATACCCAGTTTGATAAGCTGATGAGAGACGGTCAGATGCAAGCAGTTTATTGTACATCAGCTATGCACTTTGTGTTTATAGAGGGTGGGTAGCTAGATTTATGTATGCATGCATTATGAGAGGTTTCTTTCTGTTCTGGCAGCTATGCAAGTCAACAGTTGTACACACACCAGAATAAATGCTCATTTCACTACTGTATTTGTCAAATTGTGGTCAGTCACCAGTCAAACCATGTATTCTACACATGGTGTGCAATGTTGTCTTTTAAGGAGAAATATTCAAGACTTGTATATCATGAAATTATCAGAAGTTGTATCGTGATTATATTGTTTTGAAAAGTTCTTAGTGTTTTGTTTTGTGTAGCAATCATTGGGTGTAGGGTGTGATGCTGTACATTTAGATTTGCAGAAGATGCCTTAAAAATCTGTGTATTATGGTTTTGTGTGAGTACATGATAGTCTTCTGCCTTTGAAGTGCAATACCTGAAACTAGCATTCTTAAATGTTGCTAGAGTTTGATGATGTGTCTGAGCAGTTTTCCTTGAAGGTCTTTGACTGCATTTTGTTGAGCTTTCCACTTCAAACACCAGAAAAGAATTCTTCTTGATTGGATGCACATTGTACAGAAATAGTGATCACGAGACAGAAATTTCATTATGCAAACAGATTGACATCTTGTGTACTGAACTCTGGTGACAGGGACGTGAATTAGAATCATCATAAATAAACTAAATATTTCTTGATAAACATTAGCAAATTTGTGTTGTACTTTCCACTCCTTCAGTTCTCTTTGTCACAGTGGACATTATACATTTAACTTGAGGCATTGTCATGAGGTCAGGCATGTTGCATTTTTTTTTTTTTTATGAGGGGCGAGGTGAGGTGTAATAAAGAACTACACTTGTAATAGTAAAAAAAAAAGATTTGTATGTAAAATAAACCGAGATGCTCTTTACATAAATATTTCAATTGTTCATGGCATATAAGTAAATTATTTTCTACATCTTGTAAAAAGCTATGTTGATAATCAAGGCAAATGGTTGCTGATGAGAAAGTGCATTAACTGTAGATAGTGGTCAAGTGTACTCCATTCTGTAATTGCATGATACAATGGTTTCAAGACCTGCAGAGAAATTTTATGGAAGTTGCCTCATCCATATTTTTTATATCAATGACCTTCATCCTGTGAAAATCATATCCCATCCTGATAGTGTCATCACACTTTTACGCTAAGAGGTTTACACTGTAAATATGAACGAAGAGGTGCTAGATACTGTAAAGAGTATGCTGCTGGTGTGAAAAATGGGCGTTGGGTTGTCATGTAAATGTGACTTCTTAAAATTGTTCATTTGTATAAATCTCACTTAGATCTAATCAACCCATGTGCATTGTTTCAACCGGTTGATCATTTTTGGAAGTGTGTGATACAATCTTAAATAAAATACACATACAGCAGATTTGATTTTTCCTTGCATGCTGTCTTATGTTGCTCATTACAGATGAAAAAATCTTATCTTTGTTTAAATTAGAAAAGACTACATCTATGGGTCTGTCTTATTTATCAGCAAAACTGTACCTTAGCCTTAACATGGGAGCCACCTTCTCCAAGGATGCCAGCTCATGCCAAACATCCGCATCAGGATCGCAACAGTAACAGTGGCAGTGGTTAGACTAGGACAGCGGTTCTCAACCTGTAGGCCTCTTTGCATCGTCAATGTTTGTCTTTTATTTTTGGTCTGCATGGTTGTTTATCCGTCCTTCGTATGCTGTCATGTCTAGTTCTTGTCTCAAGCATGGGAGCATGCTCTTTCATGAACGAGATGATGCTCTATATAAATCACATTTATTTTTTATATTATTATATGTTAAGTATGTTTAATTAGACTGGTTTTGACTACATATGGAAAAAGTAAAAGAAAGGGTTAGAAGATGGACTAGCATTATGTGGACTGTTGTTAGGAGTAATGAGGTGTGTTTAGCGCACATTAAAAAGGAACCGATGGTGGATATGGTAGGGAGAGAGTTCCACTGTTTTGTAGCACACTGAAAATCTTGTGACTGTGTGTGGTTAAGAATAGCAGTTATCAGACGAAGAGCAGAGTAGTCTGAAATGGGTTGAAGGTAAGAGTATCAAGAAAACCATGTTTATAAAGTTGAAAACTTACGCACAACCCTTCCTTGCGCTCACCCCATCAAAAAAAAAAAAAAAAAAAAAAAAAAAAAATGCAGGAAGAAAATCATGTCACTGTAATCAAATTTCAGTTTTAACAGAAAATCTTTGACATTCAACTAAAGTAAAACATATTTATCTAATGTTTTTGATAGCGAAAAAAAGTATCATCAATCAAGCATGTTCTAAGCATTGTTTCTGTCAATGGAAAACGTACTGATAAGTCTTGTAACAAATATAGCTCACTCAGCAAAAAATGCATCAAAAGAAAACCTAAAATCAAAATCAGCCATAAAATGTACAGATTTTAGCCAAAATATTTACCATACCACAAGATGAAGTTGATGCCAGTAAAATGAATGTAATTCATTATAGCCTTTGTCATTTCTCACCCCACCCCAACCAAGACCACCTTCCACATGGGCCATCTATCCATCACCTCGAAGTCCTGAATGCACCTATGAAAACTCCTATTCACTCTTCTAACTTCAAAGCATTTATAGCCTCATACAGCCTTATGACAGCATTGTCATAGTCTAGCAGTTGAATTGTTTATAATAAAATACTGAAATTAACTTTCTTGTGGTTTTAGGTCAGGGGTAAGGAAATAAGAAAATAACCAGTTTCTCTTTTAAGCTCCTTGGCATTAACCCCAAACAGTCCTCGGGCTTAACATTGCACATGGGTTCAAATTATATTTCCCTAAGCATCACAAGCATGTTAACTGTTTTTACATAAAATTCAAAACCCTAGCAATTCTAGGAGTTAATGCAAAAGAAGTTAAAACCCCTTTCAAGTATAAGCTTATTTTGGCAAGTCTTAACAGAGAGGTTCTACTAAACATGTTTTATCAAGATTCACATTTAAGTTTTCAATCGTTATTTACATTATGATGGACCAGTTGTCCATGGCGAGTTGGTGCATTCTCACCACTGGTGTTATAATCCTTCCTCTGAATACACATTTTGCAATTTCTGAAAATGCTCACTAAATTAGACATAAAGTTTCAAGCTGACAGTACAATCAGTATATTTCACTGTAGGAGCCATCTGAGTCATCTGAAGCCACACTTGTGCTCACACCAACTTTCTCCTCAGTCTGTGCCTCCTGCAATGAAGAACAAATCTTTAAAGATGCTTGTATCAACACTTCTTGCCAGAATTTATTTAATGTATGCTTAGACACTGGGATATACAAAAATCATGGATCATGGTCTGGACAATACAGAAAAAATATTAAATGATATCTTGCTTAAATGCAACGATCTCGTTAAAATGCAGACTGTTTATAAAGTTATAAAGATAGGAATGTGAGTGAATATGCATGGATATATTTTAAATATCTCAATACCTCTTAAAGGGTGACAGATTAATAAAGAATCTTGCTTGCCAAGTACAAGTAGCAATGGTCTGAGCTCTCTGAAGCTTGTCAAACTGGCAGCAAGGGAGGCCAGCAAATGGAAAGTTGCTGTAGTCAAGCATAGACATCACAAATACTGAAGATGCCTAATGCAGCTGATTCTATAGCTTGTGAAAGATTTGCAGACTGCATTTACATGCATCATATGGGGTGAAACTACAAGTTTTAAAGTTTTAAAAGTTCTATCATGCTTACCAGCTCACTTTCTTCCTCGGACATGGGTTCTTCATCTCCCTCACTGTCAGCACCTGAACTCTTCTGCTCACTGTATGCCTGTGATGGAATCTCCTCGCCCTACCAAAAGCCACATCAATCTTTGCTGATGCACTGACCACAGAACAACATTTTTATTCCTACACTCTACTAACACTACACTCTCACAAGTCATAATACTATTCTCGACGCTGTGATGCTTTATCAAAAGATTTCTTAAAAAAGTGAAAGCTTATTAAGTAAGAAAAAGTCCATCCTTGAAATGTTGCCAGAGAGCAATCCTTGCTGTTAAACAAATTTTTAAGACATGAACTGACATGGAGACAATGAGAAAAGCATCTAGAAACAAATATTTTCAGACAAGTTCTCTCCTTGGTTGGAAACATCCTGGAAACAGACTGCCTCCAGTATCTGTGGAGCATTGTTAACAAGGATGGTGGAACCGATGATGACATCAAAAACCGCATCAACAAGGCCAGGCATGCTTTCAACAGCCTACTCCCCATCCGAAACTCCCAAGCATTATCCTTCAGCAGTAAGACTTGCATCTTCAACACCAATGTAAAGGCAGTCCTACTGTATGGTTCTGAAACCTGGAGAGTGACAAACACCAACAACAACAAGCTCCAGACCTTTACCAACCAATGCCTATGCCATATTCTGGGAATAAGATGGCCTGAAAAGATCTCCAACAACAGCCTGTGAAAAAGAACCAACCAGAATGTCCCTAGCCAAGACATCAAAAAGCACAAATGGGGCTGGATAGGACACATTGTGCAAACCAGCTGACACCATTGCCAGGCAGGCACTTGACTGGAACCCTCAGAGGAAGAGGAGAGTTGGGAGACTAAAGCAGATTTGGAAAAGAACAGTAGACAGCAAGGCAAAGGTCATCGGAACGACATGGGCCCAAATGAAGGGGGCTGTCCAAAACCGGGTCCGCTGGTCAGGTGGTGTTGCAGCCCTATGCTCCTCTGGAGTAACAAGGACTAAACTAAACTATGGATGCTTGTTTACATGAAACAAAATTCTCTTGGTAATATAATGGAACAATTTTAGAAATAATTTACATAGAAGATACCTGAAGTGTTTTGTTCTTGAGGTTTCCAACCCAGAAAGCACGCTGACAGTGGTTTATAGTCAGCATATGTTTGACACGCAACACCAGACGCTCTAGGGCTCTTTTCAACACTGGGACCTGATTTACCTGAGTAATGTCCTGAGTTCTCTGCACAGATGCATAAATTTATGCAGGGGCATGCACATTCACACACACATATATATATACACACACTAACTATATTAGAGATGTTCAGATAGTCAATAATGATGAATAAAAACGAAGGTAATTATTATGTGCAATGGACTTGGTTTACTCTTCATTTGTATTAGTAGTTAGTTTTGTAGTCCTCAGAGTATAGTGCCTACATGTAGACCAACATGGGGATAGTACTAGATGCAAACACTATGCTGCACCTCTAACAGCCATTCAGCATTCTGTTTCCCCTAATATACTTGCATAATTTAGTATTCACCATAAACAGTGGCAGATGAGTATATTACCTTAGCATGGCCACACATATTCTGTAGTATGCGTGTGCTCTGTTGAAGAGTTCGCAGTAATGAATGAACTTCTGTGCTTTGAGAAATGAAACTTGCATCAAGTACTGGCATTGCCCGCTGTAAAAAGATCTCCACAAACTGCCTCCCATACTGCACATAAAATTACAGAAGATGTCCATGACATGCTTTCTTTCACACACACACACTCTTTCTCACTAACTCAATCGCTTATCAACCCAATAATTTTTGATAAAGAAAAGAAATTTTGTTATATTCTTTTATCTATGCAAGCTGTAACTGAATGGTGCTGAAGCCTCTCTTTCTGCAAGACTACCTTCAACGCATTCTAAAAAAGTTTTTCTCAGTTCCTTATTTTTATTTTGCAAAGTAAAGATCCTATAGAGAAAAACCTTTTTTTTGGGGGGATTGCCTTGCCTTCAGACATGGTGAAGGTCTTTATGCTCTGCTTACTTTGAAAATGAATCATGCTATAATTAGACCCTTTTTCATTCTCTTCTCTTTACCTTCATACACGCTGAAATTCCTCCACGACTGTTGAGTTCTTTGACAAGCCCAACTCCCAGGAACAAAACACGCACAGCTGCACTCCAGCTCACAAGATACTTCTCTTGAATCTACATCAGAAGAATAACAACAGCAGAGTAGTGATGCATTTGTTTAGTGCAATATCCAAAATATTTCAATGCATATTTTTAAGTAAAATACATTGTGCTAATTGTTATGTCATGCAGCTATTTGGTTATATAACCCTGAAATAGAAAATCTTATTACATAATGTAAATCAAGATCTGAAGTGCTTCTTACAAGTATGTAAGTAAACATGGTTAAAACAGCAATGAGGAATATAATATTACCTCTTTGTCATCTGAGCGTTTTAGTAATGGAATACCCTTGACTTTCTCCACCAGTTCACTCATGATCACCCGAAGAAACACTGGAAATGTAGATCTGTACACAACAGTTAAGATCAATATCTTCACCTCAATAACTTTACAAAGCAGTAGCATGTTGGAATGCACAGTTAAGCAGACACATTTAAAGACAGTGAAGAAACTGAAAAAATGTTTTCTTTTGCAAAATACATAAACTATAACAATGAAGCTACACGTTTATTGAACGAGGATGCAGTTTGACTCCACAGAACAGCATTTCACCTTGTAAGACATGGTAGTTCAGAGGCAGTACCCTGTCTGCTTCCCTGCACAAGTTCCATCTTGATGGTGTTAGCTATATTTTCCATGGTCTGAAAGGGATCTTCTGTATTTATGATCCAAATCCTGCACAATAACCACAGTTGTTTGACCTTTAAACCTCATTCCTTAAAGATAATGCAGGATATACAGATTTTGTGCTTTTCAAATGCATAGCAAATAACCATGAGTTCGAATCAAACATGCATAGGTCTTGAACCTATGCAACTACTTAACTGTAAGTAAAGTAAAATCTAAAGCTTCAGATAGGCATTACTTCTGACCTGATGTTTACAGAAGCATTAAGAAGATAATGCAAAGTGAAATCAATGCAGCTGTTATGCAGCTGTCTGACCACAAGCAGTTGCATAGAACTTCTGCTGGTTCCTCTTTCTTGAGAAGGATGAGGGAGTCATCCTTGTTCTTTGGGAAAGGAATATTCTGTATATCTGGGTTTCCAGTGGCTTTCAGGTCATATAATTCAGAGCAGTACTCTGTCCATGAGAAAGTTGCCTGATCTGTCCTAAACTCATGCTTGTTTTGTGCTTGTGTGTTTTCCATGTTTGATATGCGTTCTTAGCGTTATTCCTGCTCAGATTTTCTTTAATGTCACAATACTACTTTCACCTCCAAATATGTTCCATTTGTCGTTATATGTCGTTCTATTTTGATTTGGTTGCTATGTGCTTTGTATCATTTTAATGTTGTTCTGTTTTGATTTGGCTACTATGTGCTTTGTATCACTTTGCTAACTCATCTCTGTGTTTGAGTTTTAGTTCCTTTCTCTTTTCCCACACACTTAGTATGTCAGATATTTAAGCAATGTTTACTAAGGAGCTCACAGGAGCTCTAGTTTGAGTCACAGATGATCTGAAGGAATCAGACCTTTAATGTAAGTGTTGGTCCATAGCTTCAAGGATAATGAGCATTCCAAATTTCCCTCATCACTGTTCAAGTCCTCCACTATTTTGGGATCTTCCAGTCTTTCATGGTTGAATCTAAGCCAGTTAATCTGAAAATAGTTTTCTCCAAAAGAGGTGTGCCATATCAATTGTCTGGATAGAAAGTGGTGGCCAGATGTGGTTGCTAACTTCAGACTGTAGTAGAAGGCAAATTCCAGAAATCTTATCCCTCTCATTTGCGAATTCACTGCAGCATTTACCACAGGTGTCCTTCCAATTCTTGAAGGCGTCATATCCAGCCTTGGCATCCCCATAACTAAGCACCAATAAGTTGTCCTTTGACTTCAGATCAACTATTTTCTGCAATTGTTTGAAGAAGTCTTTCAGGTACTCATCATCACAGTCAGATGCCCAGGCTTTGATTATTGTAATGTTAAAGGGAGGTGTATGTAAACAGATGGTGATGAGTTAGCTGAAGACTGGCCAGTATTTCATGACACAGTTCACAATGCCATGATGGCTGAAGACTGGCCAGTATCTCATGAGTTTCATTCTTGGGCATGCAGTAAGCTTACCTCAATTATCCTATGTGTATAAAATGTGTGCATTCATTCTCCTCCACACCCATCTGAGGCAAACATCCTTACCTGACATGGAACTGCAGCATTTCATTAACTGATGCTCCTTTTTCATGGTCACCCTTTTCAATCCCCCACTCACGCTGCACTTGTTTGTGAGCAAGTTCTCCTGTGAAGTTGAACAAAACTGTCAGCTTTAACATGGAATCAGGAATACTGCACACACATTTATTGTAAATATTTGATTTTTAATAATAAAAAGGTGAGGTTACCAAAAGAAGCTCTGATGCCTTTCTTAACAACTTTAGTGCACATTGGCTTTGGCATCCCACTCACTTGGTGGAGAAGCTCTAGACCACTCAATCACCGTATAATTGTTTTCAGCCATGTCACTCCATTTCAATTGTTATGTTACATAAGATCAGATTAAGTCTTCTTGTTAAAAGTGGACATTACCCAATCGTTGACGAAGCGTGGTGTTTTCACATCTACTTGTAAGAGCTGCTAATAGTTTGATGAGTGTTGTACTTGCTGCCAGCGTGGGTACAGTCTCAGCAAAGTTCTCGATATATAGGGAGGCATTGCTATGAAGTAAACAGAATAATTTGGCATACTTAAGTCTCTAAAAATGTGTAAATATAATCTTATGCATTTCTAAAGTGCAACTAAACCCACTGCTCAATGTCTGCATGCCTAAGATTATTCACATCTGGTGAGAACACTGGTATAAGGTATTTTATTTGGAGATTGATCAATCAAATACAATATAATAAAAAGTTGTACAGGCATTAAAGGAATTTCTGGAAAAAATTCCCGAAACAATCAAGATGTGCCTGATGATAAAAGAAGGGCATGAACAATAAGATCCACAGTGCCAGTCTCAAATAAATGTTTTACCAATATAACCAGCTGCATTGCCTAAAATAAATAAATCTATTTATATAGTCTTTTCCTAGTGGGCTCAAAGCACTTTACAAAATACCTACAGATACATGAAGGTGCAAGAGCACAAACATTAAATACAGTCACCTTTAAAATCATTTACACCAAGACAGGTGTTTGCGCCCTCTCTCTCTCTTGGTGCCCACAGGGAGCAAAGACAGCAATGTTTCTCAAAATTACATTACAGAACAACCAACAGTAGATCACCAACTCAATGTAAGTCTTAGATGAATTTGAAGTCTAAAGTGATCAGTTTATAAAATGCTACAAAGAAATTTAATGTTATCTGGGAACTTTGTCTTTGTGAACTCCTGATTATAATTACGGATTTTTCTATATTTTGAGACAGAAGTATGAGAAAAATAGATGGAGTAAATCAGGCAAGTTAGGGATTTTATCAGGAACATTGTACTAAACCCTGAGTTGAAACTGTCCTAAAAAAAGAGGCAGCAAAGTCTCTGTTAGAATGGAAACCAGTTAACGTCAAGCTCATCACTGTAAGGCTGCAAGGCAAGCGTATAAACATAAATCTTTCGATGTCATGTATCAACCAATGACAGAAAAAAGAAAATAAAAAGAAATTTTCCTAGAACAACTTCAAACAGAAATTGAGAAGACAGAAATAAAACAGAAACTGATAAGTGCTATGTCAGAGAGATTGAAGGAAAATCAGCAAGAAGACATACAGTGAAGCATACAGAAAAGTTAAAAGACTAGTTATATCTGACAAGCTTACTTACATGCATAGTCTTGGTAGAAAGGCAGAAGAAGCATATGTAATGGCTTAATAAAACTAACCTCAAAAGATCTATGAATGACATCTGTGTGGTGCCCATTGCTTTGACTTGTGCAGCTAGCAGTGCTACACTCTCCCTCAGCAGTTCTCTGTGCTCCAAAAGCCCAAAGCCATTCCTTTGTACCACAAGAAGCCCAAAAAAAAAAAAAAACCAAAACAAAACAAAACAAAAACAAACAAACAAACAAACAAACAAACAAACAAACAAACAAAAATTACTTTCTCATGAATCAATAGGGTAATAATACAATATTTTATGCAATATTGAAATATTAGTTACGTTTTATAGATGTAATAAACTTAAGTTTATTTATAGTATATGGTAGCTGGTATGTGATATCAAAACCAGGCAAGTTAGAGTTGCTTTACTACTGTTGTCAGGGGATTCTATGGGGCCAGTCAGTGAAGTGACTATGCTCTGTACAAAGTTTCTGAGTTAGGTAGATTATTTGGAGTACTGGAGTGATATATATATATACATACACAGAGCGATGATTATACATGTAATCTCATCCATATATATATATATCAGATTTGTTTATTTACTGGTTTGTTTTGCTTCCAGGTGCATTTTTTTTATTTCCTTTCATAAACAGCACTCTGTCTTCATAAACTGTTTATACTATGAAGAAATCCCCCCACTCTCAGCTTTTTAAAGACCTCTTTGCCAGAAAACAAATGTATAAACTTGATATTTGACATAAAGAAATGAGGGTGATATAGTCTTCAAGAACAGACTTGCAGCACCAGAAATCCCTACAAAAAAAATGATTTTTGAAAATGAAAGGACAATATGCAAAATTCAAATCAATTACAAAAACCATGGTAAACAACGTAAGAATAAAGTAAATTAACAATTTCTTCTGTGTTTATTATTCTGTTCACCATGAATTTTCTCATCCTCTTGTCTGACACACTGGCATCCAACTCATATGACCAACTTCTCATCAAAAAAGTTGCAAAAAGTATGTTTTGGTAATGCTGTATCATGTTTTTAATTATGTAAATAATGATGTGAAGAATGTGACATTATCTCTATAAAAAAATGATTTCACCACCTTAAGAATGTCTGTTGTACATACCATGCAAAAAGGACCTGCAAAGCCTGCAGAACTAAGTGAAAGCATACAGCCATCTCTTCAGCTTCAAGTGTGTTGGTCCCTAGGTCATCAATTTCATCATCAGTTCTTGAAATCTGAGTCTGTAATGTTGCCATCAAGTTAAATAAGTCATTCAAATTAGAGAATGTAACTGCTAGGCAAACTAAATATTTGACAGCATTAAGAATGAGACAATTTCAAAACAAAATACATGATGTGCTACCCATTTTGAATAGTTCCTACAGACTTTACATTTTTCCAATGCTACGGCACAATAAGAATTTCCTACACATTTCTCACAGGTTTTTTTAGTCACATTATGTCACATTACAGATTACAGGAAGTGGACTCCACAAAAAAAAACATAGAGACTCCTCCAACACAAACTGACAAGCACTTTAACTAAAGGCTAAAAGCTAAAGCAGACATTCTGTCCTTTAAGTTTATTGCAGGTTTTGCATGATTTCCTATAGTTTAAAAAAAAAATTCTAAGACTCCAGTACCAAAAGTCTTGACATGTATAATAGTTTGTAAACTAGAATTCAACCTCTTTTGAAAATTAGTTTTCTATATTTTTTGGAAGGTGATAGAAGTGAGTAACAAAGATCAAAGGAAGGGAGGGACACCTGGAAAAAGTTGCTGATGGCATCCAAATGACTGCAAAGAGTGGGGAGAAGCTTGACACAGAACCTGGCCGTCTGCTCAGATGAGTGCTTGTCAAGGTTTGAGAAACCTGTTTTTTTAAGCAGCCTTGCCTGTTTCATTAAAATGACAAAACAGACTGAAAACAAATATGAATGTTGAACATAAACTAAGTGTTCATTTTATTTCAATTTAGATACTCAATGCCACTCAACTAACAATCGTATATGCATCATTTAAAAATAAAATTACTGATATGTTATTAAAAATATAGGTGGATGTTATATCTGAATGGATTTCTATTCTTAAAAATGTGAAGACCAAAATGGCAAGGAAAATAAAACATAAATAGGCAGACATTTTGAGAATTAGGAAAGAAAGCAACAGACACATCATTTACAGAAAAGTGACTTTAATTTCATCTTGAAATTAAATTGAATTAAATTAAATTTTTATCTGTCATAACAAACTCTTATAACTGTAAGTGCAAGGAGCCTGAATTTTAAAATTATTTTACAATCATAAAAGCTTTAGCGACTCTTAGTGATAGTGACTTGTGGTAGCATCAAAGTAATAAGAAGGGTGATGTTATGAACTTGTGAAAGAAGAAGTTATTTAAAAATTAGTTGAAGAAAGTGTGATTGGGAGTTGTGGAGGATTGATGTTTTACACCTAGCCACCAACTAAGGCAAAGCACCCACCTCTGTAAGCAGATGCCACATGCAGAAAGTGCAATCAGAAGAATACTTACCTTGAAAAAGGAATGACAATGAGTTGTGCTGGCAATAAGGGCATGATTCATCTTCTTTACCAGATCCTCCAAAAGGAAATTGAGCTGTTGGGCTTGAATTTGAAATTTATGTGTGTCCTGTCAAAAACCATTTTTGAATGAAACAGCAATACAGTGAAAGGCAAAGAAATAAAGTATGTAACTGAAATGGAAACTTAGAATGCTGATTCCTGATTAAATCTGATAGCTAGAAATACAAAAATAATAGGTTTGAGAAATGTAAGTTGTATACTGATGATATGTTTCAAAATCTTTAAAGAAACAAAAGATTTTGAACAGCCTAAAGAAATAAAAGGTTTTCTGACATGGACCTGCAGAAAAGAAAGATTAAGTAATTTATAGAAGTGGAAACAACGATAATCCAAAACTGCATGCCCCAGCATTTAGATTACTTAAACTAAATGCTAAACATGGTTTTCCCTTATGTCCCAGCTAGACAACTCTGTCACCAAAGCAACAACATATGGCCACAGGATTTGTTCTTGTGCAATGAAGCAATGGAATTCTCTCCACCTACTCACTATTGAATCCTTTAAACGTGCACTGAAAACACACCTCTTCCGTAACATTACTCCTAACAACCTTTCCCATAATGTTAGTCCTTTTTCAAACACTTCATTTTGCCCTATCATGTTACTCTCAGCTCTTGTTCTTGTCATTTGGTTCCTCTTTGTGTTTTCTTCATTTGATTTTATTCTTCATTTAGTACGGTTGTTTATTCTTTTATAGTTTATATGTTATTTGTTTTCCTGTCCCTCCTTTGCTGTCCGTGTTTCATTTTTGTTAAGTGCTAAAGCATGCTCTTTAGGAGTGTGAGTATGCACTTTACAAATTTTGCATTTATTTATATTACAAGATGACTAATGTTAAGCACTACTCCAGGCACTAGAGCATAAGGAGCTATAAAAAAGTTATTTGCTTTAGGTTTTTCTTTTAAAACACGGATTGTATTGGTTTTCATGCAAGGGAAAGTGTCCATATTTTGAGGTTTACAACTAACAGACAAGCCCTAAATTTCTGACACTGTCTTACGCAGCAAAATTACCTTAGACTGTAGATCTAAATCCAGACAACTGTGAAGAACAGATACTGAATGTAGAATGTGGAACACACTTAAGTCCAATTCCCTGTAACAGTCGACAACATTGTCCTAATAATACTGTAGTCCTAATGAAACAAAATATTCATTCTGACTACAAAGAAAGGAAATTTCCAGTATTTCCTTTTTTTTAAAATAGTGTTCCGTATTTTTAAGAAATACAATCAACAATAATGCAAACTACACAAAATAACACAACTCAATAGCTGTTGTCCTCCTCTTTCCATTGATACAAAAACCATGACTGTAGATTAATTAGAAGTTATTAATGTACATGTCTGTGACCCTGTTTTCAAGAAGTAAAATTTAAGATTTTAAAACAAGGGAAGCTATAGTTACATTCAAAGGAACTTGATGAATCAAATTTGAAATGGTACCAGAACTTGCCCTAAAAATTAATACCTATAATATAAAGGTAAACCAGTTTTGTCTCCCTCAGACTGCAGCTTTTTGCTTTTTGCAGGTTCACCCTCACCCTGAGTCTCCTGAAATAGACATTAAGAAAGGAGAAAATGCAGGACTGCTTTTGTAGTTACAGTCTGATTTTTAAACAGTGCATTATGAATGCATAGCCGGAAAATAACACCAATAAGAATGCTTTTTTACATAAAGACCTTTTTCTTTAAACAACTGGATTTAAATTTTAGATACATTTGGTGCCTTTCCCAACCTTTTCTTGAAAAGTAGCATCCTGTGAGACTTCCTCATCAGCTTCTGCTATAGCTCTCTCTTTTGGTCTTTTCTTTAAAAAAAAAATTAAATAATTATATATATAAAGGTTTAAAAGGAAATAAGATCAGCAACATTTGTTTCAAAATAATTCCCGAGGCTGATAATAGGCTATGACATACAGCAATAAAACAAACTCACTAAAGTTCAAAATATATACATACACATTTGGGCTTGAATGATGATCATAATATTCCAAGATTTAAAAAAAAACAAACAAAAATAACCTTTTCCTAGACCCCTTTGCTTTAGTGACTGGAGCCTTGTTCTTGGTGTTACTGTGAGAGGCATTTGACTGTTGGTCATCAACCCCAAGACCCAGCAGCTGTGCATTGTATCTGGGATGTTCTAATACAATGAAACAGACAAATAATTGCTCTACTAGTTTCAAAAAGAACTTATGATTAGTATTCATAAATCTATATTTATGATGACTATCCATACAATCTCTATTTATAATAAATAAACATAATGTGAAATATACCGAAACCTTGGTCTCCATACTTAAACCCAATACTGAAATGGTACCTTTCATACATCTGATTAGAACCTTCTGCAAATGTGTAATATTGTAGAGTCGTTGTACCACTTTGCCCTTCATCTCCACATCGGTTTGACTGGCAAAGGCATTTATTACCTGTGCCAAAAATAAGAACTATGCAATTTTTGGTATTTAAATGTTTTGCAAAAATAATTTATTTTCCTATGTTTGTGTATGTAATATACTAAACTGTATGCTTTTATCAATTTGTTTTTGGTTTTTTAACATTACTCGAGGTGCATAATCTTTTTCAAAATCTGCGAGACTGTGACTTATCATGCTGCTGGTTTGATAACAATATGCTGCACAAACCACAATCTTCAATTGCTTTGAAAGGAAAGCAGCTATTCTCATTTTGCTAATCCCAGTAAATTCTACATACGAGACTTGATGTGTTACATTATTGTGTGCCACATTCTTTTGTTGGACTTCCAAATTCACACTCTTGGTTTTGGGAATAACTAAGTAGAAAAATTATTTATGAAAACCTGAAGATCAATACATGTAATCCTTTTAACAATTGTCTTTTCTTAGTGATGAAGGCCTGAGCCATTTGACTATATCAAGAAAGTTATTGAAAAACAACAGCAAGTTTTCTTGCGCCTACTGAACAAATTGCCCAATGGTTGAGACAAAAAAAAAAAAAAAGCCAAACAAACAAACCAAAGGAATGAATTTTTATTAAATTCCAATGTGTCGACTTTGTAAAGTAAGGAAAACACAAGCTTGTGCATAGTTCCTGTTATCTAGTGTTCCATTAAAAGCTTAGCAGAAATAGTAGTAGTCGTGCTGGGTATTCCCCTCACAATAGCCCACTGTACCTTCATTCCCTAATTTCTTTACAAATGTAAAATATAATACCACCCCAAAAAAATAACTTAATTTACCAGTTTGAAAAATTCTGCCAGTACAAATGATCTGAGAAAAATATATGTTATCAGTTAAAATGCTGGCTACAGGATACATCTTTCGCACTTACCTCTCGAAACCAATTGATGCAATGTAGCAGACAAGTGCAAATAACATCCTTCTCCTTGTCTGAGAAAGACTCAAATTTCTCATAAACGTATTCATCAGGGACGTAAATAGGGCAACCTTTAATACACATAAACAAAATTTACAACATTTTATGCAACAAGTATCAAGGAAGATAATACTTGCATAAGAAAGAAAGCTTCTACTGGCTTTCCACATCAAAACGTAAAGCAACTAAGAACATTACACCATACAGTAAAAAAAAGTTATTGCAACTAAGAACATTACAAAATACAGCGACATTTTTTAAAAAACTAGAAAATGCACTATCCAAGTGTGGTTATTATGATGGTAAATTGGGTGACAAGCTGAGTGCAAAGTTCAATGGCAGCACCATGATGCACTGCATGCTGGTACACACAAAATTCAAGCATCTCAAAACATTAAAAAAGAACTAAAAGTTATGGGGGAATAAATCAAAACTATAAACAAAATTCAAAATAGGCAGACAGCAACTGTTCCTATCTCATTCATTTCTGACAAGGAACTTTCTCTCAGTTTTTTGTTTTTTTCTTAAATCAGACATTTCCAAAGATCTTTCCAAACTGTATTTTGAACACATGGTTATGACAAAAAGTGCAGCATTTCCATTTGTTGACTTTCGATCTAGGCAGTATTGAGTCCCTGATCTTTTTTTTCTGATCTGTAGTTTGTCGCACATTTGTTTGATTCTTCATAGCTTTTGTGATTTCTAGATTTATGAAGAGTTGGTAAAAATCAAGTATTACAATACTCCCAAGTTGAGCGGGCCTTGTAAATCTGGTAAGGCATGGAAAGACATGTAGATGTTTACTTTACTCACTGTTGAAATGACAGAAATATCTCCTTTGCTGTTATTTAATTCTATAGCAGGATGAATTAAAGAGGGTTATGTAATACAAACACAACATACCAAGTAATGCATCAATGCCCTCCATGTTTCCCTGATGCTGATGGCTTTCACAGATTTGAACAAGGCGGAAGTGTGGTGACAGACATGCTGCATACACTGTTTGCTCACTGAAATTAATAATCGAGGTTCCATCTTACTTTTCTTTGTGTAAGCTAAAGAATTTAACTATATAGTAAACTATCAACATTAATATAACTGACTTAGTGTAATTGTAGTTAGTTTAGAAATAAAACAATAATTATCAAGAACTTTACAGATTAATGCATTCTACTTACCTCAAAGACATACTTAGCTAATGGTTATCTTTTTTTTTATTTGGTTAAAATTTTTAACACAAAAACCCTTTCTTTATGAACATAATGAGTCTGAAGTCACATAATGCATTTTGCTAATAGACAATGCAGTGCTGAATGAAGACATATGCCTAAATCCAGTTTAAAGGCAAGTCAGAAGAAAACAACTACTCTAAGCCAGTTAACAACAATGCACAAGCTTTGGAGCTTATCTGGACTTTAAAATTATCTATGACTCTTGAAGTAAAATGGAAAACATACCTCTTTTGACACTCTGTAATTTCAGCAGCCACCAGAGGAAGAAGGTTGATGACAATGTTGCTCTCTTCCTCCTGATTGAGACTGAACTGGGCTGTCATAGGTATTCCTACCGCACTACTCACAAATATATCACATTAATCACAAAAATATCAAGTTAGCAAAGGTTGATAAATTAATGGATAACTCAGTTTCCAGCTGCAGTAAATAATGATCCTTAGGAAAACTTGCAGCTTTAGATAAATGTAACTGCATGAATAAGAAATTTTTTGGTGATGATATTAAGATGAAGGCTGCTAGTAAGCCAAGAATCAAGTGATTAACATTTTAACATATTCACTTATTGTTAAAACTTTTCAGACATTTCACCTTACAAGAAACAAAACATGTTAAGTTATTTTCAGGCTTATCATTATGGGAATATCCAGGAAAATGGATAATCAATGGTGTCAGTTTGTGCATAGACACTTTCAAACACTTGCTTGTCCCCACTACAGAGAGAGGCTCTTTGTTCAACTCTTGCCTAGGGACACTGAATCTGACACCTGTTCACACGGTTGGCTGTCAGGGGTTTTTCTATAGATACTACAGTTTCCTCTCTATTCCCTTTGTTCTCATAGTGCAAAATCACCTCAAGGTGGAAGCACTTTCCCCCCAAAGTAATTAACCAATCTGCAGAAACAAACCGTGCGTCTAGACTTATTGGTTAGTGATAGCACAAGAACAGAGAGTATTATAGGATTTCAAAAACTGAGGAAAAAATAGAAAAAAGGGCTCCCCTTCAAAGTAAATGAGGGATCCTCAAAACAGGGATTTACAACAAACTTTGCTCTTGAGTCTTCTCTCCATATATTAGATGTGCACCAGACTGTAGTGCAAAGATTCAGAGAAATAGAAGATTTAGGTGAAATTAATCAGAAATAGATCTCTCTCTTCTTATTTACTGATATGCCATCTTCCCTCACTACTAATTTCCAACAACAGTCTAAACTCTTAATAGGAAAGTACACACTTTCTTAGAAAAAAATGTCCTACCTGGTTCAACGGAAATAAAATGATTTTCACATAATCTCTTTACTGTATAATTTAGGAAAAAATTTTATTGCATGGTAAACAATAGTTGGTGAACAAGAGGATGAGCCCCTAGACTGAAATAAAGCTATTCTTACTTACAATTTTTAATATTAACAATGTCCTTACCTGTTATTTTTGTCATCAGCATCCACCACAAAGTTCTCCTGAAACATATCTGTCATATGCTCTGATACCCAAGTCTGAAAAAAAAAGTTTGAAAGAGCTTAATAAATAATAAAATAAAAACTTTGAAAAAAAATTATTTCAGATATCTAGACAAAAATAATGATTTAGAAATGATTTTCCAGCTCGTACCTGAACTTTAGGATGAAGACTGCCATCCATAACCAAAGCAGCCAGTTCATCTAAAAAAACAGCTGATGGTTGAGAATGGCGACTGCTGGCAGCACGAAGCATGTTCAGTAAGCTTGTCACTTCCTGCTCCCTCTCATCACCCAGCAGACTGGCAGCATGAACATATAAAAAGAAATATAAAAATACATGTATAATGTGCACACACATTAATGTATGCTCACATCATAGACGTGTATAGGTGGACTGCTGTCTGTCTGCCTAGATCAATGCTTATCCTCTTGCAAAAGTTGTCCGCTTTTAGTCTCAGCGAGCCTAAACAATGAATGTGACTAAACCGGAAAGCTTTGTACACACCTGCCTCGTTTTAGTAGTTAACTGAAAAAATAAATCATCTGCCAGCAGTCCAGTAATACAAGTTCGTGCTCACATGTAATCATGTGCACTATTCCACCTAACTTTAAATAAAATGACCCACGTTAAACATACCCTGATGTAAGGGATAATTAAGTTATCAAAGCAGATAACCCAGAAGTTAAAGCATTCATGTCCAAGGCTGAAAATATACACATCAGCTAGTATGAAACCCATGTAATGCAGAATAAGATTTCTCAATTTATCCAGCTGCTGAATAAAATAACTGCTCCTTTGTATGTATGGGGATGAAAGGTAGTGAAGAAAGCATGGACGCTATTCTTACTAAAAGAACACTGAGAGCACTAATACCTCCTCCCTGTGGTAACTTGCATTTTGCTATGATAGAAAAAGTAAATATGTCCGCTAGCATCACCAAGACTGACAAAATAAACAGTGTGATAAATATACAGGTCACACATGTGAGACCTATAATAGTATTGCTAGGTAATTGGCCTTTCACAATCCATTCTTACACTATCAGTAGCCATCATACATAGAAGTGCTTCAACATAGGCATAGAACGAAAAATGCACTCACATATCTAGTTTTAGAACAAGAGGACCATTAACACAAAAAAGCTATCTTTTGTTGAAAACTCTTTCTGAAGCTGAAAATTTAACAATAGTAAATTAATGAAAAGCAAAACTAAATGATTAACATGAAAAAGCTTTGAGAGAGAAGTGTAGAATGCTATCTTCATGACAACCTGACAATAAAACATTTGACAAGAGAAGCAAAAGTGCAGTACTACAATTTAAAATTAAAATATTAAAAGGCTTTTAATTGCTCAAGTTACCCAGTAACCAGCTGTCTCCTCTCACCCCCTCCTCACCCCACCCACGTGTCACCCACCCACACTACCAGACCCTGACAAAGGCACCTGCAAGGAAATTTTTTAGATTGTTTTTTGACTCATAAAGCAATGAAGCTTGAAAGATTTGATGTAAGCGAGAGCGACTTGCCCTCACCTGGAGTAAACAAACATGATCAAGATGGAGCAAACGAACGAGTGTTGGCAGTGTTTGCTTTTTTTTTTTTTTCTGTTTGTTTTGCACGCTAGCAACTAAAGCTGTATCATGGTGAGAAATAGTCACATTTATGAATGTTGAAAAACAAGACCTCTAATATAATAAAACAACCACTAAGCAACATGAACTAACAAAAAAGGAAAATGGACAAATGGGAAGAAGTGCACTAAAAAAAGTATAGTGGCCTCCAATATGACCACTATTAAAACAAAGGCTGTAAATTAAATTAAAACTTTAAATATTATGGTAGAGCTTCACTATCTTTAAAAAAAAAAAAAAAAAAAACTACTGCCAGTGGAATAAACTTAAAGAAAAAAACAATGAGACATAAAAGTGCATGTGAAGCATGTAGAAGACAGGACCCAGGTGAGAGAACAAGACACAGGTGAAGAAGATCAAAGTACTGGGAAAAGCTGAGTGGAACAGAAACTAACGACATAAAAAAAATTATATAAAACATGTAAAAGCTGTCAAAAAGACTAACGAATTACCATAAAAGAATAAACCTCCTTAAGAAAACAGAGCCTCTGTACTAGCAGTCTTAGCATGCTGCATTGTTACAAATCCTGTAGCAGACCATAATCACTATCATTCTCCTTGTTGCTACAGAGAGCTCCCAGATAACTTGAACATTTTGCTAGACTTATCCAATTTGTTTTTGTTTAGTGCTTGCACTGTATCCACAGGTGCAAACATATATGGATTTTAAAACTTGCTCAAGACACATTTTAAACGTTAAGTTTGAAAATCCATTCACTTGCTTGTTACATTAAACCTTTGCTCACATCAGGAAAATGCAACTCCCAAAACACTGAGTGATAAACTGCAGAAGGTCCACTGGTAACTTACTTTGGGTTTACACTAGAGATTAGCTTCCTTATCACCATATGAAGGTCATCCTTTATTAAAAAAATATATAAAAGAAAATAAATATGAAATCACATAGATGCAGCAGATTTTTTTGATCTTGAACTGACTATCTACTGACACTTAAACAATAAAAGAACTATAAAAGAAATATTAACCAGCACAAACGTCTCCAAACTTCTGATCACCCACATTTCAGAAAACTCCACTCTGTCTGACAGACACATGCCATTTAAATCCTGTCATCAATACAGTCATACCTTTTCTACCAACTATGCTTTAGAACAATGAAACTCCCTTCATATCAGTCACTTACTTTTAAGCTGCACTAAAAACACATCTCTTCTATGAGTACTACTCCTAAAAACAATCAGGTGGTCTGGTGGCACAACGATTAGCACCTGTCACCAATACAATGAGGACTGGCTGTCCTGTGTTCAGATTTTGTCGGGGGCACACTGTTCTTTCTCTGCATGTGCCATTTGTTCAAAGGACTTAGCTGGCTTGCCATAAAACTGCAGTTTATCCCCTACTCTACTAACACAGTCCACAGAGTGTAGTTTATCTGTTGAGCCACTTTCTCATGTCTTTGAATTCTGTTGATTAATCTGTCCTGCTTATGTAGATCGATTTATCTAATAACATCGCTGCATGTTACCAAACTGTGCCTATTGTTTCTATATCTTTATACATATTATTAAACTGTTTCTGTTTATGCCTTCAGTACTTTGCCCCATTCTTTCATTATTTTTATCTTGTTTTCATCTTACAAAGCAGACCACATACTCCTGTAGGGATGTAAATACGTGCTCTACAAAAACAGATTTAATATATTATTATTTAGCAATATACAACCTGCATAAGAGCTGGATCATTGCCAGCACAGAAAGCAATGCGAGATAACACAGCAAATAGTTTCCTCAACCGTTGGAGAGACATGTTCTGCTGCTGTAAGTCCAACAACCGCTGAAAACATGAAAATGTCAAAATTGTACTTAGTGTACAGCATTTTTAAATTCTTACAAGAATACAAATATGTCAAAATCATACTCCTTCTCATGATACCACATGATAACCATACCTGAATGAAAAGCTAATTTTTCACAAGATTTCCTATACTTCTTTTGAATTTGAAAATAAGGCAACAATGGCAAAATACCTTAAAGAAAATGGCAAATTGCACCATATCCTTTAAGTGTTCTTCTACCAAACTAGCCAGCACATCCAGTGCAACATCTGTCTCTTCTAGGTTTCCACTGCCAAGCTGCATTACTAGCGTGGCCACAGTCTCCTGAAAAAATATACAGAATACATAAAAACACTGCATATCTGAACTGTTCAGTTATTTTTAAGTTAATTATTGCCAATAAAACCAAAATTATATACAAGTCTTCTGTAATGTCTCCTTGTGTCAACAGGCTAATATTAACTCTTCCTGTACAGTTTGCACCTGTGAATGTAAATGTCTATATAGTTACAGCTCAACAGCATCAATACGTCTGTATGATTTAGATAAGTACCACTTTTGACCCCAGGCTAAACTATAAGGGCTTGGAGGTTTTGTACCAAATGCAAGTAGAAGAGACTCATCTGGTCACCCACCATCTTAGGAGAAGACCAATGTATATAGTAAGTATGGAAAAATGAAATGATCTAAAATTTCAATCAGCTACAAAAACAGATCTCACCTGTTTGCAGAAAGTATCAAAATTTGCAAATATAAGTTTGTATATAACTCCACCAATATAGCCAAAGGACATTTCTGATCCACGCAGCAGCATCTCTGCTAGCATCATTAAAGATTTAAACTGTCTTTGAATCATCTGCAAGAAGGTAAAATTAGGTAAGTATATATATATATAAAACAAATATTCTTACATATTCTTCATGCTTGCATAGAACATTTAAATATTTCAAACTAGAAAGGCATTTTCAGCTTTAAAACACATCATAAGGAAAACATGATCTGACCCATTTTATTTTACCTGAGAATGATCTGAGAATGCTTTCTGCAGCAAAGGCTCTGACATATCTCCACTTCTGATTTTATTGCGAACAAGACTTTCCACAGATTTTCGTCGGCTGGTCTGATGAAGGAGAAGTATCACAACCAAGTCCAGAATGTTTAATTTTTCCTTTAGACTGTCGATCATCTGAAAACAAAGCAGTACCAGGTGGACCTAGCTACCATTTTTTTCTAAACAATTCAGAATAAATATTTGCTTTATTTGCGACACTTTCCTATGGCACTTTTTTTACACAGTTAAAAATATGCTCTTACAAAATTGTATATTAGGTGGTGTATGCTCTCTACTTAAAGTCTAAAAGGAAAACATTACAAGTTTTCTTTTCTCTTTTTGTTAACTCACTGTACTTAGCACACATTTGATATAGACCTCAATAATTTTTACACAAACAGCGTGCACATGAGAAAATGCACTTTACAAATTTCAATTATTATTATTAAATGATATGTAATTATTATAATTATTAAACAATATGTTAGCAAAAGGGAATTTATCCCTCAACTCAGAAATAAGAAAACAGTGACTGGAAGATTTGGATTGCATTAAATGTACTTTCATAAATGATGGCAACATGATGGTAAATGTCAAAATGGCTAGTGATTATTTTCATCATTTTGGAGCCTATTTTAGAAAGTTGTTTTTCATTACCACAAGTCATAAGAGAATTTTCCTTCATTTCTACATCCTGCTTGACCATTAGAATCAAGTGCCCAGAGGACTAGACAGATTTCAGCTCAGACACAACTCTTTCCTGAGGCAACACCTTTTTTTTCCCCTGGGTATTTCTGTTTTCTTCCCCCTGTGTGTATGTGTGCATGCATATGTCTGTGAATGATAGTGACTTTGTAAGTGGCACTTGATTCTTGCTGAAGTTGTGTGCTAATGTACCTTTGTGTATATTTGTGAATAAGTTTTGTATGTAAAGTGTGCTTTCAGCCTGCATTCAATGGTAAGTGCAGCACTCTGTAAATAAACATTTATTACTATTATTATTATTGCTACTTGAAGAGAAGAACCCAACACTCCTTGTATGGCTAGTAACTGAAACTTGTGATTATTTAAAAGTGTTGACACGTTCAATGCATTGTTTGGTGATAAATCTAAGCAATTATTCTTTCGCCACCAGAAATAACATTAAGCACTGATATGTATACTTGCAGTCTACAGTCAATTTTTGTCTCTAATTAGCATTTATTACAGTTATGAAGACTCTGCAAAGTTCCGTTTACGAGCTTAATTATGTATATAACCTGCCTTGAGCCAAGCATCAGCCACACCTCTCTGAAATTGAATTCCTGACTGAATGGCATCCATGATAAGAACTTCAGTATCCCTTTGATTGCTGCTGTATCTGTCATAAAACATTCACAACATGTAATTTTCACCTGTTACAGAGAGTTGCACACCCCTATCCCAACTACACCTCCTCCATAAGTCTTAAATAACTGATAAGTAAATTACTTAAGAAGCCCTTCATGTTCAGATCTTCCAGTTATTAAGCTTTTATAAATGCAGACATTTATGCATTGTACAAAAGGTTCTATTCCATACTTATTTGTACATAATGACAACCATCCGAAAGCTAGCTGACCCAGGCACAGGGTTGGGAGACCCAGTCAGACATGAAGGAGATCGGTCCACAGCAAGGTGGAGGCAGCTGGCATGATATGATTTCAACTGGAAAGGGAGACCCAGAACCCAATCCAATAGCGTGGTGTAGATGTGGCCCTATGCTCCACTGGGGGTGAATAGGAGCAAGAAGAATGACAACCATCTTACAATCTCTGTATTAGCATCAACTGCTTGGGAAATTTTGTAGCCATGTGAATGTTTTAGGCTTTGAAGCAGGCTGATGATTTAAGACTCACTTTAGCCAGTGGCTGGAAAACTGCCCCTCTACTTACCCAGCAGTGATGGGCACCTAATAAATTGAACATTGGGAAACAAGGCTGCACCTGACAGGCTGAGTTGTTTGGTTCTCTGGGGATTTTATTTTTTATTTTTTGTGCAACAATTCTGTTTAATTATAGCTATAGGTTTCTTTTAGTTGCATGTTGAATTCTTGTTTCTCTTACACTTTCTTTTGTTTTGTTTTACTACTTGTAATTGCCATACTTTCTGTTTGTTGCTTAATTTTAATTTAACAGTTGCCATTCTTTGCCATTAATTAGATAGATCCACCATCACTTTCACTCAGTCTGTCCAAAATCTTAGTGTTATTTTTGACCCATCATTGTCCTTCAAGAATCATGTCAGCTCAGTTTGCAAATTCATCTTTCTCAAACTGTGCAAGATCAGCTGCGTCAGACATCTCTCTGTTGCCACAATCAAGCAGCTTGTTGGCATCTATGATGTTCAAGCTCAACTACTAACTTTCTGTTCATAGATCTTCATGGCCGCCTGCTTGACAAGCTCCAGAGAGGTCAGAACAATACTGTAATCCATAAGCAGAAGGCCAACCATACTACACTGTTTCTGCATGATCTCCACTGGCTGCCAGTTTGGGCTCACATTGAATTCAAGATCACCATGCTTTACCTATCATCTATCTGGCTGAGCTTGTGTTGTCAGACAAGCCTCGCATATTAGTTCGCTTGGCCCATGCTGGATTTCTCTCTATTCCATGTATCAGACTAGAGACATTCGGCCATTGCTCTTTCTCCTTCTCCGGCCCCAGTATTTTAAATTTGCCATCTCTCTCTCTCTGCACAGCGGAGTCAGTACATACCTCCCAATCTGGATGTAACATCTCTTTCGGAAACACCTATTATAACTCATCCAATCCATCCTGTTGTCCTTTCTACCCTACACTCTTATCGCTGCTTCCTTCATGTTCTTGCATTGCTAACTGGTGCATGTTTGTATATGTATGTTGTGCTTGTTTGTAATCAATTGTTACATCTACATCACATGGGCTCTTTCCCCCTGCCCATTGAGGTCACCTCCATGTGAGGAAATGTGTGATACAAATCCTATTATTATTTATTAAGGAAGGCTTTATATTTCATGCACTGTGCCCTAGTACACAATTTGCCAAAAAAGGCTTTGCCTAGTGAATGAAGATCTAGAAAACAAACTGTTAAAGCTAGTTATGTGCATGTTATATACAAAGGTAAAATATTAAAGGTCACAACACCAAAATAGAGCACATTATGGCAGAAAAATAATTAAAAGTCTTAATAGTAAAAAAAATTGCTACAATTATATTAAGGCATAATATATCTTATTACAAAACATGAAACTTACATTTGGGTACATTTGCCTTTTGCTAGTGCTGCTCTGTGGTCAACAAGTGAAGGCAGATCAATACCTCTCCGTATTTCAGCAACTACCTGACAAAAATAATTATTTGAATGAGATTTCTTTTGGTTTCTAAATATTTGGCTTTATTCATAAGTTGGCAAAGTTACATCTGTATATCCATGATTATGTGTAAACACAATCACATATTTTATAAATTTTTAGCAATCACATGTGAAATGTAAGATTTATTTCAACATTTATTATTCTTTCATCAATTTTAGTTTTAGAACTTCACTTATGGTGTTCAGTACTCAAAACTTATAATTACCTCTGTCATTTCAGCCTGAGAAGCTGTTCTTAGCAGAAACTTGATCACAACTACTAAATTGTCTGCATCCACAAGCTTCAGCGCTTGAACTGCTGCCTGTCGTACCTAAAAAAAAAAGGATAAGCAAAGGTGGTGGTCACTAGCCAGACAACCTGGATTAAATAGAGATCATGATGCTTGCCACTTCCAATTGCAGCTGCTTGCTTCCCACTGTTCGAACTCCACCAATGAAATGCTCACTCTAACCATCCCCCACCTGCACACCTGATGACTGAGCTTACCTCTCTAATCTTTATCTACCTCCCACAGTAGCTGGTCTCAAGTTAGTTACTGTTCATTGCTGCTAGAGTTAAATAAAAATGTAAAATACAGTACTGAGCAAAACAGGACTCAAAGGGTTAATGGTATGGACACTTCTATCAAGAGCTGCAGTAAGTCTGCTTCAAAAAGAGGGGCATCACTGGCATAGTTCTTAGTTATCATTCTACTCTGGTCTCTCCCCTTTGTTCTTTTCATTCTTCCACCGATAGCCATCTTCTCTGTCTCGGCTGCTTCAAGAATCATTCCCTCAGATTCTACTAATTCTCTTACTATAGATGTTGATTTTGAAATTCTTTGCCCTTAAATTTTAGATATTCCTCTTCTTTCTCATCCTTCACATTTCATGTGAAAACATTCTCCACTCTACAAGTCTATCACAGGTAATGACAGGTATTTTTGGTGCCAACTGCAGGAAATGTTTTGGAACCTACAACATTGGCTCAATTTTTCACAACCCTTCGAGTCCAAGATTGAGGAGACTGGCAATAATCATTATTCAAAGATCTGGGACCAAGCTACATGACTACAGGTAGTGTGCGACCACTCCCAACCCAGTGTCTCACAGGTGGTGAACAGTGAATAACTTTTTGTGCAAAAGTGTGGATTCTGTTATGAAGTTATTTTAAATAACACTACTAAGTGAAAACATAAATAAAAAATTAAAAACCTGTGCCAGAAGGTCAGGGGTCAGCTCAAGACAGGTTAATGTGTCCAGGACAGCAACAGTAAGGTGACTTCTGCTTACCAGTACTTCACTGCAACAAAATACATTTCTCAGATACTGCCCCACAAGAAAAAAAAATGTATTTAAAAGAATCTCTATCTTCAGATGAGCAAAACAATGATAATTTATTTTCAGCTTGCCCTTTCTTCTCAAAAGAGACATTTAAAAATAGGATAATGAAAAAGTATATAAATAACAATACAAAAATGAATAAATGAACAAGAACCTGAAAAGCATGTTAACAAAAATTAATACAGCACATGAAAGGCCAAAAAGACCAAAAAGAGCTATAAAACCAGCAGAGCTGTCTGCTATTATAAAATGTATTCATAAAAAATGTGACCAGATTTCAAAATCGGCAACATTAACATATTTTGAAGGAATAGAAAACTGAATTGAAAGATGACCACATGGCTATCATGCTTTAAAAAAGCGTTGAATAATTTGCTGAAGTGTGACAGATGATAAAAACCCAAATTCTTCAAACAACAATGGTTTTTTCAAAACCTTTTAAAATGCTTTTAATGCCAAGAAAATAGTAAACATATTCTGTGAAGATGACAATTACTAATACACATACTGATTACCTTTTTGTTACATAATTCACATCAAGGCCACTTACCTAAACATCTGCTAGTCAACTCTTGGCCTCAGTTTAAAGTGTTTAAACATACTTTCATATCTTGCATAACACAATCACATACACCTTTCCAATCTCAAAAGACAAAATTAAATTTTGTGAACCAAAAAAGTCTTTCAGAAAACCAATACTGTTTTTCTCACTTGAGTTTCATAGCAACAATTGTGTGATCAGTGTCATCAAGAACAGCAGGAAGCACACTAATGATCTCCCTCTGCACATCTTCAGAAGTGGCATCAAGCATTTCTAGCAGCACTTCCCTGAGTGCCTGTGGAAAAGAACAAAATATGCTCTTTAAGGCTCTAGTTATAAGACAATACTTTTACATTCTTGCAACTCATTTATGATGATTGGTGCTGTGATTCATATCAACAATTTGTAGTCATTCAAAGCCCATATGAAACAATAGCTGAGAGCCCTTTTAAGAATATTTCATCCCCATAAGAGGTTAAAAAAGGGTCTGAAAGTGTTTACATAATTGGATATGATGATCGCGCTAATCAAAAGATGCGCTCAATGCGCGGTGATCCCAGCAGCCACCAAACTGCAGGTCAAATGTAAACTTCAAAAAGTTTAAACAAGTGAGTCTTGAGGTTTTTCTTGAAAGATCCAACACTATCAGACTCCTTGGTCGAGACGAGTTGCTCAAATCCACCAAAAAGTGTGCTGCTGAACGAAGTTCTTATCTGAAGGGCGATATTTACAATTTATGCTCAATTCGACATTTCACGAAGTAAATCAGTTGTTTTCATGTTTTAATCGCCTTAATAACTGAGTGTAACATATACAGTGGATCTGAGAGGGAAGGTGTTCCAGAGCTTGGACACACAGTAACCAAAAGTGTGTTAGTTATATATTTTTTATCTGTAAACTCACACAGAGTCACTATGAATGTTGCGAGACTTTTCACCCAATCTGTCTTTCAACCTTTGCCTGCATCCAACTTACTTTATTATCTACGATAAAGTCCAACCAGCGCAGTTGAGCAAGCAGCAAATGAGGAATGTCCACTCTTTCTCCAGCATCAAAAATAATACTGCAATAAGAATAGTTAACACATATCTATTCTACTCCAAAAACATTTCTATTTACTTCATGCCTATTCACAGGCATTGAAATAACTTCATGAATTAAAATAACTATTTTCACAATAGCTAGGACTAGTTAGCATCCTGACCACACCAGATCTAATCAAAGAGGACCAAGAGAGCCCACAGGCGTGAAAGTGAAGCCATGCTGACCTGTATGTAACCGTGACCACGCCCTCACCCCCCCACTAACCCTGACAGATACAGAATGGATGGTTTGATGATTTTTTAGGAAGGAAAGTGGAATATCAGAGAAGACTGGATCAGGTGGACATGGCAAAGCAGCCACATCAAGGAAAGTTTTGATTTGAGGAAAAGAAGTTGGAGAAAACACAAGGTAAATCTTCCTGATTGTAGTGTGTTGGAAGTGGAGAGATTTTGGTTATTCCATAAAAAATAGAGGATTTATGAATTTTTTGTATGAAAATATTTGCTCTTTGCTAAAGAGATGAGAGAATCAGCTTTGGATATCACTCTGTAAATAGCGAGATTTGTGGAGCACCAACAATATTCAGTTTGATGACACATCTGCTTGGCTGAGTAATTTTAGAAGTGCACCAAGGGACTGGTGTTCAGAAAGAAAACAGATTGTAACATAAGCCTGAATGTCAACAGTTGACAGCGGGTAGAATGGAAGTGTGCTGAGAGACCCAGAAAAGGAGTATGATGCCTCAGAGGTGAAATCATGAGTTGACACTTCTGATGACTCTGTGACAGGTATGAGAAATGGGGGAAAGATCAAATATGAAGAAGAAAGCAGAATGATCTGAAGGAAGAGAAGAAAAGACGTCAGTTGCAAGAACAATTTTGTTAACAGTATGATTAATGGTTAAATATGGCTTTTCTTTGATGAAAATCTTACTCTGAATAGGGGGAAAGAGATCATTTAAGTCTAAAACAATTTTCTTTGCAGAACTGGCAGCATAACCATTGATGCAACATGAGTACAATGACAACAACAACAAAAAATCCATGTTATTTATGTATAATGTGCCTTTACTTCCAATTAAAATTTTCAAACATATTGAATAAATACAGGGTCATTCACTGACTTATTGACTAAAACTGATATAATGCCAACTAGCATTTTGCAGATCTTGATTTCCAATTGATGTCATGAGTGAGTTTCAGGTATGGTTATTGCTCTTGTTAGTCTATAAAGAAGTTGGTATCAACAGCAAAAAACAATAATAATGGTATAGTATCTCCATTAAAGCTCCATCAAAGCAGCATTGACATCTAATCAATGATTGTTGTCATCACACAGAACTTTGGCAATTCTGGTCAGACATTGCATGGCATTTACCCAGCTAAGAGTCTTTACAAAATTACTCCAAATATTCAACTGACTTGCTTACCCATCATCTTGGGAAAACTCTGGAAGTTTTTCCAGCAGGCTTCTGACTAAAGATGGCTGACAAAAAAAAAATGCACACAGTATTGTACCAATTACATATTTTCTATCCTTTAATAATATTCCTCTATAATGTACTTCAAATTACTCCATCAAAAGCATAGTAAGATTACAGTCATGCCATCATCTGACAGCAAGCTTAACCATGAAAGATGACACAAAATATGAATTTTTTAAGTGAGAGCAATAGAGTAACAGTACAGCAGAGGGAGAATAAGCCAGAACTGGTAACTGTTGAGGTAGCTCTAAAGGCAGCATGTCACAGTATAGAGATGAAATAGTAGCAAAGTGACTACCTGAATAAGTTCAACTCCCAGCAAAAGACGAACAACACTTTCCTGAACTTTTGATCTTGCACTAGAATACAGCAGAAACAAGATATTCAAGGGGTTTATTTTTTAAAGTTCTTACTTTTAACTTGTCTAAGAAACAAAATTTTAAAGTAAAGAACTTATATAAAAGAAGAATCTGAGTTTTTGTCTTACTTTATTTCTTGATTGCAGAACAATAACTCTCAACACTTTTTTATTCATTGCCTTCTCTATGATAGTCAGCCTGTACAGGTCATCCCAGGTGGAGATAGGACAGGGAACTGGATAGACACAATGGCTGACAAGACTTTCCACAGAGGTCCACTTCAGCTGCATGAACCAAGTCATTTCTTTGTGTTTGGTAGCCATGCCCACCTCAGCTTCAGACTCCCTCCAAGGCACTATGAATCACCACTTTCCTCCCTCCGAATTTCACAACAAAATTCTGAGAAATGAAAAAAAAAAAAATGCCCCAAACCAAAGTTTAGTATAACCTGGTTAACACACCTTTCACATTCTGAAGTTGTGAATGTTGGCAGCAAACTTCTGTGGAATCTAGGAAAGATAAAAAAGAGTAATTATTGGTTACAGTCATGGTGCACTAGCAAAAAGTAAGAAAACACAGGCTATCAGTGGTTTAAAGGTGAGAAAAAACTAAAAATACTACGTCCATTCTCTTATTATATAAACCCTGATATGGATATGACTGATTTATACTTCTTGCTTCTATAATGTACTTAAAATTATGCATTTATATTTTTTCTTAGCCTGAAAATGCTGTATTTATATGTGAGTGGATATGAGTGTGACATGTCTGAGTTCTCACATTTAAAGTGTATATATTTAATACAAATACAGTTTTTTTTGTTTATGTACAAGTAGTATGTGTGTCTGAAATAATTAACATTCCCTTGGAGAGAGAGAGAGTGTGGGTCCATTTGTTTGATGGGGAAATAGGGCAATCTTTTCTGTAAGTGCATTTGTATGTATGTGTGTGTGTTAGTTTCGTATGTTTGATACAACTGGAGATTTTTTTTCTATGTGCAAGTGATCGAAATAAGGTTAGGAAGGAAAAAAAGGGGTCTTTTCTGCCTCCTTTATTAATTGAAACTGTTACGTACAAAAGACCAGATGCGACATAATGGACTTTCATATGAAATGAATGTTCTAAAAATACACACACACAAATAAGCATGTTAACCAAACGGCCTAAACACCAAAGCTTTGCTACTGTACTGCACATATAAAGCCCACACTATATGTTGTATTTATCCTGTAACTATACTAAAAATATAAGGTTTCAATGTTTCCAAGATGATGAATATGCAAAGTGAAACGACTTGCTCATAGTGAGAAAACTTGAAAAGGCATGCAAGTAGCATCTGAAAGACTTAGTCTAAAAGTCTAAAAAGAACTTATCCAAAAAATTTCTTTCAATTCATTCAGATTACTATCTATTTTCAAACACATTTAACAAGTCTTTTTTTTTTTTGCATTGTCAATTGTTGTCTTACCTTTCTTTGTTATCAATGTATTCTCCAAACCCTTCCAGGAATTCCTCAACAACCTGTAACCAACCAATTTCTGAAGTGAAATAACTTTCCTAAACACCAAACAACATCAACAGACAATCCTTGGTTATCAAATTCCAGGAAGCAAGGAACATCCATTACAGAAAACAGGATACATATGAGTACAAGATAGAACAGATATGTAATGCATCTCATCTGCTGCCTGAGACCCCTCTTCCTGTATTGCAGTGACTCACAAGACAGACAGTGCTAAGCAGGCTGGGAGTGTATAAGTTGTAAAAATGTTACCACAAAGTGGCTAAACTATGGCCTGACCAAATATAGTAGGCTCATTTTTTAAGTCAATAATTTTTATATGCCCTGTAAATGATATTATAAATATCCAAATGGTATGTGGCAGAAATAAAGGTTCCAACTCCTGATTTAAAATACCTTGTTATGAATGAAAATGAAAAGCATTTCATAGAATTAAAATTATCAGTTGCTGTTTCTTTGGACTCTGTACATTGTATCACACATCAATAAGTTCAGCAGCAAAGTTTTCAAAATACTCTAATAACTCAATGAAAAAGAGGGAAAAGATTTATTCCTACATCCACATCATCTATAAACTACCATTTTTTATTTGCTTAAAATTGAACATCCTTAATATTTTACAATTACATTTAATTAAAATACTAATGATGTACAATTTTGTTTTCAAAATGACTTAAGACAGTTTAATTTGCATAGAAACAGTATATTTTCAGAAAAAATGATTAACTTCTCACCTCAGTTACATCTCCTGTTTGGTTTTTTAGAAAGTATGTGATGTTCCTCTGGAAAGCAGTTTTGTCCACATCTAAAAGAGAAACACAAATGACAGGCTTAGTAACAAAATTATTAAACTACAAAAAAAAAAAAAAGTCTCTTAAACCTTATTTGCCAAACTGTTCCTTAGAAATCTTTTTTCAAATTTTCCTGAATTTTCCAATGTTTGCCGATCATAATGCATGTCCATTGGATAGAACCTTTGCAATTCAAACAAAGACACTTACTGGATGCTAAGAGCCAAGTGATTAGAGAACTGGTGTCTAAACAAAGAGATGGACTGGTTTGATACCTAACAAACTTTCCCCAGTCAACCAAGCTGCCCGGAATGCGTACCTCACTCCACAGAGGGTTGGGAAAGGTAAGACAGTGAGGAAGAGGAGTTGGGCACCACCCTCACATAAAGCTGGTCCCAAGAAGAGAGTTCTCTAACATCTTCCTCCTCAGCAATGCAAAAAAGGTTAGGCAATGACCTTTACTCATTGGAATGCACACAATTTTCCATACAGAGATTCTTGCACATTTCTTGACTGACATGAAGTAATGGAATATTCCTAACAGGGATAAGACAGCAACCAACTTTAATACAGCCAGTCACCATCTGCCAGTAGTGTCTGACACTGGGTTACAGGTAGCACAAATATAGTTCGAAAGTTTTTAGCCATTCTCAAGTGAAACATGATACAGTAACAGTATGTTTTAGATGGAAAAAAACTGGCCTCCAAAGATAAAAAATAAAGTGGAATTTAGCAAAATATGCTTTGCTTGAAGTTTACTCTTTTAAAAGGATGTGTCATCTGCTTCTCAAAATTTATGATGGATCATGAATTTGAGAAAGGTGAAGAAAAAATTTATGCTTCCTGATATAGCGATAAGAGCAAATGCAAATGCATCTTCTTGCAACCACGATCAAAGCTTTTGAGTGACTTGCTGTTTAATGTGAATGAAGGCTTCCATAAGTATATAGTTTCTGCAGGGGTAAATTGGGATATAGGGTGTAGTAGGGGTAATACGGTGTCTTTATTCCTGTCTTGGAATGGAGACACTATGTGTTGACCTTATACACAGGGTAGCACAAGCACCCAGGCTAAACATGGCAGATCAAGAGGAGAAAACCTTTAAAAAAAAAAAAATTGGGATGAATACGACCATTTAGAAACAAAAAACTCTGTTCTGAAACCTCCACTGCCTAGTGGCTACATCCAGTAGTGGAAAAGGCTTCATGAGTAAACTAGGAAAAATCCAGAGGGACTGCTTTTTTGGCAATGTGGATTATCATATTATGAAGCTTATTTTCCCAGATCTTCAGTTCTCATGCACTCAGACTTGCGTTTAACACTCCTTCATAACATCTTTGTGCTGAAATATTGCATTTAAAAAATATTTTGGTGATAAAGCTCCTTATCAACAGTTTATCAAAGTGTGTAACTTAAATTATTAATCACAGAAGCCATGTCCATAAAATTAATTAAAAAAAAAAAAAATACAGAAACACCTCTCATTTTGTCCTGTATATTCAAAAATCCAACCACCATCATGGTTGAAAAGTAGTGATTTGATAAAATGGACACACACACACACACATGCTTAAGAAAAATTTAATCTAGTGATAGGAAGAGGAAGGCACACTAAGCCACCACAGTACTGAAAAAAGTCATTGTATTAAAAATATGTTTGTATTACCATGAAAGTGCTAATTATACATACTTATTTCATTGCTCTCGGAACCATTTTTGAGAATAAGACCTGCCTCTGTGCAGAGGGCACAAAATAAAGTTTTCCCCTTGTAATTCTCTGCCATGTTTCTGAAAGGAAATAAAATATTAAAAATAAATCTGAGTTTCCTATAGTGAAAAACTGATAATGCATTACATAAAATCTATAATGTAAACTGAAAACAGAGACCAATCCTTAACCACTAAAACTTGCACATTTAACAACCCACTTGCAGAATCAAGAACAAACTTAGAGATTTGACCATCTTTTCTAAATTTTGTGACAACATTGCTGCTGATGGTTACATTCTGAACAATCCTCTACAGTACTGTTTAGAGACATAATTCTTTATTTCGATGAAACGTCATTCAAATAATCAGAAGATTACAAAGCCCTTCATGTACTGTAGCAAATTTCTGATGTCAAAAAAACTGTTAGTACAGGACTGAAGACTGAAGTGGTCTTAATCTTACTTGACACTAGTGACAGGTAGAACTCAAACCCTAATGTGAATGGCATATTTTGTCCTATTTTCATGCAACAGAAACCTATCTGTCTGATGTTAAAAACTGGATGGTTCAAAACAAATGAAAACTCAAATGATGATAAATTGGAAGACCTGTTTATGCTGCAAGAAGACAAAAATACTCACTTTATAGAGTCCACACCAGCCTATAAAAGTTTGGGGATTCACATCGTTTTGCCTACTGAAACGCGTTTCTGTAATCTCTTTCTCTGCTTATTCGTAGTAATATAGATTTTGCAAGATGACTCCTATCGCTCAGTTATTGTGTGTACACCACAAAAACTTTGCTCTTAACTCCTTGACTATTGGAGCTCTCTACTATTAGAATGACTAGTTCATTCACAAACTTCAAAACTGTATCATTTTTGCTCTCAGAGCACAACCATAAGATATTATTTCTCTGACATGTTAAGTTACGAACTTGAAATTTGCCCAGATTAAGAAGAGTCGATCAAGTTTCACAATAAAATATTGACAGTTAAGCAACCGAAGCTTCTTAGCTGACTTGTTTACATACACATCATCTACATAACGTCAGTTAAAAAATAATTTCGCCGCAATCTTTTTTCCAGCAGCGTTTTCCTGCAAAATTGTGTTTGTGGATTTGTTGCTTTTGCAGCTGGAGAACTAAATAAGTTTATTAATTTTCGCGCCAATTAAAGCTAGCTGGTTATTTCAACTCACACCATATACGAACAAGAGCGATCTTCAGGTTTCATTGAAAAAGCAATAAAATATTTGTCTTGCAATATTTACGGAATGTTACACTATGTTTTAATTTTCAAAGTCTAGAATTACTGTACTGCTAAATAATGACAACTTAATCTTAAAAGTTCACGATCTTTATGGTCAAACTGCATTCTGGGCTTAGAAGACGTTACCAACGAAACCCGAGGATGTAATGCCTTGCCGTTAGCATAAATTTTAATTGAAATATTATTAGAACTGAGTTATATATTTCAAAATCAAACATTGCTATCGGTAAGCAGCGGGAATTGTTTGGAGATTACATAAAAGAATGGTTTCGCGAAAGAACTGGAAAAAACTGTCGATTTTACTAGCAATAGTACTTGGAATTATTGTATGTAGCTATCTACATTTTGGAAAGGAGGAGAGTACACAGCTGCGGTCAAATAATTTTCAGTATGATGTTTGGCCACCATTTCTTATCTTATCCAACTACTCAAGGGTGAGTATTACGATATACAGCTTGGCTTGGCTAAGTTGAGGAACATTTAAAGGGAAAAGCAAGTCAAATACATGTAGTTATTTGGGTGTAAGTGCTGATGTTCAGAATTACGTACGTCTTATCAAAACTTATTGTTGCAAGCAATCTTTTACAGTCGCTTAAAAAAACACAGCTTCAGGACGATTCATGAATCCCACCATGTTTGCATACTTTTTTTTGCTAAAGGAAACAAGCTGAGGCTAATCTGTGATGTAGGCCTATTTCCTGGACAAACAAAATGTGCCAAATGATGCTGGAGCTGGAGTATTACCTGTTTTGCTGGGGACCATTTGACAAGAAAACTGTTAAACAATTGTGCCATGCTGTTAGCAATTTTGCTGACTGGCCAGGCCAACATTGACTTTAGCTTGCAACAAGGACAGCTTGCAATCTGTGGAAAATCATAGTTTATGAGAAGTGTAAACAGACTTTTCTTAGATGCATCCTGCCTTTGAAGAAGCAGGGTGCAGGTGAAGCACTTGTTTCATTTGTGTGTGAGAATCTATATAAATTCTAATCCCAGTGCAACCTGTCTCAGTGCAAGTCATGCTGAAGTAAGTGCGTTCCATTTTACAACGGCATTCTTCTACTTTTTTTTCACTCAGAGATCTCTGGCCTCAAAACTTCTTCCACATCAATTGCTATATATTGAAGTATGTGGCAGCTCCATTGAAACTCTGTTACTATTTGTAACATTATCTTTTATCATGGTAGTAATTTCTTCCAATTCATTTAACTTTTATCACTGTGCTTTTTTCATCACTGCACTGTCTTCAAATCCAGGATGCTAGTTGTTTTTTATAACCACACTTCCTACTCCGAAAATTGACTGTCAGCTCTCATCATAACCTTGAACTTCCTCAGACCTGTGATTTATCCAAAATTTGACTTGGGCATGATTAAGTATTTCTATATTTAAGCCCAACTTACCGTTTGGCATGCTTTTCCCTTTAAGTTTGGGATGTTTGAGCACAACTCTATGTTGATTCAACAGTTGACATAAAAAACAGGTGGAGCTAAGGAAACTAATGCTTGGGTGTGATTCCATTCAGCAGAACTGAGCAGATAGAATAGAGAGGAGTGGGGCATGGAGTTCTGTGTTGTTGCTGAACAGTGTTTAATAAACCAAGTGATAAGGCTATTTAAAGTTTTGTTTGTTTCAGTTAAAATTAGGCCCAGACTTATGCGGCAAAATTTGATGGTGACACAATGTAACTAGGAGATATGTGTTAGTAGCTATGAAAGTAACTTTTTAATGTCTCAGTTATTACTAGTATATCTCTCTAATAGCTTTTTTGAAAACTATCCAGCCAGTATTAGTAATTATTATTTCAATCATTTCTATTATTGTTAGTCTACTGCTCTCTATAGTTCTTCCTTTTTTTTTGTTATAATCCATATGAGATTATACTAATTATACTACACTTCAAGAATGAAAAGTAAACTTTTTTTTAAAATGTGAACGATTAGAAAATAGTCAATAATCTTTAAACAGTTTTTAGAACACAGAACTCTGAAAATGAAAGGCAAAATGATGCTTAGCTGAGAAAGAGAACCATTGTCTGCTGTGAATTTTCACGATTCACAGCATTTTTGCATGCTTATACATTTATATGGAAATTCATGAAAGAAAAGGTTAGGCTTTTGCAACTAATTGCAGTTATGTTTGCAAACATTTCAACATAATTCAGGTACTGCACACATAGTGATGAGCCAATATAAACTAGAAGACTTTGTTACCTTGTGGGTGGTCACATGGATGCATAATTCTCCAAAATGGTAGATATGGAATTAAAAACCAAATCTATTACTTGCAATCATTAAATTCTTTTAGACAATTGTGTTTTATTCGCCATGCAGAAGTGTTTTTTTTTTTAATTTTACAGACATGGCTTCAAAGTGCTTGTCTCTCATTCAAGACAGAATTTTCAGTTTCAAATCTCAAAAGCATCCTTTCCAGCTTGCAGAAGTCACCTGATTTAAACTGCAGGTAAAGAAATTGTTAAAAATTTATTTGTGGGCTTTTTTAACTGCCTTCTGTTGTGCGTCAGAAAGAAAGTGTAAAATTTGTTACTGGTGGCCTTAAAGCTAAGATGTGTGCCAGAAACAATATATAGCACCATTGGCAAAAGGTTTCAGGTGCAGTGTGTCTCAAGGCTTTGTTTTAGATCCCATTCTCTTTAGCTTGTTAAAATTGTTACACATGGCAGTGCTCTTCAGAAATATGTTGATGAGTCTGAATTGCCCCATAGTATCGTGTTGCTGACCAGTTTTGATGTTTGATTCATATTCAGATTTGCATCGTATATGTCCTTACTTGGAAGATCAATAATAAGCTGATGCTCAACACCAATAAAATGGAATATTGCATCCATACAGTTTTATCTCTGAAAAGTGCATCACTTCTGTGACTGCACTGATTACCTCTCTGTTCTATATGCTTCTGATAAAAATCATCTTTCACCTACAAATGGTACAGAATGGTGAAAGCAAAAATTTGACATCTTCCCCATCTGCATTTGATATTTGTTACTTGTTAAACTGCTCATGCATTATAAGTTGGCCATCCAGGCACATCATATTTATTTTTTCGGGGCAATTCACTACCCCTATTTCTTTCTTCACTACCCCTATTTCTATCATGAACTCTGTTGAGCAAGGGGCTCGTTGCCATCTCTGAAATGAAATTAAAAGGTTTCCTTTAATGCAGCCCCAGTATCATGGAATGCTCTCCTAGCCTGGTCAAGAACTGTCTGCTCATGAGCAGTTCAAGAGGTGTCTTAAAAGATACTTGTTCCACCTACCAGTCTACTAGTCTACCAGTTTAATTTGTATATATATGTGTGTGTCTAAATGTGCACATGCATGTGTGTTGCTTGGTGCAGGTAAGGTGTTGTCTGCATGTCTTAGGGTATGTGGGTGACACAGAGGAGTGTTTAATGCTTAACTGAATGTGAGATGGGCAATGACTCTGTTAATCATCAATGACAGCAAGTTTATTGTATACTTAGATTTTTGTTCCAGATATTTCTTTTTCTCACTGAGCTAAATCCCAAAAATTGTGTGTTTTTCATTTGGCCCCTCTAGCCTTTCATAGGAATAAAGTAAAATTCAGTTTTATATAAAGACTTATTTAGTACATTGATTACTGTATTTCTTTCAGCTTGTTTTTCAAAAAAGCCCATGCCTTGTACCATGTGGAGAAAAGAGACCATTCTTCTTTGTTACTTCCAAGGCCACTGCAAGAAAAAGTCAAAAAATGGCTTGGAAATAAAGAATCTTTATATCATGAAATTTATGATCAGGTAAAGTATAGATCTATTCAACTATGCAAAACTTTTATGTAATATCTTTCTCTGTAGTGACTGTTTTCTTTAGTGACTGCAGTGACTTTACTCAAGGATGCCTTTGCCAAATCATCATACTTATAGCGCTAGGTGATGAGTGCTGCTCTGACATTGGTAGATATGTACCAGACTATGACAGACATCATAGAGGTAAACTGTAATAATAATAGTCTCTTGTATATAGATCCTTATCCCTACCCTAAGGTCAAGCTCAAGGTGCTTCACAAAAATAAATAAATTTTTACAGCACAGTCTACAGAAAACTTGATATCCAGATTTTCAGCCCTGTGAACAGTCACCTGATAACAACTTTGCACCTTATTCCCTCAGAGCAGTTGCCATAGATCTTATTATTAGAGTTGAGGCCAAACGAACTGTATATGCACTTCACACTCTCTTCACTAACAATATAGTGCTAGTGGAAACACTGTAAGATGTATAACTGTTGAAGGCATGAGCCATTTACAAAGTAGGCTTTCTTGAATTATTGCCAAGTTTCTTTTCTTTAACTGTTGTCGTGATGGAAGTACTTTTTAAAATATACAACACTCAGGACCTGTTTTGATTCATAGTGTCAAAATCTCATATGAGCAGGGTGGATGTGTTTCTAAAGAATTTAAATTGGATATTTGGTGAAAGAAAGGTGTCATAGGGAAGTGAATGGGTGAAAAGACTAACAGTAAAGTGTACAATTAATAAACAACACTTGAGAAGATGCCTTCAGAAAGACTTCAGTGTACATCAAGCTCTTGGTTCTACTTATTTGAAAAATTAAAGAATAACATTACTTGAAATGTATGAGCGAATCTTCTGCATGAAATGAAATCTACCTCAAGAGACAGTAGCATTCTTGAGCTTCTTCTTTGCAATTTGTTGCTGATGGCAAAAAAATATGTAGTCAGGAAATAAGCATGAATAGGTCACTGATCATCTTGTATATGCTCTGCATGTATAATTCTGGAGGTTCATTACAGAAAACTATTGTGAAATATGACCTTTGTAAATAAGAATTGGGTACACATATTTCATGGATATGTTTGTCAGAATTGTATTTTTTTATATAATTATCTAGGAAGTAATACACATTGTCAATCGCTATACACGTGAACACACCATTTTCAACCCTCTGCGAGACAAAAGACCTGTCCAAGCTTTAGATCAGCCAGAATCGCTATAGTAAGTATAATACAATCATTTGAATTATTCATCCAACTTCCTACATCAGTTTAAAATGCAAGACAAAATCTTTGTCAAATATGAATGTATTGATGCATTGGCTTAGTAGAAGGTAAAATATTTTTGTGTGTGGTGTTTTAGATGATTGTTCTAAAATAGCACATTCAGTAAGTGGCATAAATGTTCTTGCCGCTACTCGACATGCACTTTTGCATGTATTAGGCTGTGTTCTATGCCTGCTAAAATCAATCATTTTGACACATAAAAATGGTAGAATAATTGGTCCCTAAGAAGATGCAACACCACAAAACTTTAGTTTCATATTCCTGAATGGAATAGTCTCCCCAAACTAGTGCAAATGACAGACGAAAAGAAAAGGGAAGATGCATTATTGCTTTATAAGCATGAAATTTAATTTGCAGAAGATATTTCTCACTCTGCAGATGTTAATTTTCACACTGACAAAGATCTTTAGGATTTTCCATTTCCACTACAGTGGATGAAGTTAGTAAACTCTGTATATTTACTTTCTTGTACATTAATTTAAACTGTATATGAGGAAATTGTATAGAGGAACTTCCTTTTGTGTATAATGTCAATTTCTCTATGAATGAATAAAATTAATGTCAAAGTCAAAGTCAACTAAATTTCATCACCCCACCTGGTTATGATCCTTTTGTTTAAATACCATGTAGAGAAGCTCGTGTATAAAAATATTTTGGGGAAGTCCAGTGGATCCACATAATTTTGTTTATTTACCTAAAAGGTGATTCAGGTGGGAACAGTTTATTTTTGCATAATTTTGAATAATAATCATAATCATAATTTTGTTTTATTTGCTTATAATATGTTTGTTATTTTTTTAAAAGGTAAGTGAATTCCCTGCATGCCAATGTAGCAACATTAGTATCGAGGTAATGGTTCCAAAGTGTTAATTAAACGAGAGAAAAAGGTGTTTGTCTCTTTCAATATTTATATAAATATCTAATAAATTGCTACTTGGATACAACAGGTAAAAGTATTAAATGTACACATTTTATATAAAAGCCATTTAAAAGTTTTAAATCATGCTGAAATGGAGTTTCAGCTGTTTTTCAGCTTGAGGAATGCAGTTCCTTCTGGCTCTGACGTGCATCTGTGCCATCTCTCTCCCACTCTTTTTTTTTTTAAGCTGCCCATATAGGTAAAGGACTTTTCAATGTTACACTGTCTGGTACAACAGGGTCTTGTCTCAACCTTGAGGACTTTGGGTCCCCCACTTTGTGACCAACTTGTGTGGAGGTGTTTACCACAGAGCTAGTCTTTTCATGTCTACTAGTATGTATGTGATAGTCTGCTAGGTCTTCAGCAATTGAGTCTATTGAGCTGTGTCCAGAATATATCTTCTTATAGGGTAAAAATGCGACCGTTGTTGTCACCACTAGTCTTAGCATCAAGATCTCCCATGAGGATGTTGGTGTCTCTGTGTACAATTCCAGTTTTGTTTTCAGTCCATTGTAAAACTGCTCTGTAGTTGCATCATTGCTGTCATTCATATGTGCACAGCACTGAATAGTAATCATTAATTTTCTTCTTAGTTGTTGAGGGATGTTGTAATTATTCTTGAGCCTGGGCTTTCTATCCAGCAAGCATTGTCTATTTTTTGGTTTTGTTGTTTGTTTGTTTTTGTTTTGTTTTTTTGACAGCATGATTTCTAAGCCTTGAATGTGTGGGGCATTTTCCTAGTGCCCTAAGTACAATAACATTTTTCTTATGGTGAGTTTTTTTCTATCCAGCCTTAAGTAATAATGGGGTCTGTGTAAATTATCACTAGTAACAAAGTCATTCAAGTGCAACAGTATTTGTGTATTTATATACAAGTGTTCATGCAGCATTTCATTTTTGTGTCAGATCTGTCTCTAAATCTATTTGGCAGAATTTAAACATATTCTGATACTTGTGATAGCTTGTGATAATAGAATATAGTGGCATCATAATAATAAAAAAGTACTGATCTGAAAAAGATTGTAGAAAATAATTAACAAAAATTAGAAAAAATATTGCCAGGGTTTATTTCTTTTTGCTTTTCAGCTTTTCTAAGCTTCTGAATGAAACAGGAATGGAATGTGATTTCTGCAATTACAAGGAGTAAGTAATAATAAATTATCTATTGACATATTTATGAATGCTGGATATATTAACAGTTATCAAGGCATTTCACTACATATTGAATGTGGATTTTTATTCTCAGGCTGAAAAAATAATGATTGACGGTGACAAATGGACTTTTTGTGAAGATGACTAGTGACTGCATAATTTCAGTGGCAAAAAAAAGGCAATAATAATAAAATTGAAATTTGTACCCAGATCTGAGAGTTGGCTATGTTGCAAATAAATTTTTATGCCATAAAGAAAACATATTTCCAACACATGTATGGGGTGAGTACCAGAGAGGGTGATATGAAACAGGGATATGATCCATGAACATGGGAAAAAATGTTCTGTAAAAAGTGCAGCAAGAGGCAGTGTTGGATAAAAATATAACAGGTCATGAGATAGCAAGTTGTGACTGGACATTAATTTTATGCAATTGAAAGACAACATTCTTTTTCTATACAACAAAATACAAAGAACATCATTTGAAGAGTTGATGCAGCGTGCCCTCAGTGATACATGCTTTGTCAAAAGTTTTTACCTAATACTTTAGTATTCTTTGTATCTAAGATGGTACATAAGGCAACCACTAGAGACCTTCATTTTTTTCTTTTTTCTGTCAACAGAAAGTTTAGCCATACCACTAACATCCCTGGCTTCTAGCAGACGATTTTTTCTAGCTTATTACTAAAACAAGACATGAGACAAGAAAACTTCCAGTTTATTCACATTTCAGATTAACTACTAAAGTGAGGCATGATACAAGAAAGCTTCCGGTTTATTCACATTCTTTGTTATGGCTTTCTGAGACTAACAGTGGATCACTTCGCAAAAGGCTAAGCATTGGTCTTGGCAGACAGGCATCGGTCCTTGGCCATACCATTCCAGGACAGTTTCTGGTCCTTTAATTCCCTTTCTACTGACCTATTCCATGTTTCTTGTGGTCGACCACACTTCCTCTTGCCATCAGCTGTCCATTGAGGGTTATTTTGGGTGGTGCCACTGGTTTCATTCTTTTGTGCACATTTCCATCTTTTTTTGAATTATGGTTGTCTTATTTGTCCAGCTGGCTCTTGTAAGGATTTATTCATTAGTGTGTTAGGCCAGAATATCTTGAAGATTTTCCTCAGATATTTGATTTGAATGGTCTCTAATTTCTGCCTGATTTTTGCTGATATCGTCTAGCACTCACTTCCATAGAGTAAGACCGAACGGACATTGCTTCTGAAGATTCTTAATTTTTTATTCCTCCTAAGAGCTTTGGATTTTCAAATTTCTTTTAGCATTGCTTTGATGAATCTGTGATTCACATCCTTTTCTGTATCTTCATCTGTTTTTGCTGGACTTCCACGGTATGTAAATTCTTGGACTTTCTCTAGTTCTTAGTTATCAGTTGTGATAGGTTCTGTTCACTTGGCATTCTGTCTCATTTCTTTTATTTTTCTCTGTGTTTACTTTAAGTCCTATTTTTGATGGAGTTTTAGTTATATTGTTGATCTTTCCTGCACCTCTTTGTGTTGGCTGGATAACAACAATGTTGTCAGTATAATCTATGTCTAAATCGAAGTGTCCAATAGATTCTTTGTCTTCTGTTGTTTGTCTCATAAGCCAGTCCATGGCCAGTATAAATAGGAACAGTGTCGGACACTAGTGGTGATGTTGAGGTTGTCATTAGCTGCTGTTGCTACAAACTACCTGGCAGTAAAAGTCTGTGTATAGTGCTTTTATTACATTTACTATTTCCAGTTATATTCCATAGTGATGCGTGATTTTTCATAATGACTTCGGTGTATGCTGTCAGATGCTTTCTCAAAGTGTTTTTACCTAATACAGTGGACTTAATAATAAGGATATTCCTTTTGTATTTTCAGATACAGTATCCTAATATTGCTGGTACATACTATGATAGATTTGATGCAGTGATCAATCTCGGTCTGATACTGAGAAAGGAGCTGTTGACCATATCAACCACAAGTTTGGAAGTAATTTTAGACAGCTAATAACTAATAATTGCTTCCTCAGTTAAAAACTTTGACTTGCAGTTTGGTATTAGACTGTTTAACATTTTTGGTCACTGAAACATGTTACAAATTGTTTTATGTTGATAATCATAAAGTAGCATGCTCACATCTGTTTGTGATTGTTTCAGATTTACTGCTGAGCATACCTTTCACAGAGTAGAGAGCACATATGCTTTCTCTGCATCTAATGTGTTTAAATTGGATCCTTTGCATGCCTTGTTTGCTTTAAAACAACATGATCCCCTCCATTGGTCCAAGGAGCAGTTTATAGACCTCATGCATCTGACACTGACTTGGTGAGTTATTTGCCATTCTCTGTGATATTCGGATATGGTGTATGGATTCAATCCTCAGGATTATGTTTTGGGGAAAAATCTAACCATAAGAATAGTTTTTAGTTGGTGTTTCTAGGTTAAGTAGATTTGTTCTAAACAATCGTGCTAGAAATTTAGCCAAATATCATTCAATGTATAAAAAGAGAGGGAAAAAATCAAAATATTGATTTCAATCAAAGCTTAGACTGGAGTCTATTGTTATTGTGCTAGTGGACTACAATTGCCTTTCACCACATTTTTCTAGCAATTTTAGTTTTGTTACTTTAAGACATAAAGAAAAAGGATTTTCATAAGGTAAATCGATTGCCTCTTTAAAGTTGAAGAAATTGAACAGAGGTGGGCTGTAGGCAGGAACAGAGCAATTCTGGAGCATAACATCTTTCTTGGGCAAAAGGATGGGAGGGTATTAGAATGAAGGATAAGCAGATCTTCAAAACGTTTCAGGTAAAAAAAATTACCATAGTAAAAATTTTGGCTAATTTAGACTGTTTCGCTACCTACCATCAGACATTATTTGTTATTGTGCCTGAACCATATCTAGACGGCAGTGATAATGGATCATCAGGTTCATAAATGATTAAAAACAAAAATATAAAAATAAAATACACTCCACAAGAATCTTAAATCTTGATTAAAATTAGTTTTCTATAGATCAGTCAGTGTCAACTCATGGTTAACTTTGAGCTGTTCCAGCAATATTAATATGCAATTTGAGTACTTGATGAACTGACTGGCAGCTTGAGTACAGACCATTCTTTGAAACTGGCAAGGTCACATTTGTCCATTGATCCAAAACTCAGAAACAGAGCCTTATAAAAAAAATATCTGGGATGTATCCAACCTCACAAAAATCATGCTATGTAATTACAACTGAGAAAAGTGAATAGTGGATGTGACAGTCTGCTGATAATAGCTGCACTAATAAAATCCTCGGCATGTTACCATGTCTGATTGTTTGCCTTTTTGTGTGTTTAGGTTTGCTTGTGGCTTTGTTTGTCTGTGAGTAAATTGAGACTTCTATAAAATGAAGGTTGTTCTCAAAGGGATTTCTTATCAGATCACTCAACAAAAGCTCAAACTCTTCAGCATCATATAGATGAAGGAATCTCTCACCAAATCTGCTCAGAATAGGAAATCGCTAAGAGAACCAGTGTCTTATAAAGTGACTTTTATATGTGTTAAGGCAAAAGGTACAGTTTTTTAGAAGTTGAAGTTGCTGAAACCCTTGTGGAATTGCCTCTGTGAATCTATAATATTGATAAATTACAGAAATTTCTTTTTAGATGTTTATGATTATTAAATATACGCAAAATAATACCATGTGTCCCTTTTCTAGGTATCGTAAGGCACATTCAGTATTTCCTCAAGCCCAGTATCCTTCATTGATTTGGGATGTTCTTCCAAAATGTGGAGCAAGTCAGGTTCATCCACATATGCATGGATTTTTAGACTCAAGACAGTATCATGGTATGTATCCACTGGTATTTCAGTAATTGCGGTTAAACCATCATCAGAACAGAAGACTCATGCCATCTCCCATTGTAGAGCACATCCTGCAGGACTGCAAAAGCCTCCAACTCTTGCATAGATATGGATCTTGATACTATGTATTGTGCCATTCATAAGTGTTGTGGAGTTTAATATATTATGCCTTTCTTTTATCTGTAGGAGTGGTAGAGGCATGGAGAATGGCTGCTGAGGACTACTATGTGCATAGAGGAACAAATTTTTATACTGACATGGCAGCTGTTGCCTCAGGGCTTGGACTGGCTGTAACCTATAAATCTGCTATTGCATTTGCTAGCCTGGTAAGTATAGGGTGTCAAATGGTGATTTCACACCTGAATATAGAACATATTTGGCAAGTGACATTGCATTAGGAAGACTTGCAGACACTACTACATGAACTGCTGGTTATATGCCTATGTAAGAGAGAAAGAAGGTGAAGGCATTCCTCACATTTTGCCCATAGACGCTTGCACGCATACACATTTCACAGTTCACTGCTTGAATGCATTGCCAAACCCAAACACATGCACATTTACACTACACACACTGCCCATAGTGACAAAGGAAATGCATTGAACATGTGCCACAGCAGAGTTCAGAGAGGCATAGACATGAAATCCATACCAAGATAACGTCATGGTTTTGATCATCCCAAACACATATGGTGAACAAGCATGGCCTAGAGGGTCTATGAAACATTACTCTTGGATCTTTAAATCAAACAGAACAAATATACAAATACCCAAGAAATGCAAAGGTGGTGTTTCAATTTTATTCAAGGTACCACGAAAAGATCATGAGGTTGTCATTATGTCCTCTTCAGCAGGAACAGATTTTTTTGAACTGATCTACTTCGTTTTAAGAGGTAAGAATTCTTAAGTTATTTCTTTAACACAAACAGCTGTGAAAGCTTCTTATGCTGCTGTCAAAGTAGACAATGTGTTTTGCTCTACTAAGGTTCCATCATCTGTGGCTTTGCTTAAGATTCATAACTTTTTGATCCTATTTATTCAGAAATTCAGCATCTGCCTGTGTGCCATATGTATCATTCTTGTACACAGATTCAGGTGTGCCTTCTTGTGCTTTTGCTAAAAAAACTTAACCTGAAAATCCATGACATTTTCCATCCTCACCATGCTACCCTGTATGTCATTCTCACCAACAAGCAGAAACCATTATTGCCCCAGGTAAAGCTTTCTTTGAAGGCTGTAGGAGTAGAACTTGGTCAACTAGAATTTCATTATCTCCTACCTGCTCCACTTAGGCTATCCTGTTTCTTAGATTAATTTTAAGGTTACATTTTTTTTTTATCTGTAAAGTTGACCTTTATTCTCTAACATCTACAGTTCTGTCTTTACTGCCAGGGACATTTTACTGATATGTCCCATCCTCAGCAGGTCTGCCACAAGTTTTTTTCTGTTTTTTTGTTGTTTTTGTTGTTGTTGTTGTTTAGATACATTCCACTGACACAAAATTTCCCTGATTACCTTTACAGTAGAAACTGGCCAATTTCGGAAGATATTTCTCACTTTTCATTATGGAAAACAAAGTATATGAACAATTCTACATCAGTAACTTACTTCGGGAAGAACAATGGCTATGTGATGTGGCAGAGAATGGCACATTGCAGTTTACCATTTTCCTACCTTTTAGATGGCAAAAATAAATAAAACCTTTCAATCAAAATTTACAGCATTTGATTTTCAGTTGACTTTGCAGATGCCTTATACTTAAGTGGGTTTTATATGAAGAAACAAGAAGTTTTTTTCAGCATTTAGATTATCTGATTGTTTACATGAGTTTATCTGCTTTTTATTTTGTTAATATATTTCTTGCAGCTTTTATTGATGACCTTGGCAAGTTCTGCTACTCTATGGGCTTAGCATATCCAGCAATGGTGAGAATAATGCACTGGCCAGTATTTATCATTATTTATAACATACTTAGCATGAAATGAGAATTTGCAATCCACAAGATGGATGAACATTTTACATGCTTATATATGTATCTACATGAATATTTCTGTTTGATTAATCCAGATATTAATTCAGTATCTTAGACATAATAATAACCTTATTGAATGGTTTTTAGTCCAGTGATATTTTTTTCTCAGCTGTCATTTGACATTGTTCAGTTAAGCATAAATCTTGTAATAAAGCTCAAGAATAAGTAGAAACATTTAATTTTAAAATTTTGATTTTATGATTTGGTGAAACTGCTGACCCACCAGTAGGAGAGAATTTCTTGTATCATTTTCAAATTTCTTCCTGCTGCTCCTAATTACTCTAATATAGCATTGATCTATTTCTATTTTGTTCAGTGCTACATTCTCTATTCGTGATGAAATGTTCAGTGCAGCTTCAATCACTCGCTACTGTGATGATGTTTTATTTGACACCGCTATTTCATATTGCTATACATGTATAACAAGCTGTTGTGTAGTTTTTGCTTACTATCATTTTTAAGTGTCAGGGTAAATACATAAGATCCAGAGAACAGAAATAAAAGTACAGCTTCCATTTTAACTCTTGTAATACAGTTTGCACCACTATATGCCAACCTCTTCGTAGCTACATTTGAGTTGTATTGATTTGTCCTTGTTGCATGAGAATACAAGACTCATTTGGTCTTTTGTCTGATCATTCAGGATGATAAAAAGGCTCAAATTCCAGCTTATGCCCGCATCATTACAAGAGGTGCTGTTACTGAAATAAGAGCAGACATTAGCTCCTTAGAACTTTTCACAGTGAGTAATTGGCAGTGCAGTGCTGCGATTTAGGTTTTTGCTTGAATAAGCATTTCTGGTGGCGGAAAAGGGCAGTAATTTTCATAGGTGGGATATATGCATGTCTGGACTACTAGACTAATGGGTATCTCTTTCTTTCTGTCTTATATTAAGTGATATTTGTATATCACAGCATAAGATCAAAACACAAGTGCTGGTTGGGAAAGATAAATTCTTTTTTTTTAAAGTTTGCTCTTACCGAAAGAGGGAACTCTATGGCTTATTGGTATTAAACACTATGGTTGTGTCATCTGGTAAAGTTCCAGAAGAAATTGTTTGTACTGGAGTTAATAGAAATTTGTTTAAGCATTAAAACAGATGATTTATTTCTCACTAATGTTGTGCTTCTTTTGCAGGCTACAAATGTCAACATTGACCCATTCAAGGTGATTCATTTTGTGAAAAACTCAGTTCTTAAAAGAAGCTAATTTGTAAAAATCTGGCTTATGGCAAAGACCATTTTTTTGGTTTCAGTATCAAAGACTTTTTTACCACTATCTTCTTAGACTGTATAAAGTTAGATGTGTGCTAATTTATTTGTTCCTAGTTAAAATGCTTGTTGAAGGCTAACCCAAGTGAAGCACTACATTAAACTCAAAGTTGCTTGATCTGTTTCAGACATTTTATGTAAATATGCATAGAACACAACATATGTCATTGCTTGCTGTGCAAAATGGTTCGGCTGCTGGAGTGCAAAACACTATGCAAAAAAATAACTTGTTCCCAACAGGCTGCCATACTACTACAGGTTCTTCCTTGTATAAATAGAACATGTCATTACATAATTTTTTACTATAATAACATTTTCTTCTATGAATACAGCATGTGAAAATGGAAGCACCTGCATAATTATCAGATTAAACAATTTGCCACCAGGAGTACCTGGGGTACTCTCTGACACACCATAGCCATGAATCTACATAACTAGCAGTCATATTTTGCATTCCAGATCTAAAAGCATAATTTTACAAGGGTCTGTAATAAAAGGGAAAAAATTAAATAGAGACATTGCAATCATTAACTGCATCAGTAAAATTAATCAAATGCTTCATTTGGTACTTGGTTTAGCCTTTAAATGCAAAATAAATTATTCTCTGGTACCTTAATATTGACTGTAAAATAGATCTGTTCACCATAGCAGTTTGCCTACATTTTTAGGAACTCTGGATCTGCATGTTATACTTGTGAAAATGTGAGCTGTGTGTTGGTTACATGGGCCAGCTGCTAAGGCTATCTATATTTATAAATCTTCAATTATTATTTTAACATGACAATCTTCTGGTTATGTGCTACAAACACATAAGTGTACATGGATCTATATGTAGTATATTGTATAGATGTACACATTTAAGATATTAAATTGTGGAAGTGTTGGTGATACTTTTATAATGCAATTGAAAGTTCTTATTGATTCATGGAAGAAACTTGAATGTGTCTGGATTAATGGGGACAAGCATGTGAAATTGTACTGTATAAATTTTTACTGTCAACTACAAAAACTTGAGGTGCTGAACATCCACACCTCTTTCCACATTCCAATTAATGAGGATGGCTAATGAGAAAGTAATTTCAGAAATGGAAGTCACCAGGAATTGACAACATCCCAGCAAATCTTGTTCAGGCCAGTGGAATCAATAATCCAAATCCTCACACCAATCTGCAAGAAAATTTAGAAAACAGCCGATGGCCTACAGGATAGTGCTATCAAGCAGATATTTGATTTCAGAATAAAAGTCCGTAAACAGTTTTGGGTTGTAACGAAGAAGGTGGTCGTAATCGCTCTTACTAAAGAGGTTTTGATATTTCGGTAGTATTCTAATTCAAGGTAATAACCATTAAGAGAATGGAAAAGAAGAGAAACAGAAAGGAAATAATAATAAAGCGAACTTACAGCACCATATCCTGGCTCATGACACATTACAAAACACGTACACGAGTGTACGCAACATAACGTGCAAAACTGATGTCATTAATAAATTTTATGATTGAAAAGAGTGAGAAGGAAGCTGTTTTCACAGAGGAAAAGAGCATTTTCTGTCTTATAATTATCTTATACCGCAATGGCTGTCCCCACCCCTGGAAAAAAAGTCATTTATTTCATTTTGAAAATATTCCCTTCGCATCATTTGATTAAATGTAAATCTGAATGAGCTCATTTATATATACAGTATATACTCACTAGTGACCCATGACTTCCACTGCTAAAGTAATTGTTAAAGCATATTATACTTATACACGTTAGTAAACATGTGCAATGATGTTATACAACAATGGGGTGGCCCCTTCACGGCCAACGTTAATAAAACCAAGTAGCGACCCATGATATTCTCATTAATGCAGAACGTTATAATCCTACTTATAGGTTCCCAGTCACTTAATCCCCAGACACTTCATTTCCGACACTTAACCCCCTAGACTTTTAATCCCTAAGCACTTCATCCCCAGACACTTAATCCCTAAACTAAATCCTTAACTAAAAAAATTATGAAGTGAGCGAAAAATTTAATTCAAATTCAAATTCAAATCATGCTATTAACTTCAACGTCATTTGAACATCTACAACATTAGTTAAAGTTCATATAAGCTAGTAAATTTAATGTTCTTCAACAATATGTACAGTATATACGTATGCTCAAAGTAGGATAGAAGTCCCGGCATGCGATCATGTTGTGGCATTGACTCTGCAAGCAATTCGAAGGAATCGACAATGTCTTCTTCACGTACATAGGCTAGTGCTGGGAGGCATCTGACTATTCCACGTCACTCGTCGTCTTCGTCATCGTCACTTCTCATCCCCAGTTCAGTGACTTTTCGTAATACCACGTGACTTAAGTGACAGTAACAGCCCGTTATTCTACATGACTGAAACTTCTCTCGAAAAGCGGTCATCGCAGCTTTCTCAAAGTCTGTTACTATAGTCCCTGGAGATGCATTAGGCATTAGCTCTCTAACTGCATCCAACAATCTATTATAGGTTGCACTTGATTTATAAAGGATTAAGTGTCGGGGATGAAGTGCTTAGGGATTAAAAGTCTAGGCCTAGGGGATTAAGTGTCGGGAATGAAGTGTCTGAGGATTAAGTGACTGGACACCAGCTAATAGCTTACAACTTTCTCCGACTCTAGCTACGTTTGTAAATTCTTCTTCTTCTCTTCGTCTTGCTCCTAATCGCCCCCAGTGGAGCAGAAGGTCACAACTACACCCCGCCATCGCACCCGGTTGTGGGCGTCCCCCTCCAGTTGGGACCATGTCATGCCAGCTGCCTCCGCTTCTTTGGACTGATCTCCTCCATGTCTGTCTGGGTCTCCCAACCCTGCGCCTCCACTGTGGGTTCCAGCCCAGAGCTTGTCTTGTTAAATTGTCGAACGTCAGTAAATTAGTTAGTTATGCCCTTCGCCCCTCCTGGTGCATAGGCCATCGACGACCGCCCTCCAACGCCTCCTGTCCTGGGCTACCGTCACCAGCTGACCCCATCCAATCCGGTGAGCTTGGTGTCGGCGGCGAGGTCCCGTCTCCAGGTGTTTCTCGCCTTCCTCGCTTTCTCTTTCCTGGGGGTTCCACGTCAGCGACTGTCTTGTGACGTTGGATGTTGGTTTCCTTAGGGTGTGTCCTAGCCAACCCCATCTTCTCCGCAGGATTTCCTCCTCTATGGCTGTTGTTTCGTTCTCTGCCACAGGTCGGTGTTGCTTATCCTCTCTGGCCAGTGAATTCTGAGGATTCTGCGCAGGCACTGGTTGACAAACGTTTGGATCTTCTTCGTTGTGCCCTTGGTCGTCCTCCATGTTTCTGCTCCGTATAGTAGGACTGACTTTGACGTTGGAGTTGAAGAGACGGATCTTTGTCGTGTAGCCTATGCTCCCGAGCTCCAGACCTTTCCAAGCTTTATGAAAGCGCCTCTTGCCTTGTTAATTCTTGTCTTTACATCCGCGTCTGTCCCTCCCTGTTTGTCCACCACACTCCCGAGGTAGGTAAAGGTGTCGACTTCTTCTAGCGGCTCCCCATCCAACCTGATTGGCTCTTCAGGATCTTGGTCTTGCCCTTATGGATGTGTAGCCCCACTTGTGCCGAGGCTGACTGGATCTCTGATGTCTTTTCTTGCATCTGTCGGTGGCTGTGGGACAGGAGTGCCAGATCGTCTGCAAAGTCAAGGTCTTCTAGTTGGTTCCACAGAGTCCACTGGATTCCGTTTCGCCTTTCATTGGTGGCTTGCTTCATCACCCAGTCGATTGCGATCAGGAACAGCAACGGTGAAAGCAGGCAGCCTTGCCTGACCCCTGTCCTCACCTCGAAGCTTCTTGTTAGCTGTCTTTCATGCACTACTCGGCACGTCATTCCCTCATATGAGTTGCGGATCAGGTTGACGATCTTCCTCGGGATGCCATAGTGTCTCAGCAGTTTCCACAGCGTCTCTCGGTCCACACTGTCGAATGCCTTCTCGTAGTCCACGAAATTGACGTAGAGAGGCGAGTTCCACTCTATAGACTGTTCTACGATGATCCGCAGTGTTGCTATCTGGTCTGTGCACGATCGGTCTTGTCTGAAGCCTGCCTGCTGCTCTCGAAGTATCTGGTCCACTGGGCCCTTCAGTCTCTCCAGTATGACTCTGTTGAAGACCTTGCCAGGCACGGACAAAAGAGTGATGCCTCTGTAGTTCTCGCATCGGCTGAGGTCCCCCTTCTTGGGATCTTTATGAGATGTCCTTCTTTCCAGTCTGCCGGGACCTGTTCCTCTTTCCAAACCCTCTCAAACAGTCTGTGCAACATGTTGACGGATAGGTCAGGATCGGCTTTCAGTGCCTCTGCTGGTATCTCGTCTGGTCCTGGGGCTTTACTATTCTTCAGTTGTCTTATGGCTCTTCTGATCTCGGTTTTGGTTGGTTTGTTGCAGTTGATCGGTAGGTCTCTCGCTGCTTCTTCGATGTCTGGTGGATTTACTGGTGGTGGTCGGTTGAGCAATTCCTCAAAGTGTTCGGCCCATCTGTTCAGCTGCTGGTCTGTTCCCATCAGTGTGTTGCCGTCTCTGCCCTTGACTGGTCGCTCTGAATGTCTAATCTTTCCTGTCAGCTTTTTGGTCGTATCGTACAGTCTCTTCATGTTCCTACTTGCTGCTGCCTCTTCTGCTTCTGTTGCTAGCTCCTCTATGTGGTTCCTCTTGTCTTGTTTGATGCTCCGCTTCACTTCGGCATTCGCTGTGCTATACTCTTTCTGCGCTATTGCCTTCTCCGATCTAGTTCTACTGTTGTTGATTTCAGTTTTCTTTCTCTTTCTTTCGAGGATCTTCTTCTGTGTTTCTGGTGTGATCCATTCTTTCTGTTTGGTTTCCTTCTTCCAAGGACTTCCTCGCATGCTGTATTGAAAGACTCTCTGATGTTGTTCCACTGGGTCTCGATATTTGGGGGTGTCTCTTCGTCAAGTAGTTCTTGGAGTGCTTGAAATCTGTTGTGGACTGCTGTCTTGTATTCTTCTTTCATCTTGGGGTCTTTCAGGTAGTTCACGTTGTATCTTGCTTTTCTTCTTTCGTGGTCTGTCCAGTTCTTCTTCAGCTTTAGTTTGAGCTTTGCTGTCACAAGGTGGTGGTCGGACGCCACATCTGCTCCTCTCTTGACCCTGACATCCATCAACGATCTTCTGAACTTTTTTGCGATGCATATGTGGTCTATTTGGTTCTCTGTCACATGGTCTGGTGAAACCCATGTTGCTCGGTGGATCTTCTTGTGTGGGAACACGCTTCCACCAATCACGTAGTTGTTCATGGCACAGATGTCAGCAAACAGCTCCCCGTTGTCGTTCATGTCTCCTAGACCGTGCTTCCCCATCACTTCTTCATATCCTGTATTGTCTGCTCCAATCTTAGCATTGAAGTCTCCCATGAGGATATTGATGTCTCTGTCACTCAGTCTGTTCAGGATGCTCTGCAATTCGTCGTAGAAGTGCTCCTTGGCGTCTTCACTGCTGTCGTTGGTTGGGGCATAGCACAGGATCACACTCATCTTTAGTCTCTTCTTCTTTGTAGAGAAGGACGCTGTGATGAATCGGGACCTCTTGCCTCCCAGCCAATAAGCGCCTTCTGTGCTTCCTTCTCCAGCATGAACGCTACGCCCTCTGTGTGTGGTGCGCCGTCTTCCTCATGCCCCGAGAAGAGGATTAGCTCGCCTGTTGCCAATCGCTGTTGTCCTGACTGCGTCCACCTAGTTTCACAAAGTCCGAGGAGTGACAGTTTGTAGTCTCGCATTTCTGCTGCTATCTGGGCTGCCTTTCCTGCCTCGAACATAGTTCGCACGTTCCACGTGCCCATGGAAAGTGTTTTCCTGGTCGATAGAAGGGTGGTCGGTGTTGTAGCTTCCGAAGATCGGCTTTCACCGCAACACGTCATACTCCCTCTAGGTGAAGGCCCTTCCTCTTCCAGGACTGTTGGCCATTGTTTTGCTGTTGTCGATGTTTTTGTAGCAAGGGTTTGTTTTACGGGGTGGGGGTGCTAGCCCCACGCCCAACCCTCCTCCTTTTTCAGCCGGGCTTGGGACCGTCCTTGGCGGAGTTTGAACGTCAGTAAATACAGCGGACTAATTAACAAGAATATATATAAAATATTTTTCGGCCACATTGCCGTCAGATGTTATGTGTCGTTATTTTCTCTCTGTTTTATATTCATTATATGTTGGCGTGACGGACTGTGCAGGTGCACAGTTTCCACATGCCTAAGGGGTTGGGGGGATTGGAGTTTTACGCCGAGCAGCAATGAAGACGACATCACGGCAAGGCAGTCAGCCCTGTCCACAGATGCTACCTGTAGAAAAAGAACAGCATACGTGCCAGAAACAAGAGCTGACCGTGATCGCCAGTATAAATGGACTACAGTGCCTTCCCAGGTAGATTGGGTCATCAGCACAGTCAGTGACATTAGACACATTTTATGTACATTATATACTAAAATGAAATGAAAGATGGCAACTGCGCTGCGTACAACCACCTAATTTAGTGTGTAGTTATACAAGGGACAGCTCCTGTCAGGAAGGTAGGTTACGAGGCAGGAAGGTTATAACACAAATTACACATAATATATGAACATAGACTGCCAACCAATGAAACATTTTATTAGAATTTACATTACACTTCAAATTTTACTGACTATTATTTTGTCATTTTCGGTTGTTGGAGTACAAATCAATGTCAAATTGAAGAACCGGCAACCGTCTGAAACACATGGCTCTTGACCAGACGACTCTATGCCTAGCTCCATTGTAAAAAAAAAAAAATACATGATTAGTTGACTATTTTTTAATTTCTTGAAGGAAAATAATTCCTAGTAAAACACTCTCCTTAGAAGACAGCCGTTTCTTCCCTTATATATTTAAATAATTATTTGCGCAGAACAGGATGCATTTTTTCACACTATCCAGTTCGCATTTCAGTGTGCGAAACACACTTTAGCTTAATATTGTTTAGCTGTAAAGATGATCACCGGCGAGACCATGAAAACAACGGACGTTAATTGTGACCTTGCATATAACTGACTGTAATTACTACAGGAGTTTCTGTAAAATCTTGCTTGTATTAAAAAATCTAAAGTGAAAGTAATGGACAAGGCACACATGCATAGGTATATCTTCAGCCTGTGAAAGTTTATACACACAGATTTTAAACGCAATGACAAGAAAGTGCGATAGATAGTTTCGGCGTTCGTCGTGCAGTTTCGCTCTCAATGACCTCGCTAGGGTCACGCCCTGGTGCACACGCCACTGAACCAATGAGTGTCACTCACCGCGCTATATAGCTGTTACCTATTAAAATAATAACTCTACATCGGCGATTAGCAACAGTGCCGTGTAGTGTAAACTTTATTGTACATACAGATACACGCTTTAAAATTAAAAGCAATGACAAGTTACTAGTAATAGTAACTTGTGTAATCGGAGATCAAACCGACAAGGCTACACTCCAATTGACTCGGGGCTGTGACCAATAGATAAATGGTCAAATGATAGACGGGGAGCCTGTTGGCTCCATACAGAGCCCCAGTGTCAAAAGAACCAAATAATTAGTCAACCAGGGATTCCAGATGTCCTATAAACACAGACGGGACAGCACAGACAGCGGTTCACGTGCTCTAGCCCAGATGTCAACAAATCACGTGCAGTCCGCAGGCTGCATGCTCACCATGACCAGAGCTCGTGCTCACCTTTAACTGTGTGCAAGCTACGAAAAAACTTGTCAGCAGGTCACTTCTGTGTCTCACCTCCCATAGCTGCACGACCGTAAAGCATCAAACTAAGCTTTCTAGCAAAGGTACGATATTTAAAGTAATTAATGTTGTTACAGGTCAAGGAATAACCCCTTCGTTACTCTGTGTAGTCCTCGGAGGCTGTTCGAGCGAGCAATACCTGGAATAAATTGTAATATTTTTCATTAAAGATTCTTCACAACAAATTCTCTCAACTTCCTTGATGTTTAAACTGTCATTGATTTTTGAATGAGGTTCATGAACCACTCACCTTCCAAGGACACGACATTTCTTCTTTGCTATTGTACAGTTACTATTAATCTATTCATGTGAGTAAAAACGCGAGGCAGAGAAATTGTATGCTTTGCGCATGCATGTGTGTGCGTTTGTTTGTATCAATGTGTGTGTGTGTCTTTATATCCAATTTAGTTCACATGAAAGACGAGATCGCGAGGTCTTGTGGCCTTTGCAGTTAAGATTCAGGATTTAGATTGCTAAAATCAGTGTTATAGTATAATTTCTTGACTGACGCTGGGTATGTGTAATTGTATATGTGCTTGTGTGTGTTCATGTGTATATATATAGTTCACATTTAAAGGAAGTGTGTTTAAACCTTTGTGATTAAGATGTAGGATTTGGAATGTTCCTTTCATTCAATGACATTTAAATTTCCATGAATGAAAATTGTAACCTCCACGGGACCACTCCTAGCATGCACTTCCCACAACACAAGTACACCCCCCTATGCAAGCACACACATGTGTAGCAGTAAGTATATATACTTATAATAAATAATACAATATAATTTACAACCAAGTAAACTTAAAATGTGTATTATTCAACATTGTGAGTTGAATCCCCAAAGTATAATTTAAATATTGATATATTGGTTTCTCAGCTAAATTAGTTTTCCAGAACACATCTCGTAACTTGATGCTTTAGTGTGCTTTGTGCATGTATGTTTGTGTGCATTGGTTTATATCTGTGCACACATACAAATACATAGGCACTCAACTACTTCTTCCACTACTTCCATGGTAATTGGTTATGGAAGGAACTGCCTAACGGTTTCTTGTGAGAATCCCACTCTTGTGTCCATTAAACCACCTCATGTTTTCACTATGTATAATGGTGTATAGTAATTTTCAGCACATGTTTACACAATGCTTTCTGGTTGCATTACATTAGTCACAGTTGTACGTTTCCCTTTTATGTTTTCAGGCTATTCCCATTTCTTCCTTTTCCACCTAGCTCACTCCTTGCTATCCATTCCCACACCCTATACTTCAACAATTATCTTCTTTAATCCCAGACATCCTCTTTTCCCCTCTTGTCATCATTTACAACCTCAAGGGGTTTGGTCGGGAGAGAGGGAATGGGAAGGAGAGAAAGAGGTATGAGGAGTGGATGAAGGGATGAAGGAGGTTGGTTGGGATGTCGTGGGAAAGATGGTGTGCAAGAAGAAATGGGACGGGAAGGAAGGGTGGGTTTGTAACTATCCCGACCCTTTTCACATCATCTTTCTCATTCCACATCTTTGCCCCTACAGGACCAGAGAGACACAGAGTGGCACGCTGCAGAGCCAGAAGAAGAAGAAAAAGAACAGTAAGAAGAAGAGGAAGAACAAGAACAAAAAAAAAAGAAAAAAAAAAAAAGAAAAAAAGTTAAAAAGAAGAAGAAGAAATAGAAGAACAGCAAGAAAAAGAAGAAAAACAAGAAGAAGAAGAAGACAGTTGAGGTCGAGGATGGTAGACACGGCAGTGCCAGACCGTATAATGCTTCATCATCAGCAGCTGTCTGGTCGCAGACAGCAGAGCTCGAGGCTGGTAGATGAGCGTTGGTCCTTGTTAGGGGCTGTTAAGCTCTAGACAGCAGTCGGGTCTACAGGACCAGAAAGACACGAGGAGGCACACTGAAGTTCCAGACCGAACAATGCTTCATCATCAGCAGCTGTCTGGTCGCAGACAGCAGAGCTCGAGGCTGGTAGATGAGTGTTGGGCCTTGTTAGGCGCTGTTAAGCTCTAGACAGCAGTCGGGCCTGCAGGACCAGAAAGACATGAGGAGGCACGCGGTAGTGCCAGACCGCATAATGCTTCATCATCAGCAGCTGTCTGGTCCCAGACAGCAGAGCTCGAGGCTGGTAGATGAGTGTTGGTCCTTGTTAGGCGCTGTTAAGCTCTAGACAGCAGTCGGGCCTACAGGACCAGAAAGACATGAGGAGGCATTCGGTAGTAGTGCCAGACCGCATAATGCTTCATCATCAGCAGCTGTCTGGTCCCAGACAGCAGAGCTCGAGGCTGGTAGATGAGCGTTGGTCCTTGTTAGTCGCTGTTAAGCTCTAGACAGCAGTCGGGCCTGCAGGACCAGAAAGACATGAGGAGGCACGCGGTAGTGCCAGACCGTATAATGCTTCATCATCAGCAGCTGTCTGGTCCCAGACAGCAGAGCTCGAGGCTGGTAGATGAGCGTTGGTCCTTGTTAGGCGCTGTTAAGCTCTAGACAGCAGTCGGGCCTACAGGACCAGAAAGACATGAGGAGGCATGCTGGTCTAGACAGCAGTTGGGCCTACAGGACCAGAAAGACACGAGGAGGCACACTGAAGTTCCAGACCGAACAATGCTTCATCATCAGCAGCTGTCTGGTCGCAGACAGTAGAGATCGAGGCTGGTAGATGAGCGTTGGTCCTTGTTAGGCACTGTTAAGCTCTAGACAGCAGTCGGGCCTGCAGGACCAGAAAGACATGAGGAGGCATGCTGTAGTAGTGCCAGACCGCATAATGCTTCATCATCAGCAGCTGTCTGGTCCCAGACAGCAGAGCTCGAGGCTGGTAGATGAGCGTTGGTCCTTGTTAGGCGCTGTTAAGCTCTAGACAGCAGTTGGGCCTACAGGACCAGAAAGACACGAGGAGGCACACTGAAGTTCCAGACCGAACAATGCTTCATCATCAGCAGCTGTCTGGTCGCAGACAGCAGAGCTCGAGGCTGGTAGATGAGTGTTGGTCCTTGTTAGGCGCTGTTAAGCTCTAGACAGCAGTCGGGCCTGCAGGACCAGAAAGACATGAGGAGGCACGCGGTAGTGCCAGACCGTATAATGCTTCATCATCAGCAGCTGTCTGGTCCCAGACAGCAGAGCTCGAGGCTGGTAGATGAGCGTTGGTCCTTGTTAGGCGCTGTTAAGCTCTAGACAGCAGTCGGGTCTACAGGACCAGAAAGACATGAGGAGGCACGCGGTTGTGCCAGACCGTATAATGCTTCATCATCAGCAGCTGTCTGGTCGCAGACAGCAGAGCTCGAGGCTGGTAGATGAGAGTTGTTCCTTGTTAGGGGCTGTTAAACTCTAGACAGCAGTCGGGCCTACAGGACCAGAAAGACACGAGGAGGCACACTGCAGTGCCAGACCGCATAATGTTTCATCAGCAGCAGCTGTCTGGTCGCAGTTTGTTAGGTGCTCTTAAACTTGAGACGTATACTGTTCATGTGGAACATATACTTAAATTGGAACGTTACAGATCAGATTAACATGGTTTCTCCACAAGGATGACATGCAAATTGGTGAAGCTTTCCTTATTTTTCTTAACTCCGCCTGGAAAACACCTTGGTAACCTGCTGGTCCCAAGCCCAGATGAAGGAGGAGGGTTTGGGGTGGGGCTAGTAACTCCACCCTGTGAAGAAACAAAAAGCTACAGAAACCGCAAACACAACTTTAGCCAGGACGGGAAGAGCCCTCTTCAGAAGGGCCTATGACTCATCCTGGCGAAAGCCCTCAGGAAACTAGCTCCCCGACCCATCTTCTCACGGCCAAGGCAAAAACCAGGATAGGGACCTGGAACATCAGAACCCTGTACGAGAGAGGTAAATCAGCTCAGGTAGAACTATAACATCAAGCTCCTCGGCATGTGGGAGACCAGGTGTAATGGCAACGGTCAGGGAAGACACAAAGAGACTATACAAAATAACAAGAATTCTGTCAGGAAGAAAAAACACCAATGTGTGCAGGCCAATAAAGAATAAGAATGGCAGCGTCATCACTGGGATGCAGAACAAAGATCTTGCTGAGTGGAACATTCTGAAGAAATACTTAACTGACCACCACCAACAACCACTTTGGACATTGCCCCAGCTGCCGAACAACTCCAAGTAAACATCAACCCACCAACCAAGTCAGAAATCATCAAAGCCGTCAAGTCCTTGAAAGGGAAAGGTAGGCAAAATCCAAGAATTGTCATCACAGCATGAAAGCAAATGTAAGTGTAATACATCTTTTCTTAAAGGCAAACACTCAACTTCAGGCTGTTTGCTAATTTGCTGGAAGATCAGGGCACCAACGTTTATATGGCCCAGCTTTCAGATATCAATTGTAGGATCAGTAGCAGCTAGTGTTCAATTTTGTGTTTCCATTGTTATACTAGTGATTTTGCTTTGTTATATATAAATCTGTATGACAGTGCCTCCAGCCACTGATTTTACATACTTGTACTTCACCTGCCAATAAAAAACTTAGACTTCCTTGTAATGTTATGTGAATCATGAGATGAAGGGGAAAGGTTTTGAAACTGCAAACAAATGAATTTCAGTTGCAAAATGTGGGGGTCATTAAGATTATGAAAACTCTAGGCTGAAGTGTAACCGTCAGTCATTAAACTGTTTCGATCATGCAGATTTTCCCCATGCTGCTGCTACTGCTTCTTGATCCTTGTCCCCAGCCCCCAGTTGAGCATAGGGCCGCAACTACACCCCGGTTCTGGGACCATGTTATGCCAGCTGAATTAGTCTGAGCAAGTAAAGCATGGTCTTTTGTAGACTCCAAGGTCGGCCGAGTGCGGGTGCGTAGTGGATAGGAATAAAAAAAAAAAACAACACAACGCGTGGTAAAGATTAGACGACGCACCCGACGAACGAGAGCTATTCTCCTTGGGAACTTCCGTCCTCTTCCCTGGAACATCAAAGAGGAACGGACTGATTTGGCGCGGTGTTGGCCTTTAGGGAGAGTCAGTCCGGCTAAAATATGTTACTGAATGAAATGTTGATATTGACAATAGAATTGTAAGCATATATTATTATATACTGGGAAATAATTTACGATTACATTAAGGGGCCCGTAGAGATCGTCTCGGTGGCCCTTAAAGTGGCGCACACATACACGCGCTCGCCAAGTAGACTACAACATTAAGACTAAATAATTATATTTTGCGGTAGAATCAACGCACGGAATCGACTTGTGCGGTGGTTGAATCGGCAAAAAGCCATGCAGAAACATGTATACAAATCCATGATCGACCCGATACACAGAAAGTTCGTCTTTGCGTTTTTTTTCTACGAAATTTTTCATTAACTTTATTAACAACCATCAATGCACCTATCCGGAAGAGCAAGGATAAGGTTTGGGCCTACTCAGGATGTAGTTCTTGCCGCCACTCTCTGCGCATGCTCGTTGCGGGAGACGCCAATTCATATACATCCGGAAAGCACCAGCTGTCACCACGAACTTGTTTAAACCGCGCATTTAAACTTTTCATTAAGTGTGCGTGAAGCACTTTCACAATGCCTGTCCAATTTAAGGTTGGTATTTAGAGATAAACGTAAATAAATAGTTTTTAGATTAAGAATAAGTTGTTTTTCTGTTGGTTAGTTCTGTACTTTATAACGGCAGTGGATTCTCATTTGACAAGTTTGTACATGTTATATACTGTACAAAATAAATTGTTCCATTGTTTCATGCTGTATAGAATTTTTAATAATAATGAATTTGTTATAATTTATTAACTTTACCCTTTCTGCTTTATTGTGATACTGTTACTTGCCTCTATATGGACAAATTATTTGCTGTTCACCAACTGTGACCTGCTCTTGGATGACAGCCTACACTCATGCATGTAGCCTGGTCCCAGTAGGTTTTAATTCATGAAAAACAAGATCCGCTTTTTAAGAAACATCATTTATAAGGAGGCAGAATCTTCTGTTCACTTTTTCAGTTTCTCTTCTTCATTTGATCTTTGTTCAAGTTTGCTATGTTGTCATGCATTTATTGAGGCTTGTGTGTTTGTTTTGTTTTGTTTTTACTGTTGTAAAGTTGACTGTGAATTCTTTTGTAAATAGCACATTAAACTTGTTTTCGCACAGTTACATCATGGTTTTACCCCTGGACGTGTATTAATATATGATATTCATGGATATTAGTTCTTGGTTTTACCATTGATGCACCAGTGTCACTAGAGAACCACAATATATGATACAAATCAGAATGTAAAAATTTAATACTCTTTTTAGAGCTTTTTCCAGAATTCACCATATAAATCTTTTATTAGCAGTTTTTTTCCACCAAAACACTTATGTCTGCATTTGTGCTGTCCTGGCTGGGCTATTCCAACTCCTCTTTTTTTTTTTGAGCTTCCCAACAGCCTGAAAAAGCTTCAAAGAGTCCAAAACTCTGCTGCCTGCAGGTGTCGGACATAAGTGAAAATCCAGTCATGTAACCTCACTCCTCTGTGAGCTGCCCTGTCTCACTCTGCTACTGTTTTCTTAATGGCCTTGCTTCAGGATATTGGAGTTATTAACACCTTTTCAGCCTGCAATCAGTTTCTTCAATCTGCTGATGCCAACCTGCATGTGCCACACATCAGATAGGTTGACTGTGGCAGCTGCTATTTCTCTTTCTCTGGCCCCAGTATCTGAAAAGCTTTGCACAAGTACCACCTTTGAAACTTTCAAGGCTGGGCTCAAGACCTACCTTTTCCAGGATCTCTATTGAAGGTCTCTCCTCTTTTCTCTTTTTTTAACATACTTTCCACTCCCATATGCTTGTGTGTGTTTTTTTAAAAATTATTTATTCATTTATAGACACCCTTTTAATTGTGTGTGCATGTATGTGTGAAACAGATATTATTAAGCCACTTGTTTATATTTATGTCATAGAGCATTGAGTATGTTGCTGGTAGTAAATGTGCTATAGAAATGCATCATCATCATTATTATTATCATCATCATCTACACATTTAATTATTATTATTTTAATACGCATAGGCTCATCTTTTACTTTTTTTGTAAATCCTAGAATAATCGGTTCACAATCATGCAACATTTGATTTGCTGTTATAAAACCATTGAAAAACATTTAACCTACAAATCAACAGCAGCATAAGGAACAAAAGGTAGCTGTGCCTGTTGTAGGTTCCCATACAGTCAACTGTCTGCTTTGATCACTCTTACCATGGGTAGACATATGTAGGTTTTAGATTTTGGAGAGTATAGAGGTGTGTGGGGTTAGGTTAAATCCCATAGATAAGCAAACACACTAAAAGTGTAGTGATGGCTATCATGGCAATAAGTCTGTGAACATGGTATCCTCTTAAAAACATGGTAGCAGTTTGGCCATATTTGGTGAATATTTTAATCAAAACACTGGGAAAATAGCTAACAGGTACTCTGTACATCATTAAACAGCACATCACTACTCCAGGTTTAAGACTTTGGACTTGTTTAAGTGATGAGTTTTGTTGACTGTTTTTAAAAAGAAGAGAGTATCAACATATAAAACAAGAAATAAATAGCTGTACAAAAGTGAACACTTTGTTTATTAGAAAACACATACAGCATTGCACTACATCAATAATGCATCAGTATGTCATTTAACAAATCATACACTGAAAAATAGCCACTGATGTTGGGTTTTAGGGGAGAATTATAGAGGCTTTTGACTGTAGTTTTAAAAAAGAATGGGAAGAAAATTATTTTCAAATGCTTTTATACAGCTACTCCTCATGTCACATTCTACATGATGCAAAAGGACAGACTATGGGCTGAATTGTGTTTGGCCAACATGTGCAAATAAGTAAGCTATAAAAGAGAAAAAACCCCCAAAACTTACACCTACACAAAAACATGATTTCATTAAGACATACTTCCCATACCATGAGTAGGTTGCTACAAACACACTAATCTGCACTAGCATTTTGGTTTTTTGTAATAGATTTTTAACCTCTTTTTTGAGTGACAGTAAAAATGTCCTTTTCGTTGGCATGCTTATAAAAAGAATCAAATTGTTCAGTTGGATTTAGAATTTTGGATTTCATGTAGCGAACAAAACTCAGCCACCAAAAAATATTTTGCATTGAAAAAGTAGTCTGACAATATAGAAGTTCATGTTTGTCATGCTTTATGAAGTTTTATTATTGTTGGTTTGTCGTATCTATAAAAAAGAAACCAGTAATAACTGTTCACTTTCATTTGAGATGATACAGGTACTTTGCATCTCATATCTTTCAGGGAAGATCAGACTACAAGATAAACTATAAATGGGTAGACTCTTTTCGCAGTAGACATTTCAGACCTTCACCTGAGCAGCGTGCGGCATCTGCAGGAAAAAATTCTTTATCACTGGGTACAAAACTTGCTGTTATGATTGTATAGTTTGGGCACTGCAAAGTATCAAAGACAATAGTGCTTTTTGTGTGCATTTTAGCTTTTGTCATTTTCTTAGCTTTATTAATCACCACCTGTATGAGCAACATTGATGCAGTATCCTTCCAGTCAGCCATTACTTTATTGTTAATGTAATGATGTAACTGCTAGGTGTTTGCTGATTATTTGTTACTTCTGGAAAGTTTGCTGATTTTAGCCTTAATAATAGATGTCATGCAAAATACTAAGTAAAGTTGCTGAATGCTTTACCCTAAAGAGCATGGAATTCTCCAGGCCCTCAATTATTGTGTTATTTTTGTTTCCTCTTTGATGTGTGCTTGCTACACTGGCATGACCGATAATCTCAGATTAGTTGTACAAATGCTAATTTAATTGTCTTTTGCCTATGGGCTAATGTGTAGTTTTAAACTGTTATAACTTTTTTTGGAATGAATTATAAGAAAAAGGTGACTCATAGTCATAGAAGCAGCTAGTTGTTGGCTAATCATTATAAAAAAGTTATAGTTCACAACTAAAACTTTAAAATGTCTCAGAAGTTTCACTATTGAGATATGAGCTACAAGGAGAAACATAACCCTTCATTCACCTGGAAGAATATACCAAAATTTATAAGTCTCTGTCATCATACATTGCAGAATGAGTCGGAGTCCATGGTTCCCACCAAAAGCTCTACTGGCAAATGGTATCAGCCTGCCCAGTGGGCTGGAAACCACTCCAGTGAGCTAGGTACTCTGCATGTTGAACAGATTAATTTACAAGACAAAGAAAACAGAAAGAACACGGATATGTTCTTAACTCGCACGATTAGTTGTGTCTCCTTGTACTTTATATGAATGAATTTCTCTCGTGAGACAATAAAGTTGTATTTATTTCATTTTTAGCTTATTTCAAACAATAGAGACACACAAATGTAGGCACATCTAACTACAGATGATTGTAGATGAATTTTCATTAAACAAAAGATGAAGGAACATGTTATGGAAAGTTCAAGTAAGTACTGAATTAGAAAGAAGCCAAGATTTTCTTATCAGAAAGCTACATCCAGTCAATGTGCTGATAGCACTTGGGTTGGTTCCAGAGCTATTCAATAAATCGAAACAAAGTCTTTAGTTGTTGTCTATGCATTCCTCATAAATGAGAGCAAACAGCAAGATGGGTTAAACTTAACAAGTTCCCTGTGCTTGCTAGCTACATAAAAATGTGTGTACTGCATATGCTTGTGTGGGCATAAGTGCACTTAAATGTATACCATATATGACATAAATTATTTGTTTTTTTTTTTTGCTTGAGCTACTCATATCGTTTGACGATTTTAAGTCAGTGTACCCAGATTCATGGCTAATTGGAAGAAGATGTAAAGAATTTTATTGTGCTAAATATCAAATCTCAAAGTATTACAGGCTTTTTAAAAATTACTTCCAATAAATGCATATTCAATTGCTCATTTTTGTAGAAATTTGTTTTGCATATAAAAAGGGAGACTGTAACAATAGTCACATTATATGTTGTTGATATTGAGTATTAATGAATTAGCCATTAAGTTACCAAAAGTAATTTTACTAAATTATTTTTTAATGGCTAGAACTATCTTGTACTATAAATTACAAAAAAATGCCATTTCTGAGGTATTGTTATAAGTTAAGAACAAATCATTGTTATATTTAATGTATGTTATCGATTCAGACTTATTCTTTCTACAAATCGAAAGATGTCAGACATCCAGACTTGTTTGCAGATTTAGATTTTTGTTAAATGTTAAGATTTTAATAATGTAACACAACTTTTGAAACTGGACAAATCCTTTTGTTGTTTGAATAATTTGCTTGAATTAGTTTGAATAATTATATAATTTTTTTTCAAATTTAAAGATATGTAATATTTGATATTGGCAATATTTTGGGTTCAATATAACATTAAACATTTAACAACCAACAGTAATGCAAAACATTCGGATCTTATTGCATTTGCATAAATCTTGCAACAACACAAATATCAAAAGAAAGCTTTGCCTTAAGACATAAAAAGCATACCTTAGAAATATCTTTGTCCAAGAAACTCTTACTTAAAATGAGACAAATTTCAATAAGAATAATATGTACTTCTACATTTTTAATGATTTGGTACATTAAGGAGAAACTTTTCAGCATGTTGTTACTTGCAATACAGTTTAGAATGTACAGTTAGTAGTATTTTCTTTTAATAATTGTAATGTACTGATAATTTAGTTCAGTTGTAATTATTGATATGGCATAAATTACAATTGTTTCCTTAGTTATATTTCTTTCTTAACAAGCTGAATACCAAACACTCCATGTAAAAAATTGCTTACAAGGGAAATTTTGTATTTGATGCTTTTTCATGGCTATAACCATTTTTAAATGGCATATGCCTTTAATTTCCTTTAATGTGAGTTTATTAACTGGTATTTGCTATTTACCCAATAGACATAATACATTGCATGTATAATAAATACTATACTTTGTCATATTGAATACATCATACATGCATATACAAGGAGAGAGGGAGAGAGACTAGTTTTGAGTACATCTGGGTTCATTTACATTATAAATCTTTAAAATGTTAGTAGAATTACTTGTACAGCTAAAAGATATGTTTGCTGTCTACTGTGCTGTAGGAATCAGCTGTGAACCAGCCTTGCAGCACAAAAAACGTGTTGAGGGGCCTCCTACTTCCTTGTCTGCTAACTTGCATGAAACATCTGGGGTTAAGAGAAGAGAATATGCTTTGCTTGGCCAGCAAGAAAAGTTTGCACAGAATGTGCAGTATCTTCTTAAAGGACCATCATCTTCAGACCTATCCATCAACTTGAAGGAGAATCAAAATACTAATAAAAGAGTAGATGATAAAGATGTATCTCCATCCAAACAGATGAAGATTGATGCAGAAAAGGTGTGTGTGTGTGTGAGTGGTATATGCTGGCTATTAACATTGTTTCCAGCAGTAGAGGGTAGACATTGTTTATTGCCATAGAACATAAGTGTACGGTGAACTAAAGTTAACTGATGTTTGTCCTTTGTCTTCATCAACATTTACATTTACAGACTTACCATCCATTTAAGCATCCTGTCATCTTAATACCAGATGTTTACATTAAATGTCATTGACTTGGCTGCCTACTCAAATAAGTATCGACAGTTGCATCATTCTATCTGGTCTCATCTAGTTCTTTACATCTTGTTGTAATATAGTAACCTACCACACAGCACACACTTACTCATACTTTGTGAAGATAACACAGTGCATAGCTGAAGGTTGTAGATACTTTTATTATGGCGACCAATGGCTAGCTGCCTGCATCTACCTGTGTGAATACCACCAAACTTGACACAAAATTTCTGCCTTAGAGGCTGTCATCAACTTTGTCGCTAGGAGATGGCGATAACTTCTGCTGACAGTACTGTGACCTGTCTTGCTCTCTCCAAGCTTCTCTTTTGCCAGCTTCCCACACAGCACTTCTCCCTCCCTTTTAAATCCAATGGGATTGCTATTGTATTATGGGTGCCCAGCCATATTAGAATATTTCACTGACTTTGCTGTAGGGGTCTGCCTAGCATTTGGTTGGCCCCTTCATCTCCTCTAGACCAATACAAACTTGCACACCAATCAGCGCTGTTGACAGGGGACAACCTTGAAGCCAGCGTCTACCATCTCGTTAAACACTTTTCTATATATATATACATGTGTGTGTCTAAGAGAGAGTGAACATTTTGAAATACACGTACATTTGAATGTGCAGTGAAACATAGTCTCATATATAATAATTGTATCTTTATCTCAGATTTGAAAGCTTATTTTAAATAACATTAGTACTTTTAACAGATTTGAAAGCTTATTCGATATATCAGCTATTAGAATATCTGCATTATATTTATATTGGAAATATTGACTAATAAGAGCAGGATGAATTAAAGGGTTTCAGTAAACTAAAGGCAACTCCAGCAGCAACTGAGAACAAGATGGAAACCCCTGCGAGTCCTCCACCCACTGATCATAAGCCATCAAATATTTCTGATGCCTTGAAATCAAATATGCCAAACAAAAATTTGAGTGATATTCTACAAAAGGAAACAGCAGGAAAGAATAAGGCACAGGTGGAGCGTAATAAGCAGGAGCATGAGACCAGAGATGAGAGTGTTTTACTGAAAAACAAAGCCACGTATGGTCAAGAAAATCAGGTTAGTACCAAGAAAAGTTTGAAAATTATTTATAAATCTGAGGTTGTAAATGTATGTGAATGCTACTTTTGTGGCATGTTCTTTATTCACATTGTAGATTTTGGAAGAATCTTAGTTTTAGCAAACTTTAAGACACATCGGAGTGCACTATTTGTTTAAATGGGGAAATCTTCTCTTTGGACATCTAAAATATTTTCTTTTATGTCAGCTTCTTGGTATTCCCATTAGCATTCATAGTAAATATGTACTATTGCATACAGTGTATATTTTCTGTATCACTAATTCTATTTTAAATTTATATCATGCAGGCCAATCATGCATTAAAGTACAAAGCTGGGATAGCTCCTCAACGTAAAAGCAAAATTAAGCTTTCAGAGTACCAAAAAGAATTTAACTGGAAACAAGGCAAACCAGCATCACCACTTTTAACAGCAGAACAGGTTAGTAGAAATTATAGTGGGCTCTGGGTGCATAAATTGAAGGTCTGCATGAGCACACTGGTATTAAGAGCAAAAAGGAAAAGGTTGGTAGGACATCTGTAAATGATAAATTTAAATGGTAGAAGTCCCTTAGCATAGTTAAGTTTATGAGATTTGCACTAGGTCCCATGAAGACGGTTCAAGGTGCCAGAGAGTGTTTAAAAGACATTTTAATGAGGTGAGCTTTAAGTTTTTGCTTAAAACCACTTAAAGAGGCACCCTGGTAGGGCTAGAAGGGAACAAGCAGAAGGAGTAGTTATGTAAAAGCCTGCTGACCAGCAGAGCAGAGTATAGAATAGGTGATGTGGAGTGCATCATCTGCTAGATGAAGTGGGCAGGATGAAGTTTTAAGAGAGAGGCAGAGTATAGAGCAGAGAATGTGATGAAGTGGGTAGGATGGACTAATAAGGGGAGGCATTCCTAGAGGAAAGGTAATCAAGAGCAAATATTTGTTTCATGTTTAGTCCTTGAAACTCCTCGAGGAGCTTAGGACTTAAATTTCTTTCATGTAAATACTGTAAATATTTTAAAGCACTCTGCCATATGTAGTATTTGACTATATGAGCACTGCATAAAGGTGTAAGTATTGTAAAGACCAGCTAATAACTGAAGACAGTGAGTGAAGTTTGTTTTTTTATTATTGCTCTCTCAAGTAAACATATTATGTTGCCTATGCCTGTGTGCATCATTCTGTATAAAACACCATGAGCTTGCTCATTGGGCCTGAATATGGCGCTAAAGCTAACTTTATTTATAAATAGTGTATTGTTCTGAGAACAATAATGTCTTGAGATTGTGATGGTATGTTGTATTCTGCTGTATGTTTGTGTTAATGTAGGTAGGTAGATGAGACTGCAAAGTAAAATGAAAAATTTAACACCAGCTGTAATCTATCCCGAAGAACCAAAATAATTGGTTGAATAAATAACAATAGCCTAATGTATGCAGCGCCTGTATATCACAGCAAACATTTTTGAAAGTATTGCACTTGGCCGAAAAAATTTGGCTTGTATCAATATTTTATCAGATGGTAACTATCAGCATTATATGCATGTTGACTTTTAGGTTTTAACTTTTTTATTTTTATACAGTTGAATCATTTGATAAATTGAATAATGCTGTACCAAAAAACTTACACAGGGTTACAATGCTCTTTTTAATTACAGATGTTGTACAGCGAAAAATTAAAACCTGTTCCATTCAAAGTAAGTGCAGCAACTCAATCTGAATATCAGAGACAGTTCAAAGACTGGTGTCTGCTAGGTCCTATTTCACCCGAGCCAAAAGTCTTCCAAGATGCTCCGGAGTTTCAGAGAAAGGTGGGGTGTCTTGCATTACATTACTTTTATCAATTTGTAGATAAAAAAATGGTTTGTTTGAGATGATGGCGATGTATTTCTGCAAAAACAGACTTGACTGGTGACAACTGTGTCGGTGACAGTGCTATGGGCTAACGAAGTTGAGATGAACTTGGGGGCAGCGGCAATGCAGGTCTTCAAAAAGTTGATAAGAAAGGAGAGGAGTAGTGATTAGGGTAGAAAAGGCCACAGTTAGCATGTAAGGATCACCTTGAACCTCAATTGCCAACCGAAGAATGTAGGCCACCATACAAATGGAACTATAAGAAAACAATATGGGAAGAATTCTCCCTGTTGACATATCAGTTGACATATCAGTATACTGCACACATGAAAATATGCAGGAAAGACACCAACAGGATGATAAAACATTTCATCCATATGCATGGGGCAATTCCTAGAGGAGTAATCAAACATTTATTTTAATTTATTTAAAACATCCTTTTTTTTTAAGTGTCGACTATTGCAACATTTGGATTTGGATTATTAGTTGTCCTGCTGTCATGCAATCTTTTTATTGGTATGTGTTGCTATAGCATCTTAAAGCATTGCAACTGCTTTGGTTTCAGGTCAAGAGAAGCAAGAGTGTTGGTGGTGAGTAACTGTGTGTCTCTACAATACTCCACATGCTTGTGCACCACTTGTGAAGATAATCCTAAATGCATAGCCATATGGTTTTAAAACTTTACTGTGATGACTTTTTGCATATCACCTGTTTGATCACCCAGAAAATCAGACTTTCACAATAAACTTTAACTTAGCATCTTACAGACCATGCCAGTGCACATGAAACGGAGACGAGCTTTGACAAGAGCAAAGTCATGGTTAACACCAGCGACTGTGTCAAAGCAGAAATTTACACAAATAGAGTACAGGTACAAATAGAGTATCCATAGTATGAAGCTGGGATGGAATTTCGATGGTGAGGCAAGAAGAAAGGTAATCAGGAGCTCAATGATAAATACATTTACAGCAAAGGCAGTGCATGTTTAATTGATACAGCTGTTGATAAGCAGCCAGTGAGATTATATATAAAACTTAAAGGGTGTTGATCCCATGGAAACAATTTAAGAAAGTAAGTGAAGCAGAAGAATGACATGATTGGTCTCATGCACACGGATCTCCATACAGGTGGCATTCTCAGCATGTTAAAGGGTAGTGGAGTATGGCAATAAGGAGGCCAGCAGAGAGGTTGTTGCAGTAGTACAGGCATGAGAGAAGAAGGTAGACAACTAGCTTGACAGCAACATCAGTAATCAGCCTTGGATGATGCAGAGGCATAAAAACAAGTAGCTGGAGTTGTTGACAAATGGAACATCCTTGACTGTGATATAATAATAGTACAGTATTGACAAAGTCTTCATCAGTCTGATGGTGATTGTTACTTGAGCCAGGACTTGACTGAAAGGAAAAAAAGTTGAAATTACATGACTGAATAAGCTGTAAAAAATCTGCTGTTGCATAATGTAACATAATGCCAATTGAATATCTGTAGTAATACAAATGCAGCAAACCTAATAGACTTAGCCATTTCTACAGACATGCTTGCATGTGCACACGCTACCATACACATGCGTCCATACATATACGAGACAAATCAACCACTCAGGAATACTGGGATATATTTTTATGGATAAAGTTAATAACAAGAATGATGCAGGCTTCATAAGCTTCCCAGGATAGATAATTCCAAAATAATGGGCCATTGTGAGTGAAGCAAACAAAAATAGCAAACTCTAAATGAAAATTAATGGATTTGAGAATACGGTGTCAAGGTATTAGAGCATTGCAGTCTTTTCTTTTTTTTTTTTTTAAAGAAACTGATTTTTTTTTTTAATTCAGATAATTTGCAAACTGCTGGATCCAGTTTGGCGACATCACCTAAAGATCTCAGCCAACTCAGAGAAACTGAAGATAATGTCAAGAAAAGTAAACCACCCATTGACTATGGAAAGCTTAGGTAGGTTCTCATATTTCCACGAGTGATTATTGTAAATCATGAATTTCATTGTCATGCCACACGGTAAGATGTGTTTATAATTTAGCCTTCATGTGTTTCTTTTGTTTAAATTAATACAAAAACTATCGTGTTTTACCATACAATCTGGTGAGCACACAAAATTGGTATCAATATTAAATGAATTAGCTCATTTGCTACTGATACATGTAGAGGATTTAGAAATATCTCAGGGTTTTTTTGTCCACAAAGCATCTCTCAACTGGACAGTTTCTGGTCTAATACAGAACACAGAAGTCTCTGAAGTCTTGCACAGATGTAATGGTAAGGTAGACAGACCCTTAAGTTACCATGTATTGATCCTCCTTCTCCTTGAGAGGAGTTATTGATTGCTCTGACTTTACTGGGGTGTCCCAGGCAGACATCAGGTCAGAGTTAGCACCTCAGGGTGCCATGACATTTCAGAGTGAAGCTGCGGGGTGTACTCCATGCTCTGGAATACTTGCATGGCATAGCAAAGGTGTCATACATAGGATTGTGAAGGCTAGTCATGTTTTAATATCAGCTAGCGGACAGGTGTGTCTCACTGGCCTCCACAACTCTCTCTCCACAGTCGTAGGAGGCCAGCGCTTGTGAACAGTCTATGACTACCCCAGCATGCTGATGGTTGCCTTCAACATTTCAGTCCAGAAATTCTTGAACAGAATCTGGCTATTTCTCAGTGATTGTGACACTAACACGATGATCTTACTACTAGAATTCGGCTATTTTTCAGTGATTGCTTTTGAGACCAGCATCCCTTATTATTATATTTGTGTGTTTTTCTTTGTAGTAAAGCTCTTTGAGCCCACATTTAATGGTGGGGAAAAGCACTATATAAATAAACATATTAATAATATTATTAACGGTGGTAGGATTTTCCCAATAAACCCTCTTTTCTTTCTTCCTGAAATACCTGAATCTGTCACTGTTGCACAAGTAGCCATGCTGCAGAGGATTGTGCCTCAAATACTCACTGTACAAACTGCTCACACGCATGTTTGTTAAAAGACTGCCCAAAGTGAAAGAAGAAGCAGCCACATGTGAAATCTCATGTTGCATCATGATTGTCAGTGTCACTGCAACCCCAGACCACACATCTGGTCTTGCTATGGTTTCTTCAGCATCTGTATGAACTTTCAATCCTTTTGTCTCCCATGGCAAGCAGGAGATATACCTGAATGAGTGAAGTTTCTTTTTGACTTTTCCATCCTGTCATCACATACCTTCTCTTAGTCTTAATCTTCTAACAGGTAATCGTGTCAGGTGTCCTTCGGTGAACTTATCAAGGAATCTTAGGAAACTTCAAATAACCCCACTGTCTCAGTGCATTTCTTTCCTGCTCTCCTCGCTTTGTGGGAAACTCTTCTTCTACCTTCGACCTCTTTTTCCTTGAAAGGCTTTCAGATTTTATGTTAGGATTCTCAGATGGATTTTCACCAGGTCAGTTTACTCTTGGTCTTTGCTTCCACTCTGGGCAGGACTATCACTATCTGCTGTGTCTATGCTCCACCTTCTGCTTGGATCTCCCAACAAGATCTGGAGGGTCTTCTGACCTAGCTTTCTCCTCTCATCATTTTTGGGGACTTCAGTGTGCATCTGTGGAATTGTGAGTAGTACCAGGGAGAGTTGCTGGGATTTTTGCCTATTGATGGCTCATACATTTTGCTTGCCATATGGCAGCACTGTTCAGCCATCAACTTGTTGGTCATCAGTCTCACAGCATTGCTTGATTTTTATTTGGACTGTTCATGATTATTTCTGTGGCAGTGATAATTTTCTAATAATTACCTTGGAGTTTGGCAATATTTTAGTGGAGGGTGGGGGAACACTGTGTCAGAGTGGCCAGCCTTTCAGACCCTCCTGAACCTGTCCTCAGGCTTTAATTACTGATGCTGATATTATTATCCTCTGGAGGATCTTTCTGTGTGAATTCTTTCATCCCTTTTAACTTATATTGGTTTAGCAGCCTCTCTAGACAAGGGATACTAAATCACAAGACATTTCATGGTTTACCGAAGAGTGCTACACACACACTCATACACCACCTACAAACAGTGCTTCTGTTGGGCTTACAGACACCATACACATTAGGACCAAGGATATTCATCAGAAGAGTGCTTAGCCAGTCAGAGCATACTTCAAGCCTCATGAGGTTTGCTTTATTTCCTTGATGCTGGCATTCTTATACTATACATTATTGTGCTGTTGATTCCATGGTATTAATGTGTGTCTGTTTCATGCAGACAAATCATTACAGAATACAGGGCAAACTACAAAGCGCCAACAAGTTACAGTTATGATCAGGGAGCTTGGAAAGGAGCACATCCTCCTCATTTCTTCCAGCAAAAGGTTTGACAAGAGAACTGCTTTCTTCTTATTTGTAATACATATCAACTGCATCCTGATGTTCTCTTGCAGCATACAGATCTTGCACAAACCTCAAATGATCTCAGCTCATGCATACTTAAAATTACTTGCATGCTTACTAGATAAATGGTGATGAAAATAAAAACAGTCCCTCTATGAGATGTCTTTTGAGCTTAGTGATGTCTTTTAATATTGGAACAGTCTGCTTAGATTATCAATTCATGATATAAGGCAAACATAGCATGCTTCAGCTGAAGTCTTGAACAGCTGTACTTTGACTCTAACAGAATAAAGATGAAACAGTTAATTTCACTTAATGAACTTGGTTTTCACAAATATTCTTCTTGAAAATGTAAATAAGCTGATCACACTGACGATACTACCATGCAGAAAACACTCTTACCTACAACACGTTTAATCCCTTTATGATGCAGTATATCATTTACATCCCTGTACTTGTTGACACCATTTGAATTTTGGCATTTCATAATGTGAGCTCGCCATTTTTCACCTATGCACCTAAGGGGTGGTCATATGATATAAAACATACGAGAGTAAACAGGCAGACATGGTCTGTAGCAGTGTGTTTCCAAAGTCTTGCTAATATAGTGAATCAGAGAAGCTGTAGTGCCAGAAACAGGCATGGGCTAAGGTTGATCCTGTACAAGAATTAAAATTTGTATCCAGACCCAAGTAAACCAGGTCGCAGAACAGAAAGCAGAAGAGGAAGGGAAAGTTCCAGTGTCCACCTGGTTTGCTGAGGTACTGGAGTTGAGACAACGTGCCCAGGAATACAAACGCCGAGCACAGGTAAGCTTGTAGTCTGCTTAACGAAAGATCATAGTATGTATGATTTTAACAAATGAGAAAATGATTGTATGTTGATATATGTGTGTTGTGCTTGTTTGTACTTGATTGTGACGCCTACATCACAAGACCTCTTTCTCCACTGCCCATGGTTTCTTCTGGAGCATATCAAGCTTGTCTCTGTGTGGGGAAATTCGCTATACAAATCCTATTATTTTTCTTTAAAAACTACCACATGAGCTTAGAATGTTAGCTTATTCTGAAAGCAGTGCATGGAGGTGTACATTTTATTTTCCTTTTGCAGTCCATATGTTACTAGTTGATATGATTTTCATTATTGTTTGAATAGACTGTGTTGGAAAGAAGACAGATGATAAGAAAAAGTTTTTAGGTCTGCTACAGCACTTTGACAGTCCAGATAATGGAATGACTTACCCTTCAGAAGAAGCAACTGTATCACAGTAATGAAACACTTCCAATTGAATGAATGCATTGACAAATCATGAAAGTTCCCAAAAGAAGACATTGGAAGGGACCACAAAATATTGAAGATGACCTTCACCTCCATTTAAGTAAGATGAGAAGCCAAAACACAGCTCACAATCAGCCTCAAGTGATTAAAGAATCACAAAATAGTGGAAGACTTACAGGTAACAATAACACTAAAAAAGAATATCAACCAGTGAAAAGCTTCATAAACAAGGGCGAGTGCCTACCACTTAGACAAATAAGGCAACTATCTCCTGGAAGAACATGACATCTTGAACTGTTGGACTGAATAATAGTGGTCATTGTTGTACAATCAGGAAACCACAGGAGACCCAGAAGTTTCAGAACATTTCCTTCCTTCATAAAAGAAGTAGAAGCAGTAATTAAATCACAAAAATCAAGAAAGCGAGGGAAATAACCAGGAAATAACATCTCAGCACAAGAAATCTAGGATGGTAGAGAGGCAGTGTTCATGCTGCACCATGGACAGAGTCTTATCATCATCTTCAGGAAGTCACAGTATACCTAATTAACATATGCTCACCTCTTCTATTGGCTGAGGTCTTCAGTGTAAACACATGCCCTTTCATGTCTGTGGTGTTGACCTTTTTCTGTTCATGGTCATGTTTCTTGGTGTGAAGGGGAGAAAGTACCTTGAATGAGCTTTATTGTGAACTTTATAGCCAAATCATTAGAAATAAATTTTGCTCGGCCTACTCCTTGAAACTGACCTTCATGTTGCTAATTAATGGTCAAGGGAAGGGAGAGTACTTTAGTAGAACTATAAATAAATTGATGGTAAATGTAGTTTTTCCCTTCATAAGCTTCTTGTATAAACTATCAGAATAGAGTCAGTGTAGTCACTGCATGTCAGGGAAAACACACTATGGAGTGGCAAAAGACAGGCAAAAAATTAACTTCATTGTGTTTCATTTCTTTGCACAACAAATCTTTTGGGATGGCTTGAATGAATTTTATGGCGAATATTTATTCTAAATTGCAAAATTAAATTGAAAGTTATGATTTAGGCAATTTGTAGAGCACTCCGATCTCATAAAATAGGTCAAGGTAATTGGAAGGTTGAAAGTCATTTAATGGAAGTGAGTCTTCAGTTGCCTTTTGTAAAGAGACATCCTGGTGGAGCTGCGTGGGAAGAGTGTTGTAAGCAAATAAAGGCTTTCTGGCCAGCAAAGCAGAGTATGATGCAGGGAAGTCAGATGCTGAACAATGTGCAGGAGGGAGTCTAGATGGTGAGGCAGAAGGACAGTGAAGACATTTCTATCAAAGTTTGTCAGTGATATGGTCAATAATTCATAGCCAGTAAAGTAAGCAAAGCATGAGGGTCTTATGCACCCTGAGAACTAGAGGGACAGCAGCGTTTTGAACAATTTCTGTTAGTGGAAAGCTGAAGAAATTATAAAAAGAGAAATCAGGCAATGAAGTATATTTAAAAATAAAAAAAGTCTTTCATACATTCATGCTATCAATTCATTTAGTAGGAGTTGTATGAAGAAAGCCGAGATGGTATTCAGAAAGCAGAGATGGCATAAAGAAAGCACCTGGCCCTGGTCGTTCAAATAAGAGCACTCATTAAATGGTCTCCAATTCAGATATTAAATTAGTAGTGGGCCAAAGAAAAGGACACACAATAAGTGGAATGGAAGTTAAAAGAAAAATTTGTTAACTGCAGAAAACCTATTTATTAAAAAAAGGGGGACATATGAATGTTAGGACATAAAATGGGAAGGAAGGGACCATTCACAAAGCATTTTATGCTGGATATTTCTTCTAGGGCACTCATTTCTCACGGGAGCATTTGGCCCAGCTACTTGCCCAACAAACAGGCTCTAGGAAAACACTCAATAATGACTCTGTTGTATCACTGGATGCGCTTGCCCTTGAGCCAGGGCCTGCTGCACTCAAATTGTTACCAAACAAGTAAGTCATCTGATGCATGTTTATATTTGTTGAATAAGATATGGATTTGAATGAAGCAAGCAGCAGGTTAATTCATTTTCTTGCATACAGACATTTCCTTCCTTTTTTTAACCAAAATGCAGATGTTCATACACTTGAGCAATTTTCATTTCAATATGTGCATGTATTGATGTAGGGTTTTCCAGAACAAGGGTTACCTGGAATTATTTTGTATATTATGATGTTAATGTTGAAGATTTTTGAAGAACATGACTAAAGCATAATGTGAAGTATATTAAATAAGTCAGTGAATGTGTGGGTCATTAACTACAGTTTGGGTCTTCTCATTTCTTTTGTCTTATCTCCTCTTTTGTGTCTCTCCTGTCTTGCATCTTGGCACTTTGCCTCTCTTACTGCCTGGCTCTCTTCTCTTGGCTCTCATCTCTTTCATGTCTCTTCACCTATTTCTCCTAGCTCCCATTTTGCTCTGGCTCTACATTCTTATCTCCTGGCTGTCCTCTTTCTTGTCTCTTCTCCTTTCTTTTGGTTCCTGGATTCCTTTATTGTGTATCAAGAGCTGTTGTTGCTGATTCTCTATCTACCAGTGTCATAAAAAGCAAATCCAAGCTGCCACTTGAGGAGGAAGGAAGAAACAAACAGACACAGAAAGGTGATAATTTCATACAACTCCTTGCAGACACGATCAAATATTTCTTCTCTGTCTTAATTTTTTTTTTACAGTTCCGAGTTCATTGCTTATCCACAGAGAAAATGTGTTTCTCAGCTATCTGTGTTCAGCTGAACTGGAAAGCTGTATAATCTGATCATTGCTGATCTCAGTTTTATCTCTGACTTGAGAGAAGCCTTCTTCAGACTCCAATTCAAACATAGGTCACAAATTAAGACCAAGGTGCAAAAAAGTTCTCCAGATGTGCTCTGCAGCTGATTGGCTGAGTTTCTTTGCTGAGAGATGAAGGAAGTATTTTAAATAAATAATAGTAACAGCAGTACTGGAGCCACAGTGGGACTTTCCAGGTGTTAAAAGGGTGACAGAATAGTTGTTTAGTGAGAGCAGTAGTTGTTTAGTAAGTACAGAATAGTTGTTTATCAGTACAGAACACTTATGTTAAAGGATATCAGTGTAAAGTAACAAGCAAATATTACATGTGTAAATAGTAATATGAAGTAGGAGAAGCAGCTAAAAAAGAAAAAAACCCTATGTAATGAAAGCACCTGAATGAGTTTGTGGAAAGCCCCATTCATGCTTCTGCTTTTCACTGCTGTTCTATTTTCTCACAAGAGTAAGAAGAAAGGTAGCTAGTACCAAGTCATATGCACATGGAAGCTGCATCCATTGTCAATGTCACCAATCAATATCATGCCTGTGTTTGACCTGTTCTTAATAATAATGAGCCTTTGGCTTCCTGCAGCATGTTCAGACTGGGAAGGACCAGTTAATGAAAACACTGCTTAAAGAGTTTAACATAATCTCAGGCTGTTACAGATCATTTGGAGTATGTGAGTGGGTGTCCTATATAGATATGATTTACCACATAATGACACATTTACCCTTTTCATGTTTTAGCATAGATGGTGTGCTGACACACACTTCTTTTAACAAAAAAAATAATTATCTGAATCAAATCTTCTAGATGCCATTTGAAATTGCATCATAAATCTGCTACACAGACATGCATGCAGCCCTACTTTACTGAGCATGGAATTTATTTCTTGAATTTTCATGCAGTAGTAGACTAGTAGCTAATGGCTCATCTAGAAAGCTAAGGTATTTTATTTTACAAATGCACTGTAGATTAGATAAGAGAAAAATAATTTACAGTTTGTATTTAGCAGTTGATGGTAAAGTTTCAAAGGCTGCATGGGAGGAAAATGTGGCAAAGGATGTCGAAAACATGGAGACAGCAGCTGACATGGTTCCTGATGGCATGCTGGGTGAGGAAGATCAACAGAAAAAGCATAAGACAGGACCTCAAAATGATCTTCAACTTAGGTATGGTCTTTGCATTGATCAAACTTTAATTGCTACTGTGTGGATTAAAATGATGCAGTCTTTTAAGACAAAGTCCCATTGTTATTTCAGTAATGTATTGGCAGTGTTGAATAATCAGCAGCTTTTAATATTCTGATTAAGAGTGTGCAGTCAGTTGTACTGATAGTAATGAACTGATTTGCCATTTTTAGTAAATCATAATCTATGCTTGGGCAATTTGTGATGGTTTTTATTATCAGGAAGTCAGTATGATCTTAATGGATAAATCAAGTATCACTATTTACAGAATACTAGATTCTGTTTTTCTTTGTAGGATGAATGAAGTAACAAGAAAAGCTGAAGATGATATTGAGGTGGAGGGTCGCATACCTACACCTGTTCTTAGAAACCTAACTACAGGTGAAGTCCTGCCAAGAGCATCTCGACACCATCTTGACCTTACAACACCGTGTATTGGAGGTGTCTTGCTGTCATCCTCCGATAACCAAGTTTTTACCCCCAAATCAAGCAAGTAGTCAGTTTCTTTCTAAAGGGTAGGTTTTCTAGTCTATTTAATAAGAAACTCCGGAGATCAGTTCACAGAGAGGTGGAGACAGGTGGCATGACATGATCCCAACTGGAAAGGGACGCCCAGGACCGGGTCCGATGGTGGGTGTGGTTGCAGTCCCTATGCTCCACTGGGGGCAAATAGGACCAAGAAGATTTAATAAGAAACAGGGCATTCTGGCTTCTGTTTTGTGCTTTATGTTAGAAAAAATTCTGTTTTTGGGGTATAAGGTGATGTGTAGTTGTAGTTAACTTCATTGCAGTGTCACCAGATCTGCCTACTTTCTGGTTCCACACAGTAGTCTGTTCAACAGGTTAGACCAATAAATATTGTTCAATAAAATGTTCAAATTTTTATTTTGTTTTTTTCTAAACAGTTGTTTTACTAAAGAAGTCATATCTGTTGCCAAAATAATTTATTGAGAAACAGAATGCTAAGAAAGAATGCAGAGAAAGTAGCCTTTTATTTCTATTTTGAGCATTTGTTTAATTTGACCTATTTGATTGCTGAGAAAATGATCTAGAGACTGAGGTCATTTTTAGGGTATTAATTGTTGATGTAACTGTAACGTGTTTTAAGAAAATTCTCATTCTTCAAGACATGACAATAAGGAGTTACCATGCTTGAAGTGCTTTTCAAGGCTTTTACTCCCTTTTGCATTGTAAGAGCCTGGCCTCTAGGAAAATTTTATTGACTTTTATATAGTCAGGCACAGCATCCTCAGATGAATGGGATCCTGTAATGGCTGGAGATTAAGCGATAATAATAATTAGAATTCTTCTCAAAGTTCAACAGCTATTTGTAAAGCAGAAGGGGGCACTGATCTGCGCTGCTAGAGCTGATGATGCTGATGAAAGAGGCAGGCTGTCCAGATAGACTGAGATGGATCTTTACTGGCATTTGTTACTCCTAGGCTAAATTTACCAGCTGTTCATGCCCATTGTTTGTAAGCATCAGAGCAATTTTTTTGCTTTCCAATCACCAAGCACTTCTACGATGTCTGGAAGGAGGCAAGGCATCCTAAAATCCACCTCTAGTATGGGATACTCACTATGGGGTGCCTGCCATGTTGGAAATGAGAGGTTTGCATGAAGCAGTTCTCCACTTAACATCTGATGACTGGAGATGCTTTACCTGTCACTAGGAGCAGACTTGAGAGGAAGAAGACAAAGCAGGGGCCTATGGATAATCAGAAGAAGTGTCTCAGAATAGCTTTCTGAGGGGTGGAATCTTTCTTGATTGTGAAAGAAATATTTGACTTCTGGAGGAAGATCCTGTGACAGTAGCCCCATTGCAGCCCTATTACAGTTTGTTTCTCTAAACCTGTGTCCTTTGAACCTTCCTGCCATTTCACCTGGCCTTGATGACAATTAGTGCATTAAATACATAATAAACATTAATTTTCCTGTGATTTGGCTTGACCCAAAGCTTATCACAAATCCAGAGGCTTGCATATGTAAAGCAGAACAAAGAGAAGAGGCCTTGTAAAAGCCAGTCCATGCAGAACAGGTGAGCAATGTGAGTAGCAGTGTGAAATGCCAAGTGCTTTGTGTGAAATGCCTAGTTTCTCTATCATCCATATAAAAAGACTTGCAGCTATATGGTGGCTGGGGTCTTAATTCCTACGGTTAGAAAGCACAGCCAGTGGTCATGGGTGGCAACACTCTTAACAGGGGAGATAATTCACATGACAGAAGAGCAGTTATGGCATACTAACTCCTAAGAGTCATGTCATTTGATATTGGAGAAAACTTGTTTATATATAGATATATAGATTTATAAATAGATTCTAACCATCATAGTTTTCTTACAGATGACAGCTGTCCATCCAAATCTAAGGAGCATTTTTACTCTAAAGTAAGTTTTGTTATGCAAACAGCAATTAATCCTCATAAAAAATAGTGATTCTTTCAGCTTTTTTGTTTCTCTGTAATATTTCAACTGTACAATATTTTGCAGCAGGGCTAGGGCTAACAGGAAAACTGCTTTTTCTGTGATTGTGTCAGTGACAGAAACTCATAGGTCTCGGAGTGTTTAAGAATGTCAGATCCCTGTGCAAAAGAGGGAACAAATGGCAGGCCGTTCTTGAGAGAGATTAGCCAGCAAGTCTGAAATGTCACATTGCAAACTGACATCCCAAAGGTCCAGTTGTTGGAAAATAGATGACAGCATTCCTTTGAAGCCTTTTATGATGATGTGAAAAAGTTTCTTTTCATGGAACTGCCACAGAAAGAAGTCTTGCAGAATAGGAGTAGTTATATCTTCCTAGGACAGACGATAGGCATGTCTCTAGCTGGAGAAAACTTACCATTTGCCCTCAAGCACACTTATGAAGGGCTTGCAAGTGGTTGAGATACTTTCAACATCTCACTAGAAAATTTCTTTCTGGCAGTGTCTGCTTTGACAATAACTAGATGTGAAGGTTCAGCTTATCTAGTGCTTAGTGAAAAAATGGAAGAATGTGTTGCTTGAGCAACCAAGGAAGGGTAGGAAGAGTTTAAGGCACTATGAGGGCCAAGTCTGCCAAGGAAGGGGAGGAAGAATCTAACGTACTATGAAGGCCAAGATCTGATATCCTGGCGTTTTCCTACTTCACAGGAGCGATGAGAAGCAGCTTGACCGTCGTGTCCTGGAACTTAGTCAGAATTGAGGCAGAAGGATCTTTGGAGGGAAGGCATGTGCCAACATCCTATCCTAGGGAGGGGAGAGGATATCAACTGCCCACGCTTGAGGATCTATCACTGGAGATACAAAATTGGGCAACTTTGCATTTCACCAAGTTGCAAACAGGTCGATGTTGTCAGAAAAAAGGTCAGACAGGTCTGCTGAAAAACTGAGGGAACCCAAGACTATCCCATTGGAGAGCCCTTTGCATTGGCCAGGACCTTCAAGCAGCCAGGAATGTGGCAGACTTTGAATTGAATTCTATGCTCCCTGGAGAAGAAATTTCCACACTCAAAGACAGAGAGATGGGCTCAGTTGTCTGACAGGTAAGACACTACCATGGAGTTGTCTGACAAAAGAACTTGGTGTTGAAGAAGCAGGTGGGCCTATCGAAGGCAAGGCTTGATTTCATGGCTCCTAGAAGCCCATCTGCATCCAGGTCAGATCAGTCCAGCATTGCAACTGGTGTGTGGCCTGTTGAGTGACCAGGACTAGATCCTCTTGACGACCACTTGTCTGTTTACAAAATTTTAGCAGACACATTTAGGGGAGAAGAATCACTACTTCGTTCAGATGTCCCTAAAGACACAACCACTTACAGGCCATTTTGTATGTGGGTAAAAAGTGGCCCTCCATCTGGATTGTCATTGCTCAGGCCAGGGGCAGACAGACCCTGCTGCTGAGGGTAAGAAAATGTATCTTCGGTGGAAGAAATCCTGCGATCGGCAGAAATCGGACTTCTGAACATTGATCAACCAGCCTAAAATTGCAAGGATGCAGAGACAAGTATCTCTCTTGATGCAGAGAAAGGCTTGGCTTTGTCTATGTAATACCAAGTAGTCCAAGTAGTATGATGCTTAGGCAGTCATGACTGGCTTTATTGTAGCATTCATCATTTGAGTGAAAGCCCACAGAGTAATGGGTATGCCCGCAAACTGAAAGACCCTCCCTGCATGGGCAAACCAAAAGTATGGTTGAAATGCTCACTTCATTGGGATGTCACACTGACCTGGCTGAATTGTGAAGCAGAAAGGTGCTTGGTTAGGGTTCTGAAATCAAGAATGGGGCACTATTTCTGCCTGGGTTGGGGACCAGGAATAGATGTGAGTAGAACCCCAGTGACACTGACCATGTCACCTCCTGAAAAACACCTTGGGACAGCAGTGCTTCTATAACATCCCACAGAGCAAGAACTTCTGTATTACACACTGGAGTTGTCCAGTAGGAGGTCCCACCAGAGGAAGCTTGTTGATAATGTTGAGAACCCATGAGAGACTCCAAATCAGAAGGTGAAGCTGTCCGGGATCCCCTAATAGGAGAGGAACTGGCCTGGTGGAGGCGCTTAGAGAGTTGTGGCATCACCCATTCTCTGATGACACCCTTTGGGGAGAGGGACATCCAGTTTGGAGATAGTGAAGTATTGTTTTCTATTGTAGTGTAATGACAGATGACAATAATAAATACCTTTGTTGTCTTGAAGGTCGTCTGCCTACAACTGCTCCCTAGGATCTGGTCCAGCAAAAATTATGGACTTTTTCAAGAAACAGTTCATTTTGGTTTCCCTTATTTAACAACCCATGAGCATGCACTATTTGCATGTGCTGTATGTCAATTTTATGTGTTGATGTGTGAATTTGCAAACAAGTAATTTTGTCTTAAAACTGAATTTTTATTGTTTCAAATTGAGTGAGAAAGTGATGCGTTCAGATTCTCAAGTCTTGTAGTCTTCATTCTTCTATGAAGTTTTACATATTTTGAATTGCTAGTTTAGTGAAAGACTTTTAAAGCATGTTATAAAAATTAAAATCATGCAGACAACCTATTGAATTTTGAGAATCTGGATGTGTTTTTATTTGCTGGTCTGAATGTTATATTGAGATTCTCTTCAAAAAGATTATGTTACCATTGCAGCAATTTACTGCAGAAAAGACCTCACCATTATATGGTAAGCCAACTCTAGATACCCATGCCTTAAGGGATGATGACTCTTTAAGTGACAGAGCATTAGAACTGCAGTATGTGTCCAACCCCTCTTCAGCAGACATTTCCCCTCTTAAAGGTAAGGATTGGTTTTCCAAGTATGGACAAAATTTTTTAAATTGGCTGTGTAATCTTGATTATGAGCCTGGGAATGTGACATGACTGTGATGTTTTCATGCATTTTGCACACAAAAGCAAACAGGCATTCTTCTTCAAAAGCTTAGAAATAATTCTTTCTCTTTTTGGGAATTTACTCAAGTTTCACATTATTTTTCTTTATACTATTTCAGAATTCATGGTTAGACCATTGCTGAAATTTTTGTAGTAAAATGAAACAAATGTTAGCAAACCATTTGATCTTCCCATGTAGATTTATCATTCTGAGTTTGCCAGCCATAAGTCTCTTGAAGTGTTAATGTTCACTAATCTCACAAAATTAATTTATTATTTCCCTGATGATATATGATGATAAAGTTACTTTTCAACAGTTTTTTGATTTGATTATTTTTGTGATCAACTATCTTTAAAATCTTTTCCTCCAGTGAAAAGGTCCAACTTCCAGAAATCACTTCATATACCCAAGACAATTGACGAGAAAATGGGGGAAACTTATAAAGTTCCACAACCAGATTTTAAGATGGGTATGTGAAATATTACTTTCATCTTCAGTTTCTTGGCATAGTGTGTGCTCAAGGTGCGCTTATGACTTATTTATACAAATGGTTTCATTGTGCAGGTGACAAAGATAAAACAAACAACGAAGATGATGACATTTTGTCTGTGTCTGCAATGTCCATTGCATCTAGCAGTTCTCTTGCTTGTGAAGTCTATGAACGGGCTAAAAAGCGGCGTGATCATTTCTGGAGTCACCAGAAACATGGACGTGCAACAAACTGAAGAAAGTTTTCTTGTTTTGTTATTGGGATTTTTACCCAGAACTAGGAATTGTGGATTTTTAAAATGTTTTTAGAATTTTAGAACTGCTGCAATGATATCATTACAGTAGCGGTGATTGTTTGAAATGATGTGCCTGTACAAATGTGAAATTGTGACTTTTATTCAGGAATCCTGGAAGACTATTTAAAAGATACTTCCTAATGAGGAAAATAATGGCACGAAAAATAAGTCATTTTATGCAGCATTTCTTACATGCATGTAAATCGAGAAGATAACTGCAACAACACTGGCTAAAGAAAACATAATGGGGTACAAATGATTTTGTATGATTAATCAGTTTGACTTGACACATCCATTATGAATAGTTTGACTACAGTTTATTTATTTCTGTTATTGGCATTGCCCATGAGTACTGTGTCACAATTTACCAAGTTCTTGTGTTTTAGAGTTTTTGTTTTAGTGATTTAGCATTTAAGATAATCATTATTTATGTGTAGGATATCCTTGTTTATTCCACACTTTAATAAGATTTATAGAAACCTAGGTCTGAGTCACATGTTTTTAAGAGTATCATCATCATTTCATCCACTCTTGTTTCTTGTCTATTCTGTTGGGATAAGACAACATAAAAGCATTAGGAAATGTAAAATAATATTTCACACATGTGGACAACTTTTATTCACCAAATTTACACTGCTGTGTTGTCTGTTGGAAATTGATGAAGACCACTCTCTTCAGGAGTTAGTTTGTGGGGCTGTGGATTAAGGAAGTGGCTGATGTTAACAATGTCAGTCCAAATGGCCCTTCCACAGGGAATTGTATGAGGATGGGTGCTCAGGCTGTGCACGTTGCATGTTACACTCAGCTGTCATAATGTATCTGACCTCAACTACCCTGGCTGCTTTGATGAGATTTCTGTGCCATGAAGAGCATCTCAGGGCAAGGGCCTCCCAGTTTGCTGATGCCCAGGATTTGAAGGGTTGCCTTTACAATGTTGTTGCATTGAATGCCTTTCCTGGTACACTTTTGTGTTAGCAACTGTTTTGGCAGGAGACTCATGCATGCAGGCTTCATAAAGGAGGAAGTGGGGACTGGCAATGGCAGTATGCAAGTGAACCAGCTCACTCAGACTGTCGATTTCATGGTCAGCAACTGTCACTGGTGTAAGCTGATTGAAAGTCTACGATTATGTCTCACATTCAGTCTCAGTACCAGTGGGGCATTCTTGGCAAAAATAAGTTTAATCCCATTCCCCCTGCCTTTCTGACTGCCCCCTTCTTTGCTGTCCTGCATGGCGGGGATTTGGTCACACCTGTGCCATGCATTCTATGCCTTTTTAGAGGCTAACCCCTTCAGTTTGTCTTTGTGCCAGGGGAAGTTTACTGTTACATATCACATTCCCCAGTAGTTTTTTTCTGTTAGCTTTTTTTTCATTAACATAGATTTACTGGCAGTTATTTTCCCATTCCTGGCTCTACCACAAGGTGGATTAGGCTGTTGCTTAGGACACAAGCACTGAGGAAGGCAGAGAGAATGTGTATGTGTAGATATTTAGCTGGGGAAAAGAGAATTTTGTATTATCAGGGATGGTGTTTATGCTTGCTAGTACTATCGAGAGATATTTTGGCATTATAAATGATAATCCTGGACAATTTATTGTTTTTATTTTGAGGATAGAGGGTAGAAGACAAGAAGATACTTTGTGAAATAAATGTAAGTTGTTTATTTGAAAATAAAAATATTTTGCTGTTTGAAAGGTGAGCTACATGTTTGTTTTGCACAGGATGTCTGACACTACCTTTGGACAGTAAGTTTGACTAGGCATTACAAGGTTGAGGTGCAATTGAAGGTCAGCTTGGACAAATCTGAACAGCATAAAAGAAACAATGTTTGTGGTCACAGGCACAGAACTCTGTAGGAAATAATAATAATCCCAAGATTTGTATAGTGCATATTCCCACTTTTAAAGAACATGCTTGTAGTGCTTAAGAACAAAATGAGACCTGGACAACATACGAGGGACAGAAGAACAACATATGAACGATGGAAAGATAAATAACAGTTCTGATTATGAATAAAAGACAAATACAGAAAAGGCAAAGAGGAACCAAGTAACAAGGACTGAGAGTATCATGATTTTAAAAAAGGAAGTTGAGTAGGGAAGTAGCAATAAGCGGAAAAGGGTGTGAAAAAGGACTAGCACTCTGTGGACTGTTGTTAAGAGTAATGCTTAAGGAATAGATGCATTTTCAGTGCACATTTAAAAGATGGGTAACAGATATGGAAAGAGAGATAGTTCCACTGTTTTGCTGCACAGTAACTAAAAAGCCTACGACCATATATTTTTGTTCTAGTGACAGGAATAGTTAGCAGGGCAGGAGCCAGCAAATAAATTAAAACAAAGCACGGCAAATTTGTATTAGATGCGAGAGCTGATGGGCAACCAATGCAGTTAAGATTAAGATTTGTCAAAAGTCAGAATTTTTTTCTTTCTTTGTTATTTATGCATTGGTCTCTTCAGCCACACTTGCAGCTGTCACAGCTAACTAGCCAAACAGTTATGCTAAGATGCACCATACGTGGTCAACCTCTGATCAAAGGCGGCCATAATATCATGTCATCATCAGAGGAAGGTCAGACCAACAATAAGAACTACACATACAGCCCGTAAAAAATTATCTTTCCAAGTTTGCAAGTTTGTAAGTTTGTATAAAACATCTTGTATCTGCCAAAGCTTTCTTTAGATCTGATTTTGAAGGTACTGCGAGTTGGATTTTGCACATAAAACTGATGCACAACAACTGTTCGTTCATCAATCCCACGCCATTCAATTGGTACTTACTATATAATCATTCACAAGTAAAACAGATATCAACAGCTGAAACCAATTTTTCTTTGTTTATTATTTCACATGCCTCACATCATTCCATGCAAACCGATAGTTGTTTGAAGAAAAAATATGCAATACAATAATACAATTAATGGAACGCTGCTGGAATATTTACTCTCCCTATATGCTTTAAGGCATGAAGGGAAGGTCCTGTCCAAATGATTCTACTGCTACCCAAGCACTCATCACCTTGATAGAAGACTGCATACTGTCCTGGGGTTATTGAACGTAATGGAGAAGGCAAAGTCACTTCCAAGCCATTCCCCTCACTGCAGAAACAAACACATTATTCTTTTAGGTTGAATATTATAAAGGGAGTATAATGCATCAAAAAATCTACAGTATTTCTTAGAGTAATGCACAATGATAATAACAAATAGGATATTTAAACACTGCTTAAAAGTCAATAGTTTATACCATGACATTATAATTTCTGTATGATGCTGTTCATCGTTAATCTCAACTATCTACAGTCAACACTAGAATATCTAAGAAGAATACATTTCTGATTTTGATTTTAGATGTGTATAAATCTACTGTACAAGCTTACTTGGTTACTCACAGTCCTAAAGATCATGAACTGTTCTTCTCACGAACTGTGACAGTCTCCCTCATATTGTGCATCACTTAATGCTTATGATGTTTGTTCTTGGACTAACAGCTATGTAACAGTGGGTCAATTTGTGTGTATGAATCCTGTCATTATGGAGAACACACATACACAATAGTAATAATGGGTATACCATATTTCTAATGCACAGCAGCACGACCAAGATAGATCGCACTCGCTGTGCAGACTAGTAATGATAAATGAACAGCTAGTGGACGGTGATGTGTACAAGGTAATTACACACGAAAAGTAAGGAGAGTTTGGCTGAAAAGTAATGCCTTAAATACACCAATTTTTAAGCTTTCCATACAATTTCAGTGATGTTATTTTTTTTTTATTAAGTTGTTGCTACGGTCAACATCTGCCTATCTCTTCTATGCTTACCTGTAACTCTTATCTAGCTCCACCATTATACTACTCAAATGCTAACTCCTAACCTCAACCTCTATTTAGCTCCTTGTTTCCCTCTATTCATAGGCGTGAATGCACACACACAAACACACACCTGTAGCAATTCTTACCTCTTGCAAACAGTGCATGGCAATAAAGGATGTTTATGCTGAAAGCGGAAGTCAACCTGAACACTTTGTCCCTGCATTAGATGAGGTGGTGGACCATGTATCCAATATGGAGATTCTGTGACAAACATCTGGACAAAGAGTGCTGGATGGTCTGTTCCTTGAGCCTGAAAAATGATACACATATCTGTTATGTATAACATACAAACACCATAATTACATCATAATAATAAATACAAAATTTGTAAACAAAGAATAAAACCAAATACATAAAACACAATGAAGAACCAAATAACAAGAACAAGAGCTGAGAGTAACATGATATTGCAAAATGAAGTGTGTGAAAAAGGACTAGCATAATGGGAAAGGTTGTTAGGAGTAATGTTTACGGAAGAGGTGCGTTTTCAGTGCACGTTTAAAGGATTCAATAGTGGGTAGGTGGCGGATATGGAAAGGGAAAGAATTCCGCTGTTTCAAAATCGTAATTAAATCAGGTCCCCTTTAAGGTATTACATAGACATGGAAAAGAACTCACCACCAGAATGTCTCTGGTTGACGCATCCTTGTTGACAATGAAATAGGCATCTTTTTGTCCTGGAATTAAAGCCCTTTGACCAAGTGTCCAATAGTGAACCCCTATGAGCAAATAATGTTGAAAACATTTATCTAAAACTGAACACAAATTAGTGGTAGATGGACAGTGTATTGAAAGCAAAAAGCATGACCAAAATTATGAGCATCACAGATTTACTGACAGATATACATCGGGAATTTAGAACCCAGGAGAAGCTGCCTGCATGACCACCTCTCAATTTGTCTCATGCAGGTTTTTTATGGCAAATTTAAAAAGCATAAACCTGATTCTCTCTGTAAATGGATAATTAGACTTTGTGGCTGGATGACTGGTTAGATGTGGCTGCTAAAAGCCCTAGTGCCAATAAGTCTGTTCCTCTTTATTGTTCCAAGGATGAGCATGGAAGTTTCCAAGGAATTTTCCACTAAAATTCTCGCTTTTACTTGTCAAGTGTGGTGTCTAGTCTGATACCTTCCACCTCCTACACACCCATACCTGTAATCCTCAAAAGACCTGGATTTTTCCAAAATACAAGTTGTCTTTGATGCGTTGTTCAGCTCTGGATCAGATGGCTTTTTGCTCTCATTATGCGTGCTTCATGTTCCATAACTGCTTTCATTTGTGATTTTATCACGCATGAAATGACACAAGTTTCTTTTGCTCTACAAATATTTATTTCATCTATCCTATTCTAAGTATACCTAACATCTGCCTCTTCTAATGCCTAATGCTACCTAAGTTACAAAGTTACTGATGACTGAGGAGAGAGAAAAGGGACTTCAATATATGTGAGCCACTTGACAGCAGACCAGAACACCTATTGTGCTTTTCTCATACTTGAAATAAGGAAAACCAGATAGGTGAGATTTTGAGATATGTGAGCTGCTTTACAGCAAACCAGAAAACTTAAAGCAATGGTACTTCTCCCATGCTCAAAATAAGGGAAATTAAGGGGAAAGAATGACCCCTCATACTGCAGTGAACTGCAGGGTGCAGGCAATGCATTCTACCCACTGTTTATACATGAAACTCAGGTGCTACATCATCTCTATGGTTACTCCCCTAGCTCTGGTGGTGACTGTGGGGCTGGCCAAGGGAAGGGAGAAGGGGTGCACTGTGCATGGTATCACTACCAATGATGGTCACATGCTCTACACTGATTAATGATAATAAAATGATATGAAAACACTGGATAATAAATAAATACATACTGACACCAAACACATTTATGCATTGAGTCACATGTGGAAGAATACACATGTATTTAAAAAAAACATAGTACTTTTAAAAAACATAGTAACAACTACCTTTTATACATTACCTTTGTGTGTTCCTACAATTTTCTGTGTGTCAATATCAATAAAGTTTCCAGGTCTTGGTTCTACATACTGTGAAAAAAAGAACACATTTCTTATATAAAGTACAAAACTGGAGCTATTTCACCCTGATGTTTTTATAAATTTCAAGGTGACTTATGTAAGATAAGTCTTTAATAATTGCCATTTGCCTATTTTCAGGTTCCACAAGTTTTTGTTAAAACTTTATTCTTCCTTTGAAATAAAGTATCATTGCATAATACTAACACATACTGTATTCAAATTATTTCATGGACCTATTAGAAAACTTATTCAAATCATTTTATAGAAAATCAGAGAATGCTTTTAAGAGTGTGAATGGTTACCTCTTCTATAAATTTGTGAAAACGTCTGGATCCTATGAAACAGATACCCATACTCTGAAAACAAAGTTTGCAAAATTTAAAAACAAGTGCTCTCTAACAAAACAAGTAAGATTTGTCTCTTGTTATTTATGTACATGCATAAAACACTTAAGTGTATAAAATACAACCAGAGCAGGCTGGTTGGAAGACTTCTCTGTTAGCTGGTTAGAATTTCACAGGCCTCATTAAAACATGTCATGCATCTATATACAATATGAATTATTTTGACCAAAGCAGACTTGGAAAAGAACAGTAGAGAGCAAGGCAAAGGACATCCGAACCACATGGGCCCAACTGAGGGGAGCTGCCCAAAACCGGGTCCCCTGGTGAGGTGTTGTTGTGGGCACATGTTCCCCGAGGAGTAACAAGGAACAAACTAACAAAACTAACATGAATTATTTAAAGGATCTAGAGATCAACGCCTGAACGAAAACACAACAAATTTATTTCACTCCTAACAGTTAGCAGCTCCTGTGCAAGAACAGGTAACAGAACAAGGAAAAAAAAAATTATGAACTAAGAAAGTTCGTTAGTGTACACAGAAATACTGACAATTCTAACCTCCTTCTTCATCACAATCTTCTCAAGCCCTGCCTCCATAGCAAGTTGTTTTACCACAGTTTTTGTCAAATCTCCTAGTGGAAAGAGGGTGTTGCAATGCCCTCTGAGGAATCTGGGATAGGAAAAATGTCTGGTCTTTTACAGCATCTTTGGCCTTCAACAGTTTAATACCTACACAAAACAATCAGAAAATAATTAAAAACATTTACTTAATTTCAATAGGTTGTAAAATCCAGCTCACAACTACTTCTTAATAATCCAGGCAATACAAATATTTGCTTTTACTTCTATTCTTTACTACAACTGACAACAGATAAGAGATTCCAAGGCACATTTCTAAAAGTATCTACAGTTATGTATGAATAAAAGACATGCAAGTAAGAAAAAAAAGGATATTTTATTCATGAGTATCTCCCCCCCCAAAAAAAAAATGTATCATTTAATATCAAAGTGCTAAGAATAGGCCTATAGGTGTACCAGAATGCAATTCTCTTTCAAATAACTATGAGTCGAGTATAAGATATTAATTTTAAGTGCTGAGTGAATAATCTCCAACCATTCTACATAAACAAGCCTATAAACATCATGATGTGCAGAAAGAGGTAAAAGCATGATGTCATAAAATGAATTTTGGTCTCAGCTCTTCTGCTGGCTCTAACCTTGATGATGTAAGCACATTCCTGTGAATTTATGAAAAGGGTTATCCATCCATAAAATGCAACAAATTTTCACATCCCTATTTCAACTGTTAGGGGTTTTTTTCCAGACCTTTAGTTAAAATTGTTTGGGTTTCTAGCTCCCTCCCTCAAGAAAAATATTGGAGGTATAATCAAAACAAGTACACAATAATGTCCATTTCTCCATAAAAGTATGTCACTGATTTCTGATGAAAACAAGCACAAATTATTACCTTTCATGTCTAGTTTATGTAAAAATCTCTACATGATAAGACCTAAAACCTGCACTTTTTTAAAAACTGAACTTATCTCTTCCACCACCACCCAACTTGCTGCAAACGTTTCCACTCCCATCAAGATCTCCTCTCTACCACTGCAAGGCTCCTTCCCTTTGTGTTTCTACACAGCACACTTCTCTTTTAAACTCCCACCAGCAATTATAATACTAAATGTGGATTAAGAGGATACCTTGACACCTGGAAGCACTCACCCACAGCATACTCAATGACCAGTCAACATATCTTTAGCCCATGAGCACATATAAAAACGATGAAGGCAACAAAGATTGGCATGTGCAGGTCAACCAATGTCAATAAAGAAAACAAAGTCCAAATTCATTTCATGGTTGAATCATGGCGATGACGTCAGGTGTTGCTACTGTCAGGGAAAAAAGGCCTTGATCTTTCCCCGTGAACAGGGTAAAAATGGCCTGAAATATGACGTTAAATGTCGTCTGCTGTAAGCTGTCTTTCTATTACCAGTGCATCTCAAGTGCTGAGAGAAACCCAGGTACAGAAAAATGTCTGACATGTGACACAGTGGTCAAATTGACTTTGTAGTGCAGCTGAATGGACTATGGACTGCAGTCGAATCAATTGTGCATTGGTTGAACCAGCAAATGGTTGAACTGACCAGCCACCCCTACTCCTTAATGCATGATCAACTATTTTTTATCACTACTTTGCATTGCAGAAATTTGTTATAGTATTTAGGCTATTATCTGTTGAAATCTCTATTTTAGCATCACCTGTTCTGATTATCACCTGTTCTGGAAAATCATATATACAAGATAGTAGGGATCATTTTCTGATTACAGTGGTATGGTTATCATAAATATAAAAGTGTGGGGACATTTTGCAGGTTACAGTGAATGCAATGTCTGCTATGAATGTAGCAGTCAAAACATCACAGCCTGGCACTTACTTTCAGTAGGTTTAGTCATGTGCCCAGAAAACTTCATGGTGGAGCGAGCATAATGACCAGTTGCTATTAAATGGCCCTCTAGTTGTTCCAGAGCATGTTTCATGAAAGCATCAAATTTAATGTACTTGTTGCAGAGAATATCAGGATTTGGGGTGATTCCCTGTTGGTAGTCTTTCAACATCTCACTAACAACAAAGAAAGCAAAATCAGCCAATCATTAAAAGCATAAAAATATCAAATAAAAGATCAGAGATAGGAAGGTAGTTACATTTTAAAATGATTTATATCCAACGCTGGGTAGAGACTATGCCGTCTCAGTGTCAAGGTGACAGTCCCCAAACCAGCATGTCTTTATGTGGCAAATAGGATGCTGGCCATCAGACACTGGAAGTTAACTGTGAAATAAATTGAGCTTGCCTGGACAAAGAAGCAGCCACAGGTCAACTGGCAGTATTCCTAACAAGATGGGGTGAAGTTCAATTGTATATGCTTTTAAACCTAAGTTCCAGACTTTTAGTAATAATGGTATGTGCATATACCTGAAGACATGATTCCAATATTCTTTGACAAAGCTGACTTCATGCAGTGGAATGTTAAGATGTTCACAGACATGGACAGCATCCTCAAAATCTCCATCTGCACAGCACTGGCCGGTTTCATCAGGAATGTCCCAGTTTCTCATAAACAAGCCCACAACATCATAACCTAGACACAAAACATTGATTTCCTGATAATATATCAATATAGCGTACATGCATATCTTTCATGATAAGTATTTTGCATTTCAAGTTTTTCTGACAAAACAATCCAAATCACAGCATATGGAGAGAATACTTCTGTGATCCTGCCAGTCATACAGAAGCCAAGATGTGCACTGCCCCCGATGGAGCATAGAGCCACAACTACACAACGCCATCGGATCTGGTTCTGGGCGTCCCTTTCCAGTCGGGACCATGTCATGCCAGCTGCCTCCACCTCGCTGTGGACCGATCTCCTCCATGTCTGAGAGAGGGACTATTTTCTCTAAATTTTCCTTCCTTCTAGGTAAAGTTGCAAACCTTTCATCGACATCCCCAACGACTCTCGCTTACTAATAATAATAATAATAATAATAATAAAATTACAATAATGAAAATATAGAAAATGTATTTTAACCTTTCCTCTTCAGCAGCAAAGCAGCAACGGCGCTGTCGACTCCTCCTGATATTCCACATACCACTCTTAAAAGTTTGCTCATGATGCTACAATTATAACAAGGTCTTATTTCCACTCATATGATCTGAAAAGAAAAACATTCAGTGAAGGAATTATCTTAATACACACTCTGTTTGGTGCACTCAGTTCTGAAATGTTTTCTTAAGCATCATAACAAAGTCTAACTATAGGTTACATGTCAATGCGTTAGATCACTGTGTTAAATGCCCGAACCTGTCAGCCCGGCAGGTATATTACAAGCAACACATAAATAAAATTATAATTATCACTGATTTTCTTATTTACCTTATTCTGTAAAATGAGTAGAGATGCAAGATTGAATCCTCTCTAATGTATTGACTAGCACTGTTCTGTTGCACAACTTACTTACATCACACTTTTTCATGTTTACATGCTTACAACCCCAGTGAAACCATGATAAAGTATAGTTAGCATGTGGAGTGTCAGTGAATTATTCAAGGTAAATACTGACAACAGTTTTCAAAAGCTAAAATGTCAGTGGATGACACTGTGTCTGCAGTCTAGTCACATGCGCTTTGACTTGTGTGTGCACGTACAGTAAATATGAAGGTAAGGTGGAGGGGAAGGCCAACCTATATGTGGCTTTAATGTGTAAACTTTAGAACACAGCAAACTATCTTTACGACCGGAGCGGCAGAGATCACGAGCTTGTGTTAGATCGTCGAACACCTTTCATTTAAAGAACGAAGTTAAGTGACGTGTTATGGGGTAACGGAAAGAGCGGCTGTCGGGCGCACGTTTTGATGACGTCACACCTTAACACAGTGTAACCATGGTCGTGTATTTATGGACTGATGTCTTTACGCAAAGACTCACTCTTGGCCTCTTGCAAAGGATCCGCTTTTAGTCTCGGCGAGCCGTAACAAAGAATGTGAATAAACCGGAAGCTTACTGGTATGGAGCCTCGTTCTAGCAGTTAAGTGAACAAAATCGTCTGCCAGCTGTAACCACGAAATAATAATCCTTTTGGTTTTTATTTTATATCTTTAGATGGTTAATTTAAGTAAGATGTACTGTACTACAGCTACGGTGAGCGCACTTTGTGTGTGTGATGCCATTAAGCTTTTATTATTATCATTATTAAATACTTGTAGCCTGGCTCACATCGTGCTTGCTTAGTTTGGGCACACTGTGGAACTAGATGATTTCTCTCCGAAAGAAGTGCTCAGGACAGACCGCAAGCTTCCTCAATCTGCAGAGGATGCATGCGTTGTGTGTGCTTTAGCTACACTAGCAACAAGGACTGTTCATAAATCAGAAGTAACTTACATATTATATTGCTTTTTCGGTTATCTTTCACGCACCTAATAAAAAAAAAAAAAAAAAAAAAAACAAACAAAAAAAAACAAACAAACAAAAAAAAAAAACAACGGCCTATACAGGTATATATATATTGCAACTAAATGGGATGCGGCCCACCGAAAAAAGGCAAACACGATAATCAGCATTGTCAACAGGAAATGTCACACCTTTAATAGTAACACCAAAGTGCACTGTGTAAGAAGCACCATACACAGATTAAGTTCAAGTCTTGCCTCATCCACTATAGCTTCATTTTCTTTCGCTTCACTGACAAATGCTTTCCAGAAGTTTTAGAGACTGACGTTTTAAACAAATGGAATAAATACACTTATTGGCAAGACCGGTATTTATTCTGATTAAATTGTTTAATCTGTGGATAGACAATTTAAGTGCTTTCAATGTACGTGGAGATTAAAAACCATGTAAAAGTTCACGATGACTAAGTAATATTCGGATATGAAAGCGAAATAACCAATTAAAGCACCTTGAATAAATGTGTATATCTTCCTCCTTAGACGCACGCGGGTGTGCACATACACTCTCTCTCTCTCATACACACATATATATAAAATTTTCATATCACTCAGCTAAAGTGCGTTCCCATGTTATCCAACCGTACCATTCCATTTCTTCATTTATGAATGCTGTTATCTAAACAACGAATAAAGAATGAAAGCATCCTGAATTGTAGTTTAGACAATTTATTGATATCCTTTCTCCTGTTACAGAATCAATAATACTATAAACGATAAACAGTGAAAGAATTTTTGTATTACTTATAAGTTCATCTGTACACCAAGACTTGTGGTATTAACATTTGAGCTGTTCAGCACCAATGAAGACTGAAATTACGAAATGAATATTTGGGCTAAATATATCAATGTCAAACAAAGATTTTAAGCAAAATTAATTTTTAAACAGTTTGTTTTATCTTTATCTTTGTCCGTCACTATTGCTGAACTTGAGTAACTATTAGCATAAGTAAAAGCTGGAATATAAATCTTGTTAGATAATTAGATATTCTTAATGGGACAGATGGTTTTGGACGATGGCATCAGCATATAGATGAACCAGTGATGCGAATTCAGGCGTAAAGCGCACATCAGCGACTAAGGGTGAGGACGATGAGCAGGATCATATCTGCCCCCGGGTGGTGGCGGACCGGGATTCATTCCTTGAGCCTCCTGACCCCTCTGTGAGTTGTCTGGGGGTGTTTGCTGGTTTGCTGAAGGACACATCAGATTGTATTTGGCGAGTTCTCTCGGCATGATGTCCTTTTGACAACACTCATGCGTTTCGGCATTATAAGCATGTTTTTCGCAGCATTGAGTAAATTGAGGATGAATTTTGGGCAAAATCTCGCCATCACAGCAAACTTGGTCCGCCATGCTGTACGGTCGCTTGTCGCAGCACTTGAAGCCCGGCATTTTGGGGAAAACGTCGTTGCTGCAGCAGAGACTGGTCTGCCTGCTGGCTGGGTGCTTCCCACAGCATGTGTCCATCTGAGGGGATATCGGGAACAGGTTGCCTCTGCAGCAAAGCATTTTAGTAGATGGGTCAAATGTGCTTATTCCGAAGCATGCTCCAGCAGCTGCACCAAAGTAGCCCCCGTAACCAGCACCTGGCGGAGCACCAGGCGCTCCTCCATATCCGCCTCCTGCACCCATTCCTTGCCCTGTACATGCAAACAAATCATTAATATCTTTTGTGTATGAGCGATACAGCAGGCTTCTTAAGTCATCAATGATTTCTGGCTAATTTATTTAAAACCCGAAGACCTTTTGAGACCATGCTGTAGAAAGAACTCTTGGATGAATATGACGAAGTGTACTGCTGGAAATCAGTGTAACAGACAGGAAATACTTGTCTTTATCATTCCTAAATTACTACTACAGGGCATATGAGGTATTTGAGTATGTACACCTCTCCAGAATAACTCCTTGTAATAATCATATGATGTACAAGGCCTAAATGGTTTTGTACTTATGTGAAAACACCAAATTCATCTGAATGGATAGGTGGTGGCTATATATTTTTATCTATTTTCAACTAACTTCATCTTTATCTCATTAAAGGTACTAACCACTAGTAAATGCATTTCGGATACAAGTAAATGAAAACTAAGTACTAGTATTTAGTATCTTTGATTGGACGCGGCAGGGCAAGGAGACAACGATCTATTTACAACACCTAAGTTATAGGCGGCAACGAAAAATATCCCCATTTCTGCAATAACAGTAAAAGAAAACTTCAACAGCAACAAGAACAAAGGTAAAAAGCTTAGGGAAAGAAAGGAATGGGGAAATAAAGAGTGAATTAGTTCAAATCACAAAATTCAGTATATTTCAATAGTACGTCTGAAAACTATGAAATAACGATATGCAACAGCAGAATTAAGGAATGGAGCCTTTTAGTCCTTGGAAGTTAGATAACTCTGTAATCAGTAACAACCGAAAGTTTACACAGTGATCTCCCCTCCCGATGAGGCCAGGGTGGTGTGTGTCATGGTCACAAGCGAAGCGCAAAGGATTTGTTCGTAAGCCGTGTTTATCATGTCCGCAAAGAGGTGAACAAAATCGACTAGTCATAGAACCAACTCCAGCAAAATGACGGGTATATCAACGGAAATTTTCATAGAAGACGTTAAATAGTCGAAGAGCTTGTCTGTAAAGATGTTTGAAGGAAAAAAAAACAAACACGTTATTAAGAAAAGTGTGTACACTCTATGAGTATGATGATTACAACTTCCACAAGCTTGTAATAAACGAATTGATTCAATACCCTGAGACATTATGAGAGGAATATCACAGAAGGACTGGCAGCACCGTTATGGTTGCTATTTATCTACACCATGAGAGGATAAAGTAACTAAGAAAGAGATTTCATTGGAATTCGCCGCTGCTGTAGGAGATGTCACCTTTTGCCTACTAATCACAAATTTTGGCCAGGTTTCGCATGTCCCACCGAGAGTGTAAAAGCAATGTCCTGTCAAGCATCTTAAGATATAAGAGAGCACATAAAATCCGTACAACCAGAAATTGCTAATACAAATGCTAAAAAAGGAATCTAACCCATGTGAAGTATTCTTGGACACTGAGAAGGCTGACAATGTTTTATGGTATGGTGGTCTGATCTTTACCAGACAGGTATTTCAATTAAAATCTTTCATTTATAATTTGCTTTTTATCCTGTATGAAAAATACAGGAAAACAGGTAAATATATGTATAAGTCAAGGTTGCTTTGGACAACGGAATTTTCATCCCCTTAATGTTTAACACAAAGTTGGCAGAACTCGTGTCAAAAGTATCAAATGTGTTAAACTTAAAAATATTTTGCAGATTCTATTGCTTTGCTTAGAAACGTAGATGCGAAGCTCTATAATCTATAGCTATATATTTGACTATAATTGACTATAATAACTATTGATGTGAGACAAGTGATCTCCAAAATGACCTATCACTTTGTAGACACGGTATAAATATTGACATTATTAATATTTTCTTCTGCAGATAACAATTAAAACGTCATCAACAACAACAACAACAACAACAACAACAACAACAACAACAACAACAACAACAACAACAACAACAATTATTTCGGAAGGTGTTTCCGTTTGTATGCATGCGCCTTTTTGCATGAAAGATTATTTGTCGTTATAGATATAAATAAACGGAACGAGACAGACATATATAGCTTGTGAAATAAAACTGATATAAATTATATATATTTAAAAAGTCAGTACTTACATGCCTGAGACAAGACAGTGAAGGGAAGTGTGGAGCACACACAGATGGCCAGCAAGAGATTCATACTTGATGTTGACATGATGCGCCCTCTGTGCGCTCCTGTTCCCCTGTTGGAGGTGACAGGATCGTTCTTTGCTGCAACTCAAGTTTTATACGCTACACCCCCTACATCACGGCCGTGACAGCCTCACCTGCGGGGTAGTTATACTGGGCTAGAGAAGAAGTGTACACGCACGAGGCAGTACTGAAACAACTGCTTATGCTGCTGGAAACAGTTCTATCATACTTACCTTGCAAATGAATGATATAGACAAAACTTTGATTATGAAAAATTCTTCAGGTTTCATAATAAGAAAAAAGCGATTATGAATCTAAAAACTGTTGATGTAGTGAAGTACCAGCCAGACGATGATGCATTTATTTTTCTGCTCAGTATAATAATTCTACCATGTCTGTTACTACATTGAGTTTCTGCTATTTCTCGAGGCGGTTTTCATAAAAAAATATCTACAAAGAGACTTTACTTCAGTCAGATCCTGAGCCATTCATCTACCATGTTCCATAAACATGTCGCGATATTCAGAAAGCAGTCGATCATAGGATGAACAAGACGGAGTTGGCAGGACCATCGAGCCTTCGTCACCACAACACAACGATTCCTCCAGAAGGCTGATCAGATGTAAAAGTTTATATTGTACCCAGTGTACAGGAGGTTAAGGTAAAAGATCCTAAGCAAGGAGCAAATATTAAAGCCTCAGACTAATGGTTATCAAAAGTAAAACAACTTGCGAGAAATGTCATAAAACCTTGGCCAACCTGTTTAGGAGACGCCGAGGTAGAAGCAGACATCAGCCTGGTGTGCTTCCAGTCACCTGCACCACGATGTCGCATGGTGAACCAAAGGGTGTCTGACAAAAGAGCGCCAGATGCACGAGCCTGGGGAACATTGCGGTCCTATCGCTTGATGCAAATGACTTTATTATTATTTTCAGTTGTTTTCATAAACTAATGTGTACGTCTCTCATATCAGAAGAATCATCGGAAAAACTGTTTTTTAACGATTTAAAAAAGCTACAATTTATTCTAAATTTATATTACTTTTATTACTTTATTACGTTTATTACTTTTTAGTGACAACACATTAATTACTGAAGTGTCACATTTCACTTTTTTAAATTCACATGTAATTTTGTAAACTGAGTTGGTTACAAAAACGACAAATCGGGACTTCATGTATACAATCAGTTTTTTTCTCATGTAGTTTTAAATGTATTGACAAAGTCCATCTCCTTGTCAATTGTCATGAATGACATTTTTGGGACTTGGTGTACGATTCCAACAGAAATTAAATCCCTTTGGTCTTGCATTAAGTTCTCAGAAATGTTCATCGCACCAAGCAATAAATTCCAAGGCTACACCATGGGTATCTAACGGCCCCTAAGAAGAGATTGCAGTGCAGTGCAGTGCAGTGAAGTGCTATCAAAGAATTCGACGAGATGTCGACCATCGAGGTTATACTGTGACAGCTGTCGGTATACAGAATAAACAAAAGCGGGGATAAAACACAACCTTGGGATAAGTCGGAGCACGTTATGATGAAGTCAGAAAAAAATCGCCATTGATGGGTACGTGTTTTTTTGTAATATATACAACTGCTAAAGACAACTTTCTTGTGCTTTTTAACGAGATATTTTTGTTTACTTAATCCCATTCCAAGATATCGTTGCGAAGATCATGGCTGGCTGGTTGATTTATTTATATAGGAAAGTGCCTTCACCAGGCGCTGTGGGAAGGACTTATGAAGGATGAATGTGTGAGGTTGTTAAGATACTTATGGTGCTAGATGGTTCTTGCGATCTCTCTTTCTCTCTCTATATATATAGGAATAGTAGGAATATTACACTTCGAGTGTCTCTTAAATATGTCGCACTACATATTTCCTTTGTCTCTATTCTTTACAGAAAACACATTTATCAGTGACACGATAAAAACGTGCCTTTAAATGTGACTTTCAAACGTGAGCAGTTTTTAATGTGACACATGCACACACTAGGGAGGAAGGAAGATAAAAGCACTTTGTGAAGCCTTGACAAGGAAGCATTGCCCGCCTGTCACGCCGCCATACAAATAACGTCCTCCTGGACGTCCTACAAAAAAGAACTCACATCCCTCGGTCACGAACAGTTTTATAGGCTCCTACTGCAATCAAATGGACAACATCAGAGACCAGTTCCCCTGTTCTGTATACAGCTGCACTGTTACGATTGCTGGAGTTGCTCATTGGACACCTCTTTATTCTTGCTACTTCTAACTCCTGCTTTTTCTCTCCCAATTTAGTCCGGTGGATCTGGAAAGAAGCACTAACACCCGAAACTCATTGAAATATAATCTAATTTTTTCTTAAATCCTCAAACAGCTTCTTTTGTACACTAGAAAAAAAAATAGAAGTCATGGGTCATTTGAAATACTGAATAATTTTGATTTGAATACGACCCATCGTGAGCTGACATTAGACGAACTTGAATTTTTACCTGAATACATCGTGAGTGTTTGTAGCCACAACCAAATTATTATAACAACAAGAAAAGGACTGTTCAGTTAGTGGAAAGTCTATTGTTTCACACACTACATGTCTGCATTAAAGGTGACAGAGATGGAGAGAAAGGCAGACACCAAACAGTGGAGAAACTCGTGTTGTCCATTTATTTCGCTGTTCTTCAGCTTGAGGTAAGCAGTCAGGTGGTCTCGCTTGAATGCAGACAGAATGAAGGGAGCAGGAAACAGTCCATCGTTTGTCGGGCTGACAACTGACAGTGTTAACGGATGACGTTTCGTTTCATGGAGAAATATAAATGTCATGCAAGTTTTTTTCAGAAATCTTTTATTAGCTCAGGAATGTCACAGAGTGCTTACCAAGTTCTCAAAAATAAAAAAAGTTCACGCAGCAAGGTTAATTATAGACGATGATGTTGAAATTCAAGACCTTCATTCTCCGGAGTTCACGACAGGATGATGTAGAAATGAAGAACCCACCGATGAATACCATGAGAATTAATTTATGGAAGCGATTATCCTCTAAATTTGCACGTGGTGCCTGGTGCGAGCAGCGCCCCCGTGTGGGTGGTCCACGTGGCGACAAATGTTTGGACTGAAGATGGCTGGGCTTTCCTCTATGTGTAGCCTCTTGGACAGGGCTAGGTACGCTATGTGATGCTGTACCGCATTTTGCTAGTGGACATCACAAAAGGACAAGAAGATGGTGCGCGTGTGTGGCATGTCAGTGCAAGTAAAGAGGTTGTGACCACGTGCACTGAAGTGCTAGTAATAAGCTACAGCCCCGCAGTCAACTACTAGTATTTCATAACAATTGTAGCTACTTCATGTTCAAATCCAGCTGGTGCTCCAAGAAACATTTGGATGTTTGAAGTCTGAACCTGTCTGTGTCTAGAGATTTCAGTTATGCTTTCGATCTATATGTGTATTTAATGGAACTGAACAGATGGTCTGTTGCTGTGGACCCTGGAACTACTTTAATCACTGTCTACTAGTTTGGTCGTGTGCGTGACTGGAAATGTTTATTCAGAGTCTAATGGATTTGTTGTAGAATTAAAATGAGGATGCGTTGTTAAAAAATACCATGCCAGTGATTATATACACGCCTGTGTCTAGGATATCACTTTATTAAAAAGATAACTGACAAAATATGGGTATAAAGCCACGACTGTTTGTAGCTGCAGTACATCTGGTAGTACATTTGAAAAGTCAACAACACAGATCTCGGATATGTCTGATAATTTACACCATACACTGACTTTCTGGAGCAATAAAGATGCACATAGTATGTAATACACTAAAATAAATGTATGAACGACACAGATGTCTATCCTGGCTTTATTATTATTCACGAAGAAGCAGATGGATGGCGCACTAAGATGGTGGACTGGACTTGTCGGCTGTCGAGTAGCTGCGGATGCTGAAGGTCTTCCTGTTAGTTGCGAGGGAGCTTCCAGAGAAGCTGGAAGACAAAGAGCTCGAACGAGTTGCAGAAACCTTTTCCTTTCGGTTTATTGGACTCATCAAGCGACAACACAGCAGCTTCCAGTGCTCTCGGACTTGGCGCCGGCGAGCGATGAGTAGCACAAAAATAAACACACCCTGAAGTGAATTCAAGGTGGTAAACAAGTACTGGAATGGCAGGCGGGCGTCCTCGATAGCCAGGTAGCCAAAGATCCAGGTCAAACCTGCAGAAATGTACCAGGTAAATACGAGGAAATGTACAGATAAATGTTCGCGATGATGTATGTCATACATTTATTTTTTCTTGACGATAATACCTAAATATTAAATTTAATGCAAAATTTTGCACCCCAGGTCTCTTCCAGAATATTAAACCAGTGTAACTCGTGTAACTCAGTTGGAGAACACAAAATTTTATTTCAGAAAGAACGGTGCTTGTTTGGATAGACCGATATTAACACTAAAGGGTACTTTGTCAGTTTTTCAGTGTTTCTTTACTTAAATGCTGTTTTCCTGTACTTTCTTCCCTGACAAGCACAAACACTAGATTACAATAGAAACTGTACAAATAATAGGTCGCTCAAACGGGTGACAACGAGTTCTAAAAGTCTCACCGAGAAGAACGAAAATGGTGAAGGCTGCCTTAATGTTGGTCTCTGCCACTGAATGTTTGTTCTTTGTGTTCCGTAAACCCGCCATGGGACGGCGCATGAGGCTGGACATGATGACAGTGAACAGGGCAAAGTTGAACACCATGATCACACCCACGGGCAGGGCAAAGGCGTAGTAGAAGGCCTCGAGTTCCATCCAACAACTGAAACGAGATGGTGAGGAATTATCGTTAAACTAAGATATGAACATTCCATTCCTGAATAATAACAATAACAACAACAATGCGAATTTATATAGCGCTTTAGCCCATCATCACAGGTTAGCTCAAAGTGTTTTACAAAAAATATAAACAGACATAATAATAATGGTCTTATAATGGTCTCAAAGCAGAGTTCATTGTGTTCCCAATATAAATGCTACAAGGGATGCAGGCCTGCATAAATGTATCTTGCAGCCAGAAATGATCAGCTCCTGATGATGCAAGTATTTTGCCAGCCCCTTGTTTCTATCGTTGTGACTGAAATAATTATGTCTCGGTATGTCAGTACATACATAACGAGTGTTATGGACATTTCTAAAGTGTAATACCAAACACCTACTAGTCTCGTCGCCCGCGATACTGCCTGTAGTCAATGCAAAGAACTGTCACCACAGGAATGACGGGTACACCTGCACGAATGAAAACAATCCACAATTTCCTCACGAGCTCAACAATATTTTTCTAACCATATCGCACATGAAAAATGTCCTTATCTCCTAAGCAATATTTTTGCAACAATATTGATATATTTCCAGCTTGAAACTTTAAGGAACCTCTTTGTCATCTCAAGCATAGTGCAAAGTGTTACACCATGCAACAGTCCTTCTACTTTTTAGGGACTTATTCTAACCTGGGGTTAGTTAAGGGCTCCAGCTTGCTCTTCTGCTTTAACATTATTTTATTTTTCATCTTTCTTACTAGGCGACTTTGATTACTGTTGTCCTCTATCTTTTTCTAGGCTACATCGGCGCGTGGAAACTTCGCCTGGAAACCCCGGTCAAAAGCCCGGATGAAGGAGGAGGGTTGAGCGTGGGGCTAGCAACCCCACCCTGTAAAACAACCCCTGCTACAGAAATACAAATACAACACATTGGTGCGTGGACATTTCTAGGTGTGTTATGCATACCTTTGATAGAGACTATTTATTTATTTACCTCACTTTGCTGCTAGGACAGATGACATCCCAGTGGATAATATTCTAATTGTTTATGTGACCCTTTCTCATAAAATATTATAAAAAATATTACATAAAAGATGTCTTACCCCAGGCTGACACCATGGTCTTGAGTGTGTACCTAGAGATGTAGGTGCCAAGTATTTTGACGAATATAAGATACTGTAATACAGCTTCGACCATCATCCACATGAAGGAGGCCATTATAAAATAGTGCAGAAGGACCGCCACAACCAGGCAAACTCCATAATGAGTCGTCTGCTTCAGTCCAATGAGCAAGATGGCCTGGGAGCACAGCAAAGCCAGCGACAGGTTGAACAGGGTCTGCTGGGCTCGACCTTTCCGGAGTTTTCTGAACACACAGATATTATTAAACATGTATATTATCTCCCTCTTACACACACACCATCACTATGTTTAGGTACACACCACTCGTCAATGTGTATGAACACCCAATCAGATGTATGTGTCAGAGAAAGAGAGTGAGTGAGAAAATATAGTAGATGAAGAAGAATATTTTTGTAAATATAAAGCGTTGCAAGTGTTTCACTGACATATTCAGTGTTACTTCCTCACAAACATCATACACAAAATGTTTAGTTTCATCCTTTAGGAGTCCAGTGACCCTTTCCATCACTCTGACCTGTTGTGTAATATTTTCTTACTTGAAAATGATGAATGTGAAGATGGTGCAAGTCAGGCTCAGCATGGACAAAGTGACTCCAACTATAGTGATCATGCTCAAAGCATTGTTATCTTTCTCTCCAAAAGATTTTGTATCTCCATAGAAATCCTGCAAACACGTTAAAACATGTTTCAGAAACAACAATAAGTATCACAGCAAAAAGCATTATGTACATTTGAAATGGTTAAAATTCATCCTGAGACTTTTAGAATTGTTTCTCAAGGGACCTATCATGCATCACTTCGAATCGTAGAAGAATTTACTCTAATTACAGGCAATGGGCATAGTTTTATTACATTACATAATTACATTAATTTACTGCTTTTTATCCAGGTCTCTATAAGAGTTTATGAGGATGATTATTGGCATGTAGCATATACATGGATGTCACACCGAAAACATGAGGTAGAGCTTCTTGGTTGGTTGGCTGGTTGTGTTTTACACCGTGCCAGCAACAAAAGCTATCTCATGGCGAGAGCGGGTCAAATTCTATTGAAACAGTAAAAACAAGACTACTGGATGATATAGTAATACAACAACTAAGTAAACAATATGAACTAAAAAAATTAACAGTAACGATTTAAGTTTAAATATCACATTCAGAGAAAAACCATTGTGTCTGAGTCACTCACCAAAAGCACGGCGAAGTTTGTGAGATGATCACACAGACAGATGTGGCGACCGCGGACTGTGCCATTGAATGTGCACCCGGAGGACGACCACCCACCGCCGCCAGACCTTCCAAAGTCCCAGAACACGCACCTTGTGGCACCTCTGTCACTCATCTGTGTTGATATTATACCATTTAGATGATATTATGCCATTCTACATTAGTTAAATAGAGTTGTATTTTGTATTTGACTGTATATGTGGACTTACATTAAAAGACATCCACAAAACGTTCTGTAAATACCAATCGTGTTTGGGTTGTCTGCTTTTATACCCGATAACAATCTTACTTTGACAAGACAGCTGACAAGTTATTTCCATAAAACACTAAAGTGAAGAAATACGTACATATTTATAAGGATTTATAAGGAGTGACGTGTGGGCACGTGCAGGATGCATGTTGAATGTGTGTGCGCGCACGATAACACGCAGACGGTAGATTGTTTTAGTGGGGATATTATATACATTCGTGATTATACTTATGTTATTATTCTTGTGTCAGTATCGTTACACCTGCATGCTATAATATTCTGCACCTAATGTTTCAGTACTCATCTGTAAAACCGTAGCTTGACGAGTGCACACCAGTGCGTGTGTTTGGTCTTGTGTGGCCAATGGATCATTTAGTACCTTACCTTTTCTGGTTTGAAGACCAGCTTCACCTTCTGCTCTAGGTTTTTGATTTTTCTACCGTCAACAGCAGCAGAAATAACAGGACTGTTAACATGAGGGCTGCGAGGGACGGACGTTTCCACCTGCTCAGATGACAGGAACAGTCCTGGCTTGCGAAATATAGTCATAGAAAGTCGCATTCCCACAGTCTCTGGAATCCAGAAATATAGAATCATAAACAATGTAAAATAATTTCTATAAAAACTATCAAAATACGAGTTTTAAAGTTTCTAGATACTGATCTGTTCAAGGTTTTTCCGGTGCGAAAAATGACAAAAGACATGGAGACATTAAAGGATTGCCTTATTTTGTATGCTGTATAGTTACTTAGTCCATCTTTTATCTAAGACATGTTTATAGAAACAAATTGCTACAGTGGCACAGCTCATCAATAGGAATGGCGTCTAAGAACACAGAAGATGAGTACCTGTTGAGGGATCCATGACCACTTGGTCTGGTAGCTCAATGGCAACATCAAAGTTTTCAAGATGAAGCTCTGCCCACGTTCTGTTTTTAATCGTCAGTATTCTTGATTCCGATAAAATACTGGTTCCATTTAAATCAGTTGTGGCACCAAAGCCAATGACTGTTTCCCTAGTTTTCCCCAAATTCCACAACTCCATTGCAATATTGGGTGTAACATAACGCACGTGCGGCGTCTGTGCAAAATCCATCTTCCCAGAAAAGTAGTCCAAATCGCTCAAAATTCTGAAAGAGTAAACAGTTGGACAATGAAAACAAACCACGCCAGGAACGACGACTACCCTCCCATCGCCATGGATACCGAGTGGTGTGGGAACAAAATTAACAACAAACTTTTAAATGGCGCCTTCAGATGTCTAATCGTCTAGTTAAAGAATGTGTTCGTCTAGAAGTTCTTTCAGTAGTGAAGAAACTAGAAATTAATGATAAAAAACTTAGGGTTAAGAAAACGAGTAGAACTGGAGTGACACTAACCTCGTGGTAGCATTGGACTGCTCCTGTGCTCTCCTGAGAACTTCAGGTGGACTGTCTAACACTCGGCTTACTATCTGTAGTAAATGCTGGCCAACCTGAAACACATGTACAAGCCACACACACAGGCTCATGATAAAACTCCATATGGGTACAAGAATAGACAGGTAACCATCACAAGTATGCATTCAGCAATCAAAGTTGAAGTGAACACCTATGAATAACATGGTGTGTATTCTCAAATACTGAGTACACCACAAGTATACATCCCTTCAGTAGCAGGAGAAGACACCTCTCACAACTACAGCTATAAACGCATAGAATGACAGATAAAATCATAAGCAAAAACAAGGCATTGAAACAATAACTAAAGAAAATATTTAAAGGTTAAAATTGAACATATACTTTCCACAAAAAACGATGTGAAATGGAGTTAAAACATGTAAATCACTCCTGTCTAGTCAGGAAGTCCAGAATAAACCAAAACGCAAAGCTCACGTGATAAATTAACATCAGATGGCGATTTATTATTTAGGTATCCCAGATTTACTAGATATATTCAGTAGAATGCGCCTTCAGCTTCAAGCCCCATCCAAGCCCCGAGGACCAGTGAGAGGAAAGTCGTCAGAAGATGCACTGGTCTGTGTCAACAGGTTAAAACACAAGATAGGTGTGGATCACTGCATTTCCAAAATCCAGCCAATAAGTCCCCAAACACTTACATCAACGGGCAGGACAGGCACGACGGTGATGCGACTGATGACGCCGGCCACAGCCTCCACATCCACTTCGGTCAGCTGATCCGTTGAAGTCAGAATACGTTCCAGACGGTTTGTGACGTCAGCAACATTCTCGGGCTCAATGTGGACCTGACAAAAGGTAAGGTTAATAAAAAATTTTAAAATTACCATATAATCTTCACGATGACAAATTTATCCTGATTATTTCACTGCTATATGATGAAGAACTAACGAGCAGGTGAAACACATCAATGTAAGACTCCATGAGGATGAGGTCAGTTACTGTATCAGTGGAGGAGCAGGGATGAGAGAGGGAGGAAGGAAGAAGAAAGTTTTTTGTTCAGTCAGCTGTTTCCTGCCCCTGACACTGGCATAACAGTTGATAAAACAGATAACAGTCTCCGGAGAGCAGCCAGTTGCATGAATGTTTCATTTTTCACTATTTTCTCTTGTTCAACGACTTAACTCGACACTGACGAACGCACGCAGACGCGTGTGTGTGTGATTGCATGCAAATACACACACACACGTTCTCTCTCTCTCTCTGTTTCTCTCTCATACCTTATGCACACTACTTACCTCATCAAGTACGAGTAAATCAGGTTTAGGTTTTTGTGGCAGTGAACTGCTCTTTTCATCCACGTGAACACGATCGAGAGGTTTGCTAGGTTCAGGCTCCCTCTGGTCACGTGACCAGTGCTGTTACAGGAATGCTCAATCTGCCTGTGGCCCCATGAAGACCCAGTCCGTAGGTTCCCAGAGCACATGGCATAGCCAACAAAATCTCCGTCTAACAAAGTGTACATTCAATATATTTATATTTTAATAGTACAAATAATTTTTCACTTTTTATTGGTATACAAAATGGTAAATATATATTTCACACTGACATATAACACACTTCCATAAACTATATTTATGCCTATATTTTATTGACTGCAAAATATTTGATGGTGAGCCCACCTGTAGAAATTGTTGCAACCCTAACATACAGGTAGGTCTCCTTGCTCTTTAAGAGCTGAGGCCTGGGCAATGCTAGAAATATCGAAATGTTTATCCTTTTGTGGGTCTTATTTTATTAATAAAAATTCCTTACCTTGCCACATTTTCTGTCCTTTTAACCAGCAGTTAGGTCAAATGCTAAAAACACATTTTGTCGCCAGTTTCTCTGATTGCTAGGGGATTTTCTGCTTTATTTCTTCCTCGTTTTTATTTTCTCTCAGTCTTACTTGTTTTTTTTTAACAATAACACAGAGCTTGGTATTTCCATAGCAAGGAAAGCTTAACATGACAAAAGATCAAAAGATTCAAAGCAGAGGCAACACGATTCTTACCGCAGAACTCCTTGCTCATGGCAAGATGGTTGACAGGAGTACTAGGAAACGTGGCCTCGTGACCCGTGGACTTGTCCAGCAACTTGGCCTGAGGACACATCTCTGCGACAGAGAGAAATGTCAGTGGTGAACTGAATCAGTCCTTAATGATGCACTGTGTGACTCACTAATCGACACAACACGAGATATGCTTACATTTTCATGTCTGATTCTAGAAAAAGCTAGTTTTCGGGACAAACTCACTGTTACCAAGGGTTACCTGTCACTGAGAAGCGCAGGGCCTTGTCTGGCGACAGGCTGACATTCCAGCCTTGCAGGTACTCCTGGCTGGCAAGCAGCTGCAGGTGAACAGAGTTGTAAATACTCTTCCACTAACAGTCCCTTGACTGGCACAGGTAGATTGTTGACAGAGAGACACAGGTATGTCCGCATTTCTGTCTCCGACGTGTCTGCACTGGTTGGAAGAAACAGGGAACGAGTGATTTGGAGACAGGAAGAAAGTAAAAACACAACTAAACAGAAAAAAATGATAACACAGTTCGCAGTTTGCTAACTCTGACCTTTTCGGATTACACAAATAATAAAAAATGTCAACTTGACTGTTGTGAACTGTGGGTATGTTAAGTAAGAACTTTTAGTTTTCTGTTGGTGCTGTCTCATCATAATCGTCGTCTGCAAAGTGAAAGTTGCACATCATCAATCTCCCAACGACTGAAATGGTCGTGGCATATAGTCAACAACTAGAGCGCCATCTGTACAGTAGGAAGGGATCCTATAAGCGATTTGTATCATTGTATGACAGCAAACCTCATGGTAGTGCAGCAGCAAATACTGCCAATGGCTGCAAACGCTACCGTTACACAGTTACACGGTTACGGTTAAAGAAAAACAGAAGGTAGCAAAATACATGCTGTCAAGTCATCTGTCAAATATGAAATGCGAATGAAATACATACAAACCTAAATGTGTGAATACATTCATGCAGGCGGTTATATCTGATGAGCTCACTACAACTAAACTCACTCGACACGGGTGACGGTGGACATGATGTCCTGAAGATAAGGTTGTCTGTCTCTCACATCTCTCAGCGCCTCCTCGTTTATTCTCTCCATGTCACGTGAGATGATGCCTGGCAGACTGTTCATGTTTTTCATTTTGTTGAAAAATGTTTCTGTTTCCGGTGATATGCCCGTGCTTTTGACAAATCCTTGGAGTGTTATTACATCTGAAAATAACACCATTTGCTGAGTAAATAGAATGACAACCTGAGCTTGCTCCTTGCTTCCAAGCTAAACAAATACTTGTCCCTGAATGTTCAGGAAGAACTGTAGTAGGACCTCAAGCACTGAAGACTCACCTGTAAAGCGGACAAAGATTTTGTATGACGACAAGGAGGTCAAGGGGTGAGGGCGCCACACCTTGCACCAGTACAGGCCTTGAAGCATGGCCGGCTGGCGGAACCGTTTGCTGTACCCCAGTCTCCTCAGAAGGTCTGTGGTTAAGTGGAGGATACCAGGACTCCCTGTAGACACAATGAATTAAAATCGCAAACTGAATGTGAAAAGTTATTGTAAGATGTGTGTGCGTGTTTCGTGCTTTGATCCTTAGGTTAAGGTAGGAACCTTTTTAATGCTATCGCTATTATATTGTTAATATTGTATAAGCTCACGTGACCTCACCAGTTTATCCCCGTGGACTAATGACTGCCTCTTTATTCCATATAAACTTTGTTCTTTGTATCAGTGTTTGGCTACAAGAAACGGATAAGCTTACACCAATTCAGACTACAGAATGGTAGCTTTGCTTGGTTTCTAGCATATACAGAACATATTAAGAATATAGTCAGAACTAGATTTCATCTAGAAACAGAAAGTATAAGTGAAGTAAATAAAACGAATGTTAATTGAAGTTAAGAGAATGTTGAGGAGAATATAAACAATGTGTACATATAACAATGACTTTCCTGATGGTCTGTCTTCACAGTTCAGCTCTATACATACGACTGATTGTGGATGTCCATTGGTTTTGGTTTCCAGACTCTGGTGGAATTGGTGAGCCATCTTTGTACCAGATGACCAAGTCATCATGAGAGGTGGTTTGTACCGGACACCAAAGTGGTTGTGGGGTAGCAGATGTCATATTCTCAACTACGATGTCGTCTTTCATTTGATGAACAGAGCTTCTGTCACCTTCCATGGTCATTTGCCCTGGTGTATTCAATAAAGCAAAAATAATGTCCTTCATTACCCACCAGTTATGTTCTGTAAAATTATATTCATATTCAGAATGCTCTCTCTAAACACCTACTCAAGGAGCAAAATTTAAAAAAAAAGTAAAGCCAAACAAAAATGTAAAAGTTTCATAGACTAATTGCTATAGTTTTCCAGACAATGGCACGAACAAAGATCTTCTCAAGGGAAAGCAAAACAAAGAAGGAACCTACCGAATTTTAATAACTAAATAGCTTTTAGACAGAGATAAAAGTTTTCTGTGAATAGTACTCAGAGTAAGACGACTTTTTTCTTCTAAAGAAAATTACTAAAAACTATAAACATTATGAATAATATCTAGACTACTAATATAAACTATTAACCCATGCCTGAGATGTTGCATGTGATTACAACAGAAAAATCCAGAAGTGCCTGTAAATCTGAGGAAACATTTCAGGTTGTTGTTTACTCGAGCAAGTGCGAGCGTGCGTTTGTGTGCGTGTGTGTGTCCTCACCCACAGTTCTAGATGACTTTTGGCAAATAAATGGTAAACTTTTGGTACATGGCTGCTGTTCGAGCTTTCCATCCCGAATAGCATCACATATTCTGTCCAACTGTTTGTTACTGGTCACTGTCCCGTTGACCCAGACGCTTCCACTCGCTGTTTGAAAAGAAACAGCAATCACTAGTCAAGAATGAACACAGAATTTCTATATATACACACACACACACACACACATATATCATATATAAATACGGTCGCGGGATGTGGTATGGTAGGTTTATCCATCTCGTATTAAGAACAAAACTTACGAAATCCATGCAGATGCCGCATGGTCCAGATGAGCAACTCTGTGATATTTCTATAGAAGGTGTTCTCCACACTAATGAGGGCAGCTCCCTCCAGTGAACACTGCCTCCAGGCCACGGGGTAGGTAGCAGGCGTGCCCACAGGCTTGTAACACTGGGGTAGGAGTGAGTGGCCGAGCCAGCCTCGCTCACAATGGCCGACTACAAACATAATGACATCCACATTCGTTGTTGGCAGGAGATAACACTTTGAAACATTAGCGACAAGTCCACGAACAATGCAAGTAATTAACTAATAATATGCAATGTACAAATCAACAAGCTTTCTATAACAGCAAAATATGAAAGTAAAGCTGACTCAATTAATTATTTAAAACATTTAAGGTCTTTGGAGTCAGGTGCCCATTCCTAACAGATGGGTTGCCTGGGGCAAGTGAGCTGCGCTACACGGGTATCGAACCGGCGGCCTCTAATCACTCGGTTATCCGCTTCCCCAAGAGAGAGAGAGAAGGTGTGTGCAGTGTATGTGTGCAGTGTTGGTGGCAGTGGTGAAGACTACAAAAGTAACACCTGTCGTCCTCACCTGCTCTTAGTCCACCAATAGACTTCGATGCACATACAAAGCGGTTCTTCTGCTGACAGTTCCTCAGACTCATCTTTGCTTTCCTGCCAGTCCCTACCACGTGACTGCCATCAGCGTGGATTGTGTTCACGCCATCCTGTCTCAGAGTCGGGTAACTAACTGTTGTGCCTCCAGGGGTCTCTTCTGTGTCTGTTGTAGAAGACATTTCGCTCCATTGCTTTTCGGTGGTAGTCGTGGGCGGTGTTACATTCCGTGTATTGTCTGTTGTATCGACTGGCGGTGTTACACTCTGTGTATTGTCTGTTGTGTGGGCTGTTACCTCTACTGGAGGTGTTACACTCTGTGTATTGTCTGTTGTGTGGGCTGTTACCTCTACTGGAGGTGTTACACTCTGTGTATTGTCTGTTGTGTGGGCTGTTACCTCTACTGGAGGTGTTACACTCTGTGTATTGTCTGTTGTGTGGGCTGTTACCTCTACTGGAGGTGTTACACTCCATATATTGTCTGTTGCGTTGACTGTTACCTGTAATGGCGGTGTTACACTCTGTGTATTGTCTGTTACATCGACTGGCGGTGTTACACTCTGTGTATTGTGTGTTACCTCTACTGGCGGTGTGACACTCCGTGTATTGTCTATTGTATTGGCTGTTATCTCTACTGGCGGTGTTACACTCCCTATATTGTCTGTTGCGTTGGCTGCTACCTGTAATAACGGTGTTACACTCTGTGTATTGTCTGTTGTGTTGGTTGTTACCTCTACTGGCGGTGTTACACTCTGTGTATTGTCTATTGTGTTGGCTGTTACCTCTGCTGGCGGTGTTACACTCCGTGTATTGTCTATTGTGTTGGTTGTTACCTCTACTGGCGGTGTTACACTCCGTGTATTGTCTATTGTGTTGGCTGTTGCCTCTACTGGCGGTGTTACACTCCGTGTATTGTCTATTGTGTTGGTTGTTACCTCTACTGGCGGTGTTACACTCCGTGTATTGTCTGTTGTGTGGGCTGTTACTTCTACTGACGGTGTTACACTCATTACATTGTCTATTGTGTTGGCTGTTACATCTACTGGCGGTGTTACACTCTGTGTATTGTCTATTGTGTTGGTTGTTACCTCTACTGGCGGTGTTACACTCCATATATTGTCCGTTGTGTTGGCTGTTACCTCTACTGGCGGTGTTACACTCCGTGTATTGTCTATTGTGTTGGTTGTTACCTCTACTGGCGGTGTTACACTCCGTGTATTGTCTATTGTGTTGGCTGTTGCCTCTACTGGCGGTGTTACACTCCGTGTATTGTCTATTGTGTTGGCTGTTGCCTCTACTGGCGGTGTTACACTCCCTATATTGTCCGTTGTGTTGGCTGTTACCTCTGCTGGCGGTGTTACACTCTGTGTATTGTCTATTGTGTTGGTTGTTACCTCTACTGGCGGTGTTACACTCCATATATTGTCCGTTGTGTTGGCTGTTACCTCTACTGGCGGTGTTACACTCCGTGTATTGTCTATTGTGTTGGTTGTTACCTCTACTGGCGGTGTTACACTCCGTGTATTGTCTATTGTGTTGGCTGTTGCCTCTACTGGCGGTGTTACACTCCGTGTATTGTCTATTGTGTTGGCTGTTGCCTCTACTGGCGGTGTTACACTCTGTGTATTGTCCATTGTGTTGGCTGTTGCCTCGACTGGCTGTGTTACACTCTGTGTATTGTCCGTTGTGTTGGCTGTTGCCTCGATTGGCGGTGTTACACTCTTTGTTGTTGTATCGTCAGTGCCTTCATTTTTTTCGCCAAGTAGACCTACCTGAACCTGTTCTCTAGTGGCGACAGGTCCAGTAGAATCAGTGACAGTTTTAGGTGTAACATCGAACGTTTGGAAGGACTTCTGCTCAGCCAGAGAAATGTCAACTGGCAGATTGGAACTCTTGCTGCTGACAGGCACCGAGATAGTTGTCACACCAACCTTTGTCGAAGTATTTGAATGCTCCATAAATAAATTATGATCACTTATCAAAGTAACATTTTCAACTCCATCTCCAAAACTCTCAACTTCTGTTTGAACGACCGCAGACAACGAAGGCGGCAATGATTCCTTGCTCAGAAAGTTTTGCACATTGCCTGTGAAGGTGCTGGAGTTTTTACTGAATATATTAAAGGCATCTTCGATGTCATCTACCTTAGATTTTAAGTCACTTTCAACAGCAGTTGTTGTCTCATCGTGTTGAATCCAAGAGAATTCAGTAAGTCCACTAGAATTAGTGCTGTTGTCCACTGAGCTGGACACAGTGTGAAGCTGGGACTGAGACGTCGGCAAGAAAGTCAACGGCGTCGTCTGACCGTTGGAGACACCATTCTCAGTGGACGATGGAGAGGAACTTGGAGTGGTTGTCATCTCCGGCTGCACTTTTGTTGAACGCTTCTTTAACTCATTCTGCAATTCGTCATCTTCAGAGGAAACAGGGTCAACGGTCGTATTGTCTGGTTTCCTGCTGGAGCTGCTTGCTTCCTCAGTCTTCTGAGTAGAAGTGTTGCCTGCTGCTTTGTCGTCTTGTCTTGTAATATCTTGATCGTAAAAAATGTTTGTAGCTGGCTCTAACTTCTGTTCTCTCTTTTCCCTGTTGTGATTTGACTCGATGTCTTCCTCTAGACCAGTATTGACATCACTTCCTACACTTAGTTTCACTAGGTCGAGCTGTCTACGATTTCGTCCGTGACTCAATGGTGGTTCTGAATTCAACTGCAAAAGCCCACACGTCGAGTTTTTGTCGAAGAAAGAAGAAGAATTCCATGACCAGCCACCATTCGACTCTGCAGGTGAGCCGTCATACCTGCAATGAAAGAAAGACTTGTCAGGCGTGTCCTAAAACTTCATCATTGTAGTTTGGATATGGACTAATATTTTCAATGATGTACTTAAATTTACTCAACGAAGTAGGCTGCAGAAAGAATATGCATATACCCTTATTGTCAACTTCAGGACTACAAGAGCCTTAAGCGTGAGCTCTTTGTTACAATAAAGCTTTGTACCCTGACAAGTTACAAAATTGTATTGTAATAAAACCACCGTACCCTGCCAAGTTACGAACTTCCCCATGTGCTGGATCATCCCATAAAAGTCTTTCCTCTTCTTCGTGGAGGCCAGTCCAAACTGAAAATGCATCTGAAATATTACAAAAGTAGTTTTACAATGCCATCCGCTTGCAGCTCACGACAGGCAAGCGGACATTACCCAGCAGTCGGAGGCAGGAATCGGATTCTTTAAATGATCTGAGTTTATTTTGCTCCAGAGGCAAAAAATAATATTAAGTTCTGAAAAGTCTTCAAATATTAAACCATAAATGTTTAAACAGTATATACATGCATATATATGAAGAACAGCAAGTCATACAGGCTGGTGAGACAAATGCAGGATATATGCACACACTGTTCAACACACACACACACGGGACAATAAAAATTACACAGGTTGGATACACAAATGTAGGAAGTACAAAGTACATACACCACTCCAATACACGAATTACTGACTGGAAGGTAGTATTTTTGTGAAAGTTAGTCATGTCTTTGTATATCCAAGTTCCATGAAATCTTTACAAAAGATTATTACAAGTTCTAGGATGTGACGGGACTTTTAGAAAACATTCTGAATAATCATGATTGTTACAGAAATAAAACTTGCATCTTTCTTCCAGACTGTCCAGGAATGATTTATCTCCAACTCTAATGAAGGCATCTAAGCTGACAAGAAAGCTGTTACTCTCTCGGCACGTGCGCTGCGCTTCAAACCATGACACAGCCTCCGTGCTGAAGAAAAGACATTCTTCCCCAGCCTGTCTTTGCTCAAACTCTTCTCTTTCTCTTGTTGCATGGATCTGTACACAAGAAAGGAAATTCCTGCTGGTGTGTGAAATAAAAAGTAATTGTTTCCAATAAAAATAAGACTTTTTAATTGTTAACTTTTGTCTAAGGCGATGATAAGGATCCCTGCAAGAATCAGAGGTAGACAAAGGACAAGAAATTGCACAATATAATGCAGCAGAACACAATCATCAAGGTGGCCTTTCATACAAGGCGATAGCTGACATCTTGAGTCACGGAATATACTGATACTTTCAATTTTCTTCTTTGCTGGCCTTCCTGACTCTGCCACCAATATCTTCCAGCTTGTCCAGCAATGCTGTCCGTCTCATTTTCCTTGCTATACTCCACCGGTTTCCAGTTTCTAAACTTATTTACTATAAAGTCAATGTTTTCTGTTATGTCTCAACGGCTCTGCCCCCACATACCTATCTAACTTATTTCATATCGTTCTCTCCGCACCTAGTCTGGTTCCCTCAGGCTTTGCATTCCTCGGACCAGACTTTGTACATCTAGTATTAGTCCACCTTCCTTTCTGTCACTGGTCCACTCAGCCGGCCGCTCCTTACTCACCGCAAACCTACTTCTTTCTAAACCTCACATTTCTTCTCCTGCCACAGTGTGTGTGTGTGTGTGAGAGAGAGAAGTTATTTGAATAACAGTGAATTAATTTGTAAGATGCATTCGATACATACTGATAAATATGAGCTCGTTCGAATTCCTGTAGCGTGAGCTCAAAGTCTACCTTGTGTTCGCATGTGTACATGCGTTCTCTTATATGCGCCGTAATTATAATTATCATTATAATTAAAAATGCATGTTCTTAAACTAAAATTAGGGTAAGCAGGTCCTAAACTTAAATAACAGATTGTGTACTTACCCAGCCCTGAGGACAGATGTTCCAGGTAACACGAGAATCCTCATTTTTCTCCAACGCTTGTGACTGACTGACGCCACGGACGGATGGTAAAGTGTATTCCAGCAAACCTGTGTGAGTACATGCGACCATTGCATCTAGAATTCGGAATATCTTCATAAAACTGAATTGAGTTCTTCTGAGAATTTACGTGATACTTCTTTATACATTTTTAGAAATTCGTCTTACACCGAGGATTGTGGGTAGCAGATGATATTTCCCAAGGGTTTTACTTTAGCAAGGGGATATGTCATGATTTGGGGCTAATTAATGTTGCTCCAGTGTGTTCATGTCGATGTCGTCATTTTTTTTTTTTACTTTCGGTGTGCATGGACGTTGGGAAAAAAGATGACAGAAGACAGGACGAGAAAAGGTAGGACAGAGAAGCTGGACAGAGATCTTTGTGGTGTTTCACGATGGGCGTGGACTGCAATAGAAAAGGAACAATTCACCGATGTGTACAATGATGGTTTCAACAACTTTAAGTTACTATGAATTTTTGTTTTTGTCATCTGTCAAAGCACTTATTTGCATACACACTTGTATGCATGCGCAACTGTACACTTGTACATTATTACACAACTGTACTGTACAACGCACTAATACATCAGGTATATGAATATTTCCCTCACACCTTGCTTGGATGGGTGAGCTGATTCAAGATGTAAACAAAACAGCTTGTTAAACCGGTTATACAAAATAATAGTTATGATAACCCGACATTGCAAGAGCTAAGATTATTGACGACACAGAGACATACCCAACAAGATCACGATGAATCCAGAACAAAGTTTCATATCAGTGCCGTAGCCGTTCAGACGAAAATAATTATTTTCCTGTAACAAAATGCATCTTAGGTTACTCACAGCTGATTATTCAAGAATCGTTTCTTCTTTCCATACTGTTTCTCTTAATTTGTTTGCAGCAGCTTTCGGCTGTGTTTTTGGTGCCCGTCATCGAAATCCACGTTTTTATCAGTTTTCCAGATATTACATTTAATTCTAGAGTTCAACCACTAGACATAAGCTCGAAGAAGATGTGTGTAACATGAGCAGTCATCTGCTTTCGGATAACAATGGGAGCAGCTGTCTGGTGCCCATGGGAAGCAGTGTGTACAACAATAACAAAGGCTGCAGGTTCACACTTTCAGTAGGTGTACAAATGTCAGCACAGCTACAAAACACATCAGAGAGACTATTTGTCTGTTTTGTCAGTTTTGCTACTTTGCTGACAGCGGTCTCCACACATGGTGTCACGCACTTAATCAAACTTAAAATAAACTAGCTGTACACGAAACTTTAACATTAATTCTTATCTTCAAAATTAAGTAGATATGTCACTAATCTACAAATAAATACACGAAATACTGAAATGGAATGTTCTTAATGCATAACAGTAAATTAAGTTATCTCATTACAAAGACATTTTAATTATTTTTACGGTGGTTACCCCACCATCTAGTGTGTATTGTTGACACAGTGCCTTGCGATTGCAACTTTAATTGCTTTCAATTCCCTCATCTGCACGGAAATTCAGTTTCTACTAGCTAACAGACATTATATTTTCATTATTATTCTATCAACATTGGATGTACTTACATTTCTGAGCACTTTTTTCAGCAAGTTAAGTACACAGAAGAGTCAGCAGAGAATATTCGTGTCTTTGCCTCCCACACATCTGTCTTGGTAGTATTTCATAAAGTGTCATCACAGACAGGTGATTATTCACATGCCCCGCCGTTCAGTATATGAGTAACGCAGGGCTAAATATCAGTGTTCACATCAAAATGTTTTGATTTATTGTGGCAGCTAATGAGTGTATATATTTAGTGTTGAGTGTATATATTTAGTGTGATAGCTGCACAGACAGGTGTATAGAGAGGTTTGACATTCATCTTCAGGTACATGCACAGCTGCAGTCGCGCCCAACTATTTTATGCCAACAAAAGTTGATAACTAATAAAATAAATAACATGGTGATGAACCCGCCCTCGTGACGTGTTACAATGTTTAAAATTTAGTTTGTACACAGAGCTATAGGCTCAGGGCTGCAGTGAATGCGGGAAGTAGCTTCCTCCTGTGGCGGTGTTTCGTGCCGTGCATGTCTCTACAGACACGTGACACATTCCCTCTCCAACACACAGACACGTACGTGCACACACACACACGTGCACACATTCCTTCTCCACCAACACACGCACAGACACGTGCACACACACACATGCACATATTACTCGTCAGTTCGACAGCATGAGCTCGTTAATTTGAGTTTTGCTCCAGAGTTGGTAGATTTTTCAGCCTGCCCTAGAGTGCATTCCAGGCTGTCAGGACTGCATAACGTTAACATTACTTTTCAACTGTATGTGATTTTCAGGTTTTTGATCAGTTTCATTCATTTTGATGATTACGTGAATATCATCTGTCCACATTTAATAGCTATGATTTTCTGATAATCTACCAAATACAAGTGAAAAGCTATTCAATTTATGATCATCTATCAACACACATGTACACACACAAGGGCATGGAAATTTATTGACTTCCTGCAGCCAAAGAAAGAAAATGTAAATGTTGTTTTTCTTCTTCTGTCTTCCATATTACCATCAGTCACTGTCAGTCTGGAAGCTGAAATAAAGGTTGCAATCATCCTCAGCAAAGTCTGATCTGCTGGCCCTAACAATTCTCTTATCTCCACTGCATCTTGCTACTGTAAAGCATGTCACAGGTCATCAAATCTTGAGCATATCTACAGCAGAGGCATTCGCTAGTAATACTAATACTAGGAGGCTTGCACAACACACTGATCCCGTGAAACAGTCCAAGGCACTGATGCAAGTTGTTTACAAATACTCAAGTCTTAAAATAGATGAGTTTAATGATGCCTTTGGAAACAGTCCAAGCAGCACAGCCTGGTGGAGGGGCAAAACACAGGTGAAGGTGCACTGGCCGGCAGAGCAGACTGAGCTTGGTGTGGAGAATAATATGGAGCCAAAGGGTATCAGATAATGAGTGAAACAAGTTGAAGGAAGTCTGATTAGTGAGGCAGGTAAAAAGGTAATCAGATGAAAAGTGACTGAGACATTTGTAGCAAAGTAATTAATACAGTCAGTGTGGAGGTACACAAAGGTAAAAGTTTTGTACAACATTTATTAGCAAGTAACACAGGTGAAAGCAATTCACTTCAGTCAATATCTGGCCTCATGTTGAATATTTTTATCCTTCTTTAATATGAAATGTTTCATAAACTTTCTTCGTTTTGGAATGTAGCTGATGCTCTAGCAAGACCTTTCTTCCTGTAAAATAATTAAAAAAAAATGCACAAATGAATTTGACTGCACTGGCTATCAATCATAATCATTATTTGACCTATACATGGTCATGGTAACTGATGCAAAGAGCTAGTATTAAGTAGTAAATATCACAGATGCACTCAATAAACTCCTTACAGTTTGGTTAAACTAGCTTTGTCCAAAAACCAAGTTTACTAGCTGTATGAGTGAAAAATTCCAAACTTTAACAAGTTAAGCAACTGGATCAGATGACAATTAAAACTGATAGTTACAGAAAAAAATCCTAATACATTTTAAAAATAGAAAGAGCTCACGTACGCCTCTTCAACAAAGACATCCATGCTGATTTTGTTGGAATCATGACCTTTCGGCTCTTGATTAATATCTTTCACTCCCAGAGTGATTAGTGCTGCAACAAAAACAAACTTTATTTGATGGAGCTATAATTGTTTTAATATTTTTATTTTTGTGCAGCATAAAGCTAACTTATTTGTGCATATTTTTTATCCATATTTTATTTTAACTCGTAAAATACAGCACAACAGAAAAAAGTGTACAACAATGTAGAGATCTCATACATTTTTCACAAAACTAGGGAAAGCAACAATTTTTTATATTCTGAATGAGACAATTTAACAGTTAAGGATAAGATTTTCATTTTGCCATAATTTCATTTAATTATAATGACTGATTATTATTTCCATTTTGTAGAGTTAAGTGTGTATGCTATATTGATAATCTATCATATTCTGTCAACAATTCTACTCTAAAATCATTGGAACTTGATATCTTGTGTGCAGTATATTTTGCTGAGCACCATTCTTCATTCTATTTGATAGTGCAGTTTGCTTTTCAAATATTATTTTGGCATTCTGTTGTGTTAAAAAACTTCAATAATACTTAAAATCTTTAGACGTAGAGCAAATAATCCCTAAAGATTTTACAGTTTCCTGAGCTAGATTGTTCTATTAAAATATTTGCTGGTTGAACATCAGTAGTTTCAAATTTCAACTTAAAACTTTTTTTTTGATATGGCTTTTCCTTAAGAGATCTGCTATTTGCTTGTTTTATAGGGTATATATTGATAACTTTTCTTGCTGTAATGTTTTCTGTGTGGAGTTCCTTCTTGTGTTTATATTTGCATACTTGTGTGTGTGTTATAAAGCATGTTGAGCCTAAATGGAAATTGTGCTTTATAAGAGTGTTTTTATTATTATTATTATTATTACAATTAACCAAATACAATTATTCTTTTTCCTACTTTCAACTATCAACTATCATACATCCTCAGAGAAAAAAAAGCACAAAATGGAATTTAAAGAGAAAGGAGAACAAGTTTTACTGCCACTGTCTGCCTAGAATAGGCTCCTGCCTCTATCCAACTATAAAAAAGAAACAACTCTGTCATGAATACAGTGTGATATTACAACTCATCAATACAGCTTTCTTCATACCTTCATGGTACTGTTTTAAATTGATGAAACCAGATCCAGTTGGGTCAAGCATGCCAAACACAGATACAATGTTGCTCTCATCAAAGATACAGGGAAGGTCTAAATGACTAGACCTGGATCTCTGAATTCTTTCCAGTATGTCTGTGATAAACTTTTTTGGCTCATCTGAAACAACAACATTTGTTTACAGTTATTATGAGTTTGGAAACAGAAAGAATATGCACATTTTATTTGTGCACATATATTTACATGCATTTACAGTTGCTTAAGTATGTGGATTTTCCTTCTAGCATGTATAACATATTTCTCAAATTGTATCCTTATGCTTGCTTTTGGACTCATCATACAGGCAAATATGACTCCACATCTGTGTAAGTGTGATTTGTGTTACCACTTTAAGGCTGCTGGAAAGATCATTGGTTTGACACAAATGCATTTGTGTGACCAGTTGGGTGGGGTAATTAGTGTTTTACACAGAGCCAGCAATTAAGGCTGACCATATAAACAGATGCCACATGTGGAGAGATAACAGCGTGCCTGAGACAAAAGCTATACCCAGGACAGCCAACCTTCACTGTATTGGTAAATGGTGTTAGAAGCATGCCTGGCTTTCTTGATGTGGCTTTTAATGTCATCGTCCGCTCCACTGTGCTTGTTGACAATGCTCCCCAGATACATGAAGTGGTCTGTTTCCAGGATGTTCTCTCCTTGAAGTTGGATTGGGAGTTCCTGCTTGTTGTTGATTCTTATCACTTTCGGTCTTCTTTCTGTTGACCTTTAAGCTAGTCTTCTCTACTTCCTCTGCTAGCTAGCTTACTTAGTTTGGTTTGTGCATGTAAATGAGATAGGTCATTCATGACAGGGATATGTTATTCAGTTCTGTCATCATCTTAAATTGTTCAGATTTGATTGTTGAATAGTAGAATGGCTGCTCACCCCCAAGCGATCAGGACATTTCTCCTCTGGATATCCTGTTCTGGAACCATCCCAGACCCTGACCCCTGTTTGTTGGTGTCAAACATCTTGGGGTGAGGTACGTGGGCCATTTTCACCCCATTGAGCACACTTTCATTTGTGAATTGGAAAGTTTGGTGATCGCGCAGTTACATTTTTCTGTTTATTTCCACAATTTTCATGTTTTAAAGCATTATGTGACAAAATCAAATGGGTCATGTTTCTCATGCATTTAATTATCTTTAAAAAAAGTATTTTCAAATAGTAGCTATAGGCAATAGTGTTATAGATATAACTAAGCAAATGATTTAAACATTAAATATTGCGAATTAAAGTTAATAGTAAAAGAATATATCAATTGTAAAGTAGAAGAATGCAGAGGAAATGCATAAAAAATGAATAACTTCGATAATCCTAATCCCCTCCCCCATTTCTACTTCTCCATGGCGTCCACAGCAACCTATGTCATGACATTTAAGCGCTCCTTAGTAAGGTAAGGTTGATACCCATATACACACCTGGCCTCGAGTATATGAGCTGAGATGTTATATTGTTGAACAGATCCACAATTTGATGCTTCTGAAGATACGTTCTAGCATCTTCAACCTGGGATGGCGAAACAGTCACAGACTCGGCTGCCATGTTAAGCTGGTAGCTATGGTTATGGGGAACACATTTCAAATCAAATGAATATAGTTTAGGTGTTTTACAGTAAATAGATTGTTTTAATGTTAGTTACTGAGTATTCAAGCAATAATGTTCTAAAATTTAATAATTTTATTTTGTTTGTGCACCTTAGCGTATCACGTGATACGCAAGTTTGTGATCGCAGACACTCTTGTGCATAGGAGGATGTTTGTTGCTTTGTCAGAAGTGGCTACTCAATATACTTAGTTAAACTAACACGTAATGTCTTTTAGTCAGACAAATCGCAAATGACAACGATAAATAAATAGATATTTGGCTAGTTCACCGAACTACTCGAGCACCGATACGAAACATCTCGATCTAACCAAGAGTGGTCCGCCTACCGCCTGTCAGTGACTACAGAGAAGGTTGGCTGTCTAGGATTCAACTCTCGTCTCGGGCACGCTGTTCTCCCTTCGCATGTGGCATCTGTTTACAGGGCTGGTTGCCTTACTGTGATAAAGCCTTAGTTGCTGGCTCGGCGTAAAACACAAATTCCCCCTCACTGACCAACCAACCAACCAAAGACTGCAACTACAACACCACTCGATCGCTTCGTGGAAGCAACTTGACCACTGACGACAGACGCTACTGTAAGTCGTATCAACCTTTGCCAAAGCCAGGCATTGCTCGGGCACTGTACAAGACGAACATTGTTTTGAAGGTGAATTTGTTACAAAAATTTCGCGAGAGCATTCAAAGTCTGGGTGCACACAGCTAATTAAGATGGCTTGCGCTACTTAATTTTTTTGAGTCACGAAAATAACATGAATTACAAACATCTAAATTAAGATAGACTGTTCTGTATAAACTTTTAAAGAAGCTCAGAAAGTGGATGAAAGGTTTTCCAAAAATGGGAAAGGTAATACTTCGTCAGTGACAGAAAGTATAATTAAGGGGTGATTATTATAACTTTTGTAGATCTTTCGTGCAGATAATAATTTATACAAATATTGATAAATTTATACATCATGATAACCATTCCAGAAAAGTTATAATTTCTGTTTTGACGCAAGAACACATACCTGTGTTCTCCAAGTGGATATCAAATGAAGTTTAATTTATTTACCAATAGTTCAGGTACTGTTTACAATTTCCTTTTTTGGAAGGGATATGACTAGCTACTGTGTCCATTTTTTGGGCCACTTCTTGTGTTGCCAGACTAGTTGGCACAGAGTGGTCAAGGTGTTTGATGTTTATCTTCACCCTGGTTGAGCAGCTCAGCTGCGATGTAAATGCCAGCTGAATTCCCTTCAGACTGCTCTTTTAGTGCAACTAAAAGGTTTCCAGGTTCACTAGATTGTTTAGTTGTTTGAATAATGTTAGCATCTGTTTTCAGCTAGAAACTGTACACATCTTTGCAATATTCAGTCCATCGGTCGAGTACAGTCATACTTTCAGTGAGGAGGTGGCCATTGCTGTCCAGGTTAAGGTCTTTAGTAGTTCGTAGGGTCTTTTTTTGTTTGTTGTTACCCCATGCCATTTCTTTTCCTGTGGTCCAACACTGACCCTCTGTATAGGTCTGCCTAGCTGCTTTCATCCCTTTTATGGTGGCACAGTTCACTTCTTTGTACCTTGAAGCTGCTTTGGAATGGCTTTTCCTTTCTCAGTTCCTTTGGTCACTGAGATCTAGGATGTGGTTTGTGACCCAGGCTTGTTTCTGTTTCCCATATGCCCTAGCACTTCCTGGGCTGTTGACAGTAGCACAGTCCACCAAGTTCAGTGCAGGGAATTTACCTTGTTCTGGTGTTGTGGTATGCAGCTTGCATCAGGAATATTTCAATGGTTTGAAAATATGGTTTGTGCTGTCAGTGCCAGCAACTTGAGAAAACAACGGTACATTTAGATGCATAGCACAGTCAAAACAAATATCACGTACAGGGGCCTTTAATAGTAAGAAGGCTCAACACGATCAAGTTAAGAAATTGTCGTCATAAAAGTGCAGTATACTTACTGAAAGCATGCATTAAGTACTCCTATGATTCAGCATATATATATATAGTACTGTGTCAATCTACTTCCAGTTTGCTCAATCCTCCACTGATTACCTTCTTTAAACAGGCTCTCTACGGTCCTGTAATACTTAGCGGAAGCTCTTATCTGATCATGCTGGGAAAGATGAACCTGCTGTATTCTGCAAATAACTTAATCAGACTTTCTTTTCACTCAGCAAAATGTCGACAATGTGCAGACCTCGCAATGCAAAAATGTACACTCAACAAAATAAACAGTTTCATGCCATTTGTGATCAACGTAAACAGAACGCGAACACAGCGGCGAATTTTTTGAAAATTATTATTATTCGTTGCACCACAGGCATGCTTGCCAGAATCAGTGGAAGAGAAATAAACTGCACCATCTTTGTTTAACAGGCCTGTGGCGTCTTGTTGTGCCGTTACACGTGCACACCCTCGTCCATCTTCATCTGCATTGTCTAATTCTACGACTTCATGCGATCACGCGCCTGAGGTCAAACAGAAGAGGCCGAGACAAATAATAATAAAGTATTTTTCCCTCCTTTGCTTTAAATTTCACTTCTCTCATACTGTAAAAACTATTTTTCTTCTTCTCACAGCTATCGTATTTCTTGTACAAACTATTGTTCTACTTTTGTGTCCTTGACGACATGCAGCTGACATCCGTTGAAGTGTAAAGGAAATGGAGGATCAGAGTATAAATCAATCAAGAAATTAAATAATTGTAAAGACTTGGACAGGCCGCAGGTAAAACGATATCCCAGGTCTTAGGTTTTGGGTTACCACCTTTATTCTGCTGACAATGCTCCACTGTTTCCGTGATGTGGTCGGAACTTCTTCCGACTGTGGCACTGAATGTTTATTCAACAACGACAGGCGATGCGTCACGTGCTGAGGCTGCGTGATCAGTGACATTGTTGTGCACGTGCAGGCACTCAGCTGCTGCAAACACCACATGATGCATGGAGGCTCTCCGCAACCACATACCTCCCTTCTTCTTTCCAGAAATAAGGAATCATATTTTAATAACTTTGTAGAGGTTTGCGTTTATAAATATTTATTGAAGCAGTTACAAAAGTATGCAAAATAAAGCTGCGCCTCAGTTACAGGTCAGGACATTTTACATAATCCACAATATTCACGGCCATTAATGATCGTCTGTGTTTTCCGTCTCCTTCTCATCCGGTGGTGCAACGGTTAGCACGTCACCAATACAAAGGTTGGCTGTCCTGGGTTCAACTCTCGTCTCTGTTCTTTCTTTGCATGTGACATCTGTTACAGGGCTGGCTGCCTGGTCGTGATATAGTCTTAGTTACTGGCTCGGCGTATCCTCCCCCCTACACACACCTTATCTGTGTTGATCGACTTGAATGTCGGCTGTATTTCTTCTCTTTCCTGACTCTGCAACCATGCAGTCACACAATGACTGATAAGTGTAGATAAAAACGAAGAGAAGCTGGTAGGACTTGCCTTAGGCTGCAAGAAGTTGACAACCTCCAAAACAGTTTAATTTCCAGACTAGAAGACATCTTGGAATTCACAATGTAATTCCTGATTACTGCTGCAACGATGAAGATGGTGATGATGACGATGCGGCTGGTCTAGGTGGTACATGCAGCTTACACAGAATTAGATTGTATTTGAGTGTACCTGTTAGCGAAGGAGAGCGCACTAATGAAAATGTAAGCATGTGAATAGATATATCTACAGTGCATTTACAAGTAGATATATGTACATATGTTCAGCCATGTACTGTTTTCTGTCAAACTTGAAAGAAGTCGATATTTCTCTACGGGGCAACACAAGACATACACACATTCTTGTCCTCTGCACAAGACAGCTGAAACCTTTATCTCCTGTTGTGGACAACATAGACATATTTATTGATCATCCACATTATCAGATTATCACAGCACAGCTGCCAATTAATCAGGTGTTCTATCAAAGATAAGCCATAATTGTTATTCGCTAATTAGAATAATGACTGAGCTTAATATTCTTCTCATCTGTCACCCATTGCGACTGGTCTGATTGCTTCAGTTCTTAAAAAACTCAGCCACACAGACCCGTCCCCACCCACGTTTTCTATTTCTATTTTGAGGTGACCTATACCCGCCAAAACCCAGACAGCTTTATCACCAGAGGGCTAAACACCAGCCAGATGGCGCACTAATACTTAATTTCGGTTTTCAAATCATACTTTAGCCAGTTAAACCACAGACCAGGAGTCATTGAGCCTCTAACACTAAAGTGAAGACGGCCGGCTGCTTTGAGACCAAAGGGATTCTTCATACGATGAAATATTCTGTCAGGATGAGACTTGTTGTCAAAATGAACATTAACATCTCCTAGAAGCACTGCGGGTCCACTGAGTGCATTTAGTCCAACAGACCATGAAATTCTGAGAAAAGGTAGAGGCTTTGAGTTTGTTCTTAGTACTCCGAGGGGGTCTATAGAGGCAGAACAGATGTATCAAGCAATATTGAGTTGTAAAAGAGACTTGTACACATTCAGAAAATGTATGAGTGGTAAAAGATGAGTAGTAAGCAGCAGTATTAACGATAGATACTTTTCAAGTGATGATTTGTAGATAATAGCAATGCCGCCTCCACGTGTAGGACGGGGGAATGATTTCAAAGGAAGAGAGTATAAGCCCAACATCTATAGAGTGAGCAATGAACTGTGTAGGTGTACTTGCATTCAAACATCCCTGTAGTTCATTTTGTTTCTTTACAATACCGTAGTTGGTTTGCTGTCAGATTTAGAAATTTCTCTCTCTCTCTCTCTGATGCACGGATCAACAAGAAAACGCAAAACAAACATTTTACAAGTTTTATTTCGCAGCCTTGACAATATTTTCTTTTTATGCATCAGAACACCAAAAAGACAATATACTTTTTGAAAAAAATCTTTGAGATTAATATATAAGTTTTTAATAGCAATGATTCAAATTCTACAAACGTTTTAGGATGGTGGGGTTCTCGGCAACAAGATGCTGCACTGATGCTGGGAAAGTCTGGGGCCGGGGGTGTATATTCGAGGGAAGAACTTCTGGCAAATGAAGCGATGGTTCACTGGTCAGCTCGTCGTGTAAAGTAATATCAGTAATCTTGTCAGCAACAAGCTAGAGCATTAATCTAGTGTCACCAACAACCTCCCCACCCCCAATAAAACAAAAACAAACTCATTGGAGTGATATCACGATGACTTCAAGAAACATTTTAAACAGAAAGTCGAGTTTATCTTTCTCTCTAAACACACACAAACCATGTCCGCCTGACATTACATTTAGTAGAATATATTCCCTACAGACGGAGGTTGGTGACACTGGGAGAAAGCCGAAGCATGTACAATGGTGGAGAATGTCGCGGGTATCAGGTGACCTCAGTATCGACAGGCCTGATGTCACAAATCAAGTGTGACGTCACCAATACCTATTCACCTGATACCAACGGGCAGATGAACACGGACACAGTGCGGGGCTGGAATGGTCAAGTCTCCTGACACACTTAGCATACGAGCTCACCGAGGCTTACACACGTGCATACTCACGGACAGACAGACAGACAGATTCACTTACAACTGTTTCCTGAGGTAAAGTTAAGTCTTTATCCTCCTCCTCCTCCTCCTCCTCCTCCTCCTCCTCCTCCTCATCATCATCATCATCATCATCATCATCATCATCATCATCATCATCATCATCACAATACAGTAATCTTGACGGTAATAATATTGTAACACTGTGTAATATTGCACATAACGCATGCTAAAAGTGACCAAAACACACACAACACAAAAAAATCCTTCATCGCAGAAACCACGATGGTCAGCAGACGAGACAACACAGAACATGTAATACATGTACACACAATTGTTAGTGCAAACATCGGCTACACTACTACAGCAGCGACCGGCCTGGGTGTCGTTTGTGCTGGTGTATGAAAATATAGTGTGTGTCATGTCGTGTGTGTGTGTGTGTGTGTGTGTGTTGTGTGTATGTCATATGTGTGTGTTTGTGTGTGTGTGTGCAGGCCTAGAATTCACAATCGTTGCAAGGTGATCACTTATCACTCACATCGTACATCACTAGTGTACGCATGTTATCGCATTGAGGACGACGAGATTTCAGTTTCAAGATACCGACCGTTTCACACCGTCACTCTCCGCAGCCTGGACTGTTTACAATGGGCCGAGACACGTGGGCCATGTGACATCCACTGCCTGGACTGTTTACAAGGTCCGAAACCACAGCTCCTTGTCGCCAAAGTGTGAACATGTGCCGACCGGTGTTTAAAACCCCAGAGTTCTTTAAAAAACCATCTTTCATTATCTCAGCATGCAACCTGCTCGGGCCAACAGGTGTCCAGTGATTGTCCTGTCCGGTGTTATCTTAAAACACATTCCCTTTCTTGTTCTTCAAACAAGATGCTACTGAAACTATCCATGCGACACCTGACGGTTTCCAGGGGGGAGCCGTGAAAAGAAAGTCTTGAGAGAAGGTGAAGTAAAACTATATAGACTGTGGTCACCTGAGAGCTGCAGCCACCATCTGTACAAGACTGTATTGTCGCTGTCTTGTCTAAGTACGACTTTCTCACAACTGCAGTAAGAGCGACACAGTTTCGACTCCGGAATGTCGAGTTATGAATGAGACGAAATGGGAGCCTCTGAATCAGCTACAAACGACAACATGCACAACGAATATCAATGAAAGGGAAAAGAAAATCACAGTCAGGTGACATGTTGTGGGCTGTGGCACTATGACAAACACCATCACCAACAAGATTCAGACATTCGTCAACAGATGTCTGCGCCACATCCTCAACATCAGATGCCCGAGAAGATCAGTACAGACCTGTGGAAGAGGACCAACAACCTGGCAGCCAAGACATCAAGAAGCAGAAGTGGGGCTGGATGGTCACACCTGGCGAAAGCCGGCTGACAATTTAACAAGACAAGCTCTGGACTGGAACCCACAGGGGAGGCGCAGGGTTGGGAGACCCAGACAGACATGGAGATCAGTCCACAGAGATGTGGAGGCAACTGGCACGACATGGTCTCAACTGGAGAGGGACGCCCAGAACCGGGTGCGATGGCGGGGTGTGGTTGTGACCCTATGCTCCACTGGCGGCGACTAGGAACAAGAAGAACTCAATCGTTGTGATCTTGGCTGAGCCTTCATGTTGTCTTGGCTCAAACATTGTGTGTTTTCATGCCTAGTAGCATCGACGCCTCAGCTATTAAAAATATTCTTTGGTATCGCGGGTAGATCACAAACTAGAAACACGCACATCTATTTATGCCACGTAAAATACATGTCATTCAACATTTATTATTATAATCTCATGTATTAGTAGTCATGTTTATATTCACATATAACACACATAATTTAAACACTGGTAGTGGGATCACCCGCCATTAAAACGCCTGCCTGACACAAGTTCAGCATGTCACTATCATAGGCAGGTGGCAGGCGTATGAAGTGTCATGACAATAGGCGGCTGGCAGTGATATGACAAATGTAGTGTTGAAGGTGTGTTTTGTGAGCACCGTACATACAGTAAGGCATGTTTGCGTGTACCTTATGAAACGTAAGATGCAGGTGTACCATGCAGTCGGGTGGGTGGGTAAACCTACCCTTGTGGTTGGTTGTGCAGCAGGACGCGACACCGGGCTTGACAGACTGACTTCCAGCGATGACGACTCCTACTACAGACACCAGGAGATCACTTTGTCAGAGTTGGATGTAAGCAAAACGAAAGGAATGATTGCAAATTTTAGGAAAGACGTGGTTGTTTTAGATGAAATATTTATCAAATGAGAAGCAGTAAGAAGAGTGGGTAATTAAAAATATTTCGGTATAATTGTTGAAGATAAACTTACTTGTCATGTAAAGAAATTAAGAAAATCTGCTTAGCGGTCTGTACTGCCAGAGAAAACTGAAGTTTTTTTAAGGTGCTATTAGAACTTTTGCAAACATTTCACACTTTGTTATATGCAGCACCATGACTTGTGCCGGGGTGGGAACATTGCAAAGCAGGACAGACGATGGGGCACACCATCAGGAGGGCACACCATCAGGCGGGGGCACACCATCAGGCAGAGGGCACAGCAGAGTTTGGTTTGCGAGGCGCTCAGCTCAAGGAGGTCCAGGGACGGCGACTGCATGTCGCGAGACATGAGACCCTAACGAAGACGGTCCTCCAGAGATACATGGAGGGAGGTCGCCGTCGGGATGAACAGAGAAAAAAAAAAAAAAGGCTGGTGACTGTGAAAAAATCCCCCCCTCCCAATGAGAGACCTGGTAAACACAGCACAGACCGACTTCAATGTCCAGCGAAAGGTACCAGCGTCCGGCTGATGCCAGTAAAGGGACTGATGATGAGGACCTTTTAGTAATGTCCACTTGGAGATGTCCAGCAAGCTGAAGGCTCAGTCAGGATCTTGCAATGTTCCAGTCAGTCTGGAGGCTCATTGAAATGTCCCAGTCAGTCTGAAGGCTCAACGAGCGGTCAGCAGACGCCCACGAAGAAAACGCGACACCAACGTCTTTCGTCCTGCTGATCCCCGTGTCCAGTCAGCGCAGGTGAACACGTGACCGTCACGGGTATCACTCTCTGCAACCACAGGCTTGTCAAGCACGTGACGTGGACAAGAGAAAGGTCAAGTGTTGCCAGACTTTGACAGCTGTCTCTGTAAAAAGGTCACATCAAGCGTGACCTACATCTTGGCCAGTGACGACAGCTTCTACAAAAGATTGTGGCACAAGGAAGATTGAGTTTTTTATTATCAACCTCAGACACTTTATACCGAGAATGTGGACTCCGAAGGCCAGTTACGGCGCTTGAAAACTTACCAACCTCTATCCGTTGCCATCGTACCCCAACCACCCATCGCTGAAGACGTCTAGTGGCCCACTCGTGATTGTGAAACAACTTGGGGTGTGTCACGTGATGTTTTCAGTGTGGTGTAGTGTTCACGACTCGGAGGTTTTATTCCGGTCACTTGTGCAAACCAATGTCCCGCGAACTGTTTGGTTCTTGTGTTATGGCAAACAAAACACTGCACACTTCGGATAACGATCGCGGTGGCACATCCACCCTTATTTAATCCACTGGTACAGGGGTCAAAGACCCGGGGAAACATCGGAAAATAACGGTAAACGTTATTTCTGTCTGATGACAAGCATGCTTCACATACCATTAGGACGAGGATGTGAATAACATTGACTCTGATAATATTGTCTATGTTAAAAATAATATCATGCTGCTGGATTTAATTACCTCCTTGATTACATGTGACCTGCTGCATTTCGTAGAGTATTCTTAAGTAATTCCACGATGGTTTCTAATAATTTACGTATATGCGATAAAATAATCGAATCAAACATATACAACATTCTAATGATAACTTCGAAAAATGATGTGTAAAATGTTAAGGCTAATGTGAGTAGTTTGAATATCAACAAATTACGATGATTAATTAAAGGTCAACACGTGGTAGTCTACTTATACAATGAAAACAAAGTTTTCAAAGAACAGTTACAAAGTATATTGTTAAACACATGATTCAAGAAATGTTTGAAGAGATTCCAGACCAGTGTAAATGTATGTCACGTGGGTCCTGTGGGGTCATGCATGTATTTAGCAGGTCACCTCCGCCATGTGGTGTTTTCACAACAGTGCTGACCATGTCGAGGTATCTGTACAACAGTGCTGACCATGGTTGAGGTATTTGTACAGCAGTGCAAGCCACGGGGCAAAATGAATTAGTCGCACGATGTACACTTGAAGACAGAAGCAGTTTACAAATACCCGTGTAGACTTTTTGTTTGTTTGTTTGTTCAGCGGGTGAGTACTGTAGCTATAGGCTATAGGTCCATCGTCTCATGAAGACAACCCTAGGTGGCGACGAGAGGTTGAGATTGACCTCCATTCACCACTCTTTCGACTATAATTCATGCACGAAATCCATCTAGTCCTTAAGTTCAGTGACTGTTGTCACACTCTTGTCCAAACTTCTGTCACAGACACGGGAGAGGTCCTCTGCCTCTCATTGGCCCACCCATGTCGAGGAGAGTTCCAACACCCCAGTTATTTTGTTGCCAGACTGCAAGTTGTTGAACAGGTGAGACTGTGTCATGCCGAGGTGATGCCAGGTGTCATGAGGGTAGGAAGGTCTGTGCAGATCGCGATACACGAGGGTATCGCCGTCCTAATGTTCAGGCGTGTATATACTCCTTCTTGGTGCTACGGTCCGAGTCGGCCTTCTGTGGCGGGTGTCTGTGACGTCGGTCGCAGCAGAACACTTTCTCCACGGCCTTGCGCGCCTGGCGCCGGAAGTTGATGTTGAGGAAGCTGTAGATGATGGGGTTGATGGCGTTGTTGATGAAGTTGAACTTGGAGAAGATCTTGGTGGCCACCAGGCTGCCCATGCTCTGCTTCTCGTCGAAGTCCTTGACGACGGTGCGGACGACCATGACGCCGAGGGCGGGCAGGAAGCTGAGGACGAAGGCGACGGTGACGGCGAAGAGCACGACGGTGGTGCGGCTGGCGTGCAGGCGTGACGCGTAGCTGGCCAGACTGCTGAAGCGCGACCGCTTCGACGTCGACGACGACATGGTGGCCGTGAGGGAGGAGTTGTTGGCGCCGGTGTTGATGCAGTTGAGGGTCAGGTTGGTGGCCGAGTTGGCCCTCGACCCGCCAGACTCTTCGTCGCTCATGCTAGAAGCGTACCTGGGGACATCAGGTACAGGAATTACGTCACGCATGACCTTTCACACACTCTTAATTTTCTTAATCTGACCACTCAATGTATTCTCAATCCAAGATCTGCCAGACACGTGGGTCACTGACCTGACACGGAACCTCTTGACCTCCGCCAACTCGTCGTCACGTGGTTTGGTCAGCTGGTCGCCGATGACCATGCGCCGTCGCTGGCGGAGCTCCAACCAGATGCGCACGTACAGCAGTGTCAGGATGATGAGAGTGAGGATGAAGACGACGGCGAGAAAGACGTAGTAGGCCATCTGGAAGGCCGTGTTCTTGTACGCATGCGCGATGGAGCAGTCGAAGCCGCAAACGCCCCGGATGGGTGTCTGGGTGCGCTTGATGCCGTTCAGCAAGAAGGAGGGCGTGGAGAAGAGCAGGGCCAGCACCGCCGCCACCATACACAACGCCTGTAACCATAGCAACTGTTCTTAGGTCACATGACTTCTTACTGTAAGTAATAATACGTTAATACTCATGGCTATCGAGGCTGTAGAATCACATGCACGCGGCTGTAGAGCTTGTTACATGGTTTTACCTGTAAATTTTATACAGACTGTGTACATGGCTTTAATGTGAGTGACCCCTGACCTTTATCTTGAAGAGGCTGACGACCATGAGCGGGCGGCAGATCTTGAAGTAACGGTCGAAGGCGATCTCGACGAGCACAACGACGGAGCCGTAGATGGTAAATATCTCGGTGGAGCGGAAGATCTTACACCCGACATCGCTGTAGAAGGTGAAGGGCTTGAGCAGGTCGTAGATCTCGGTGGGCATGCCCACGCCGCACGCCACCAGGTCGAAGATGGCCATGGTCAAGATGAAGTAGTTAGACGACGTGCGCTTGAAGCGACGACGATACACGTAGATGACCAGCGTGTTGCCCAGGACGCCCACCACCATCAGAGTCAGCACCCACAGCACGGCGGGGATGAAGTACACAGCGCGCTCGTCGTTCAGACGCTCCAGTTCGCCCACACGCTCTCAGAGTCGTTGTAGACCACGATGCTGGTGTCGTTGCTCGATGTGGTGATGTCAGTTGTGGTCTCAGAAGTCCCACCATCTCTGGATGATAACTGAAATTTAAAAAAGTTTTATGTATAATTTAAAGAAATTTTGTGCATAATTTAAAGAAGTGTTATGTATAATGAAACAGGAAATACGCATGGATTATAAAGGTCGTCCCATGACCTTTTTAGGTCGTTAGCGAGTGAGGTGTTAGAGATCTCACTTTTCTCGTTGTCTGCTTAGCTTCCCCAACTCTCTCTGAAGTCAGGTACCTATTCCCGCCAGCTGGGTCGACTAAGAGAAGTGAGCCGATCTACATGGGTATTCGAACCGACGTGCTTCTCAGTTCGGACGCCAGCGCTCTAACCATTATTCATTCAGTAGACTATTCAGTACTGGGAAAGAAATAATAGACAAAGTCAAATGCTGTTTAAACGGAATTCTCTCTTTTTTTTCAAATTATTTATTTATTTGCTTGTACACCCACCCTGTCCTGACTGCGGTACCAGCACCACCCAATAACCAGCGATCCCTCCACTCGCCACAGTGGAGACAAGAACGAAGGGACGTAACGCAGGAACCAAGCCTTTGCCGATTTCTCTTCTCTCCCTTCCCTCCTTCCTTGTCTGATATGACTTGGGGAGGCAGGTGCCAGTAAAAGTAGGAGCTTGTTTTAGGTTAAAGGATGGTGTCCGTGTCTGGCACGCTCACTAGAATAGCCTTTACACACACACACACACACACACACTTACACACCACACACAAACGCACACACACCTCACACACACAAACACCCACACAACCACACATGCACACACACCTCACACAAACCACACACACACGCACATACACACACATGCGTTCAGCGTGAAGCGTCAGGAGCCGCGGGCGGTAATCCCGAGCGAGCAGCTGCATTGCTTCCCTTGCTTCATTAGTGTTTTATGTTTTGTTCACGAAAGCTCGTGACGTCTCCCCTACTGGCTACAATAAAAGTGAACGTCCGTTACCACACTCACAAATCTTGCTAATTGAAGGATGTTCACATGCAGTCACGTGTAACATGCCAAACGGGTCGGCGAAAACTCAGAAAGTATACCGAACCCACGTGAAGTGAGACGTACCGACGGAAGTGTGCACTACGTGAGCTGCTGCTAGACCAACAGAGGAGACGAAGTCACGTTACACTATTTAATCCAAGTGAAGACGTGACGTAGCGGGGACAAACACCAAATAGACTACAATATCGTTCTTAAAACAGTAGTCCACAAGGGTAAGACTTGCATGTGGTCAGAGACGAGACTTGTGTACGTGGTCACAGACTGTGAACGTCACTGATAACGCCCATCACACATTTCCACTGAGTAACTCGCTAAACAGTGTGTCCAACCACTTTCTTAACTACCTTTACTAGAAGGGTTTTTCCTTAATTATCGCTTTAACATTTTCACTCCATTGCTTTCTAACTCAGGTTGTCATCCGATTCCGTGCTGGACTATGTTGACTCACGTGACTCAGTGACGATGCTCCACTTGCCTGCTTTCCCTCATATTGTGATGACACTGCCTCTCTACTGGTGTAGATGTCTAGACTGTCTGTGGAGACAGGAACAGAGAATATGACCGTTCTGTAGACGCCGGTGCCGCAGACTGAGACTGTAAACACCTGCGGCGGGCATTTCAATGGCCTCGTAAAAAGTCTTTCAGCGCGAGAGTCTTTCAGGTGAACTGTGACGAGTTCTTTGAAGTACGTTACCTTCATCAGACACAGAACCTCAGTCATACCAACTCAGACAGCCGAGTCTTAAAGTTGTTTTTTGTGGAAATAGCAATCTGAGAAATGCAAACAAAACTTCATAACATTTTTCCAAGAAATTGAAATGCTGTAAAGAAGGACTGAAAGAATTTAACTGTTAAATAACTTATCAAAAGCAGGCAGTAAAAACTAGAGTGCTGAGACTAGAGAAGGAATTCTGTCAGATAAAAATGTTCTACGCAGATTAACTAAAATAATTCATGGAATAGTGTGTCAAGTAGTAGAGTTCCTCTTGATGTCTACAGTTTTGTGAACGGGCGCAGATTGTAGTCCTCCCTTCCTGTCCACGTATAGACGATGGGCTGACATTTGACCCCGACCTGTCATAGTTTCAACACTTTTGCTTACATTAATCACGGTCGTAAGCTTGTGCCTGGATTTCTAGTCACATACAAATATTTGCTTACTAACAGCAGATTATATTTGTGTTAAAGTGATGTTAGTAATTACAAACTATTACACTCTATATTGATGCCGTTAATAACGCATATCAACATAGTTTATAAGTTAATGTCGTTTGTTTTATTCAAGTGTGTCGGTCCCAAGAGAACATCACAACCATTGGGCTGCTGTCACTGGGGCAGTGGGGGACATTTCAGAGATGACTGGTGTGTCACTGCATAATTTAATTAAGATTTTGTTATGTAAATGATGTCCTACATTATTCGTAATGTGTCCGCGTATCTGATACATTAATTACGACGTGTCGAGCGCAAATCAAGTGACTAATGAAGTTTGACATGTCTTTGCTCGCCCCATGAATAAATGTGGCAGTGCCGTGCGCAGGTTACCGTAGGTTGTTATTTGTTTTTGTATACCACATGCAATACGAGGTTTACGTGCCTCACGCACTTCTCGCCTTATGTACCTCGACATCTACCTTTCACAACACATCACTGAAGCCCTCCTGCAACATTGCATCCACTTTTCATCTGATGAAAGCGGGGAAAGTTTACTGTTTATGATTATTATTATTATGATGATTATGATTATTATTTTTTTTTTTTTGAGGAGAAGCATTATGTGTCGAGCGATCACCGAGCACTCAATCTTTTTGAGGACGTACGGAGGGATGTGAACATGTGCCTCACTCCCTTTTGACGTATTTATTCCTTCTCCTGTCTTGCCTATAATATATTCAGCCTTTCTCGAACTGTATGAAGCACTGTCTCTGTCTCTCTTACTCTTTGTATAACTCTGTCTCTCGACCTCTGTATAACCCGAAGTATTTTCGTTTGACCCTTAAGGGAAATCAGATTCATGCTGTAGAAGTCAGAATGTAAATAAAACATGTCGCCTTTCTAACAACTGTCATCGTCGTCGTCGTTATCTGTCATTGTTCTCCTAGCTATGTTTAACTCATCTACCTTTCTTTTTTTTTTTCCCCTACCTCCATCATTACCGACTTGAAGCTATTTGTGGATGATGGCTAGTTTCTGTCAACATGCTGCTTCACTAACATCGATTACGCCCCCTACAAAGACAACGTTCAGATCCCGGACCACGTGACTGGGTCGTAACGTGCAAGCTCCGTGTGGTCTCGCTGATTGGCTGTAACATAGATCACGGAAACGATCATCCTCTTCTTCTTCCCTCCTGGCACAGACGATAACTCCTGTAGGCGAGTGGTCGCCCTTGATTCCCGATCAGTGATGAATGCGCCGCCTGGCGAGCTGTCAGCTTCGATAAGAAGTGTTGGCTGCTGATGGAAACCCGACCTTTTGCCCATCGTTTTTGGCAAAAACCCGTCTAACCCATTAACCCTGCCAGTTCCACCCACAGACCGACTTCTCCCTCGATGGCTTTTGTCCCTGACTGAGGCTCAGCACTTGGTCAAAGTAAGTACCACAGTGAAAATAAGTAAAACAAGTCTTACACTGAAAATAAGTAAATAAAATGTTAAAATAAGTAAATAAGTAAAATAGGCTTCGCATGCAGGTTGCTTCGCCATTTGTACCTCACTAGAACCAATGACATGGACTCTAAAGGTCAAAGAGTACTCACGAAGTGCAAGGACCATCTGCTAATGGATGCGAGGCAGTCTGCCAGATAGCTCTTGGACTGGCACAGGGAGTGGGTGAACACGCTTATTAACACCAGACAACATGGGATCGCCAATTACACAAGGGACCCGCGGTATGCCCCATGGCCATGTGACATGATCCATGGACGTCCCGATAGTCTTGTGACAGGATCCACGTATGGCCCGATGGCCATGTAACCAGATCCATGTACGTCCTGATAGTCATGTGACAGGATCCACGTATGGTCCGATGGTCTGACCGACATCACTATGACGTAGTAATTGCTACTGATACTGGCAGTTACCATGTGTTCGTCAGTGCGTACAAGCAAGACCTCAAGACCTTCAGTGCTAGAGCCAATTAATTCACGCTCGAATTGTTCCCAGTGGACTGTGTCACCGTTTCCAAGGCAGGAACTGTACAACGAAACAAAAGTCACCCGCATCTACTTTAAGGTTACCACTCTCACTACTTTTTCTTCCCCAAATTTTCTTCCCATGAAGATGTTTTATGCTTTCGCCAAATGACCACAAAAAAGCCGACAAGCGGTGTTTACCTATCTGGCCAGGTACTTACCGTTAATTACATAAGAGATCGCAATCTAAACCAGTTCTTTAGGTGCGTCCGACATGAAAATAAACACGCGGAGGAAGACACACACCTGGAGTAGTTGCAGGTAGATGTTTATTGTTGCGTTTCGACCCAGTCTGGCAGGGTGGCGCTGTCGTACACACAACTTCCCCAGAGACCGTGGGGAGGGGGAGATCTTTCTTCTCCCCTTCTTCTGTCTTGGATCTTGGCTGCCAGCACCACGCCAGGCCGCTGTCACGGAGGGCAAGGTGGTGAAGCAGCTTGGCTCCCTCATTGCCAGGTAAAAATAACAAACCTCCTACACAAGCGGTAGAGAGAGGAGCTGCCTGGGATCAAGGAATAAGTCACCCTTGACTCAAAGTTCAATTTTTCACAAACAACTCAAGTGTGCAGCGACGTCTGGGTGGAAAGAGGTCGACAGGTGTAGCCGAGCATCGTCGGCCGAGTTTCTGTTGTAATACCGGTCTCTCCGGGTGTCAGACGGTACAGGATGGGGTAAGTTTAAATATTGTTGTGCTGCAATACCACTCTCACTGTCATTGAGTGCAGGCGAGGGTGAGGGATCTGAGGTCGGGCAGGGTCACAGAAAGAATTTCTATTGCATCCATGGCCTTGCGATGGCGGTGCACCTTGTTGGGGGCGGGGTGAGTGTGTGCGGGGGCGGATGCTCTCACTTACGGCAGAGGGTCATGACCCCATCCAAAGACATCTCTCGTGATTACAATGCCACACTGTTTGTGTAGATGATGGTTTGGTGGTTGTTCGAGCTAACAAGGTGAAATATCTTTATTGTACATGTAGGTTGTGTCTGTATTGCGTGTCGAGGCCAATCGGAGCAGAAAGTGTGGAGAGTGTGTGGAAAGTGTGTGGAGACTGTCAGGACAGTGTGGAGAGTATGAGGAGTGTGTGAGGAGAGTGTGCTGAGACTGAGAAGTGTGGGAGTGCGAGAAGAGTGTCTGAAGAGTGTGAGGATCTTGTGAGGACAGGTGTGTTTTTAGTGCACATTTAAAAGATTCAATGACTGGTAGGTAGCGGATATGGAAGGAGAGAGAACTCCACTGTTTTGCTGCGGTAACTTAAAAAAAAAAAAACGACGAAAAAGGGCGTTTAGTGTAAATTAATTCCAGCTGTCACCTTCATGATATTTTATTACAGTTTGGTATTTGGACACCCTGACAGTAGACAGCAATATGTGAAGTTTTTTTATTGTCGTCCGTCTTACTTTCCGACAGTAGATGACGATGGTGAAATTCTGTGACTAAGATTTCTGTTTGTCTTTTTAAATTTGTTTTTAGCTGCTGGCTTCAACGGGTACAATCAAATGTGACTTAGGGGTGGATTACATCGCAAATCTTGTTTCTATTTGTTTCAGTGTGGGTTGCTGTAGTTGTAGTCAGACTATGACGCACATACCTCGCGAGGTTTCCAAACCTCTGTGTATAAACTAAAGTACATAAAGTAGGATATGTGTTTGTTTGTTTGCTGCTCAGTGAAACTGATTCAAACACTTTTCCATTTGAGCAAGGCTTGTAAAATGTGGCACCGTGTCAGCAGTTGATAGCAATTTAGTGCTGAGGTATTGTTCGGTTTGGTCTCTGATAACTTTTGAATATTTTGATACTTTGTTGGGTTTTTTTTGTCAACTTGTTTGTAACTTATTTGCATGGTAGGTTTGTTGCTTATGACTGCATAAGACGAGCTTTAGCATCTCTTGAATGACATGATGCTCAGTGTAAAATGCTGGAGACACATTTTTTGAGGGAAAAAATATTTGTACTTCCAGAAGACTAAACTGATCAGTTGTGAGATGTTAAACTCAGTGCTCTATTGTGTGTAAAGGTCCACAAGCGGACAGAGGTATTTCAGCAGTGGACCCAAGGGACATCACAGCATCTGTCAATTAGTGAAGACGTAGGCCATCAGCCTGTGACCCCAGTGCCACAGCCACCTCATCAACAGGTGTCCTGCATGGCCCACTTGGTACAACAGACTGGTATGAGCACACAAAGACTGTGAACACTGGGGTTCACTGCAGTGCAAAACAGTCGTTTGACAGGGACTTATCCTGTCTTACAAGCTACACTCATTAAGTGCAGGGTCACAATACCGACAGACCAAACCCCACATTTCAGGCTATACAAGAGTATCTATAAACGTTGACATTTTATACCGGGATCCAAAACAAGAGTTGCTTTATGGCACATTTCGGTGAACTTTCAAAAGAGGAATCACAATGAAAGCTGGAGAAGACAAAAAAGTCTTCGGTGCATTGAGGCTTTCCTGGCACTCGTACGCATTCACCTGGGTTTATTGCTACAGGACCTTGTAGACAGATTGTGTATCAGTGAAACTAATACCAACAGATGTTTTAAATGTCACACTAACATCAGACAGATGTTTTGGAGATGTCACACTAATATTAGATAGATGTGTCACATGTCACATAAATAGCCCACAGATGTGTGATGCCAGAAATATCATGCCGTTGGTATCCTCAAAGTGATAACACACACATACGCAAGGATAGCATTTCACACAAATGTCTCAGTCACTCGCGTGCGCACGAATACACACACATGCAAACATCCACATTACCTAACACACAGTCACTTTGAGAGAAAGGAAGGAAGAGATGCAACCACAAAACAAAAATAAAATTAAAAAGAGCAAGCCTCTCTCTATAGACCCCCTTGCTCCCCACGTCTGGTGCTGTGCAAGACTTGCTGATGACAGTGGAGTGGCTGCAGTCACCGGCCCATCCTACATCCTGGCGGGCGATGCGGGAAGCAGACTGCACCTCTCAGTAAGACAAAATGCTTCCAAAGTAGAGTCTGGGAACGCAAACGAATCCTAAATCAGTCTCGGTAATTACTGCAAACTGCGCGTTTGTAACGGCACAGGTAGGCGACGGCGTCAGCCCCACAGGTGATCACCTGTTGGCGTCCCCCACTCACCTGTTGCCAGGGACTGGAGAATGATCAGTCCTTGCTGGCCACTTCATCCCACCCTAGTGTGGTCAACGTTCAGAACAACAACAGTCCACCACGGACTAACAATCCTCATCCACACAGACCAGCTCTCTATACAGCGCCTCACGCTGCCTTGTTCCTTCCTTTCACCGTTTTTTTTCACTCCATAAAGGATATTGGAGAGAGAGAGGTGCGGTTGGGGGAGAGCGTGGGGAGAATAGAAGTAGTAAAGCACGTTTCTCTCGATACAGCGCGATGTTAATAAGACTTGCCTTCCTGCTAAGTACCTGAGAACTTTTGCATTCTGGCCCAAAACTTGCGGAAGTGGGGAAAAAACTGGGGATGAGTATGATAATGAGTTGTGACGCGCTACGTGCGGGGTAAAAACCTTCCGCAGCTCCTCATTTCCTTCTGCATCTCCCGTGACAGGATCAGCACCACGAGCATGCAAATCAGGCTTTGTAATGCTCGTGAAAGAAACCTAATTGATAATTCCAAATTTTAGACGTGTATTTTTTCCCCTGGATTTCTACTGTCATTCGAGGTGAGAGAGTGAGGGAGGGAGCTCGAGAGAAAGAGTTTGTGACATCTTCCTGTGGGTTTGTCAACGTAGCGCTCAGCAACCACCCAAACATGAACTGAGCAGACGAGCGATACACGGGTAGCTGTCAGGTCAGTTCTAAGGTCATCGGCAATAATTAAAAGACTTCGACACGAAAGAGCAAAATCCCGCTTTCCGCGCTCGTGTTTTAAAACTTTTTCTTTTTGTTATCGGCAGCGACGACTGTGAATCATATGATGACCTCAGAAAGGTCGGTCGAGTTTCTTGCCGTACGTTGATGCCCTCCCTACACTTACATAGTGGAGTCAGGTGAAAAGTGCAGGTAAGGCTCTGCTCCCAGACACTCAAACCCACCTGAGATCATCTCTCTCCCCCTACTACCCCCCGGAGTGTCTGTGCGCGTGCGCTTCTGGTTCCCTTCAGCATGACGGAAGATTGTGTCAGAAAAATGGAAGTCTTAAAAAAATTGACAGATCGCAGACATCATGTGCAGAACGGTGTGTGAGGAGAGGGGAAAAGAGAGAGTAAGAGAGAGAGGTAGTGTTGGCAATGTTTACATGTTTATAAGACATTAAGACCAGGATGTGGATGTCGTTGTGCTGTACATCGTGTGTTGGGAGATGTGGAGGCAAGGAAACATTGAGAGATTCTCTACTGACCTGCTTGTCTGGCTTCAGATGGAGCAAGTCCTAAACAGCCACATTCTTTAGAATCAGGTTCACAACTTTCTCGACTTTCAAACGGCTTCGTGTAGAATATTTTGAGTGAACTTTGTCAGCTGCCATGTCTCTCCGTGTGCTCCCCGAACAACCGGCACCAGTCTAGAGACGAATGGCTGACTGACTGTTCCTCGCTTACTTATCTGTATCAACTGATTGCTCGGTCACTGTGCCTTGCCACTGTGTCTTCTTGCTATTGCCATGACACAAAGTATTTTGATAAAGTATTTCACAAATATTTAAGGATATCTTCTGCATGTGTTATTCTTTTATAGCTCATATGTTATTTGTTTGTTTTCCTGTCTCTCGTATGCTGTCTATGTTTCGTTTTTGTTCCCAAGTGCTAAGAGAATTCTACTTAGGAGTGTGAGTGCGCTTACAAATTTTGTATTTTTATTATGATGTGTGTGTGTGAGGGGGTAAGGGGGTATTCGCATGACCGACTACACAGGCTCCAGCAGGTGACAGATTAGCTCGGTCACTATAGCAACCACTATCGTCGTTCTTTGAGCGTGATGGAGCCTCTGATTATGTCAGTTTAAGGTAGAGGCCGGCAGATGATGAGACACGTGTGGTAGCAAACCTCAGTGAGGCAGCAGCTCACAACAGTCCACAAAGTCTTTGGTTGGTTTGGTGTCGTGGGAACGAGAGAGCCGAGCTGAGATGGAGACTTTGCATGCAAATAAAAGTTAGCTTGTTTGGATCTTGACCGTTGCAGACCCCAATGACAAAGAACAATTGTTTGGCCGATAAACATGTCAACACGTGACATACCTCAAAGACATCTCAAATGTATACCTTGGCTCAAAATGACCCAGGTTTCTGACCACTTCAGACATGCTGGCGACACCATCCATCCATGACACCGTCGGATATAACAGACACTCGCTGCCTCCCTCAGTCTGTCCGTCATGGAGCTAACTTACATCCCTAACAACTGTCGGATATGACGACAGCTCTGACTCCCGTCAGAAATAAAGAGAACTGTAGTCATACCCGACATCTGTCGGACGCAGAGGCAGCAACGTCAGCGGGACCGTCTGGCGCCAGTCCAGCGCCGCAATCCGTGGAAGGTCCCGGATGATGCATGCACGTGCAGCAGGACCGCAGCGGGAGCCACGTGCTGCGATGTCTCGCTGCACACGAAAACTCAAACAATTCTGCGAGAAGACGTGGGTTCGCTGCAGGAGGTGGCGCAGTGTGGTGAAGGGAGACAACGATCTATCTCGCAGTGTTTATACACCGAGACAAACTCTGGACCGTCAGGGGGTGCGAGGAGGCTCCCTTGTTTACGATCAAACAACAACAAAAGGGTCTGACAGTCTTAACATCTTCCAGCATAAAATTTACGTGAAAATGTGCTTTCGGAAACAGTAGCTCAAGGTAATATAAACGGTAAGAATGAAGTGAAGGTCGAGTGGAGAAAGTCGGGTGACCTGCCAACGAGCCTTGCACTGGAAAATGTGTGAGTGAGTGTATAAGTGAGTGTGTGAGTGAGGTGTGTGTGTGTGAGTGAGTGCGTGAGTGAGTGAGAGAGTGAGTGAAATGAAAGCAACATTAAATATGTGTACAACTATGACGACACAGGCTCTAAAAGCATGCATGTTGAATCCCCGGATGCTTTGGAAAACAGTGTAACACTGCGAACCGGAAGGAGAGGTCAGAACATTGATTACAGCAACTATAAAGATTAAGTGGAAATAAAAGTTAAAGTGAAAAGATTTAGAGTTCGCCCACCTCGTGATGACTTGAGAAACATTAGGAAGGTATCCCCAGATGAGCTGCCATCTTTTTGCCACCGCCATCAAACCCAAGACTGATAAATCACAAATGTCAACATCCCAAATAGACTATTCCCTCAACACTTAAGGAAAGTAGTAAAAGATTGCAAAACTTCTCTCAGAAAACGTAGTAAAAGATTTGTTAAGCTGATGGAAAGAGCGAGGGATAAGTGTTCTGCACACGAACACAGAAACCAAACGAGAGTCAGCATGGTAGGGACGGGTGGGTACTCAGGGGTCGGGTGCGGATGGGTCTTCAGTCACCATGGAAGCTAGATGGGGGTCAGCGGGGTGGAAACCATCATCTCTTCCGCGAGAAGGACAAGCAGAAAAAAAGACAAAAGGCTAGTTTGCTAAAATAATCAGCTTACAATCAGCCTGGTAGAATCAAGACAGCAACTTGCATGGTTCTCCATTAAAGGCGACATCTGTCTTCTTGACATCTGATGTGGACGAGAACAGACCAGCAGGCAGGCATTGAAAAAAAGCGAGAAATCAGATGCGACCCTCTGCACTTCTTGAAGGAAAAGGTCACACATCCGGGCAAACTAACCGAGTCAGCAAGAATTGATACAAATGTTCTTACATCATGACCTTTCACACTCAGTAAATACTCGGTCGTGTCATCATCCTACGCTGATTCTCAAGGGCGGTAACAGGAGAATTTTCCCGAAAAGGACTTTGGGTGCAGAACGTTTGAAATCTGCGGACCAGAAGTCTCACTGCGCATGTCCACATTGCATCAATCACGCGCAAGGATGTGCGTAGTTCGCCAGCTCAGCAGCGCCGCCTGGCAGCGGCCATATTTCATCGGCAAGGGGAGTAACTCGAAATCCATGTCTACTTCTGCCCGATACCGTCCATTCACCATGTTCTTGTTTGCTCATAATTACCCCGCTTTGTTATCGATGGGTGGGTGGATACGGAGGGTGCGCAGTCAGCATGGCCATCGATCTCCTGTGGAAATATTCCTCACTTGTGGCGGGACACCCACAGCCTCTCAGGTGGAGGCTAGAAACTAACAAAGACCACAAGTGGACAGTACAGGGAGGAGATGGAGTATGGCCACAAACACTTGTCGTCTGTCTCCATGATCCAGCTCCTGTCTCACCGTCAGCTGCACTCCCCCAGCTGCGGCGTCAAACGCAAAACGACTCCATCGGCAGGAAGTGCAGCTGACAGGAACTGCGTCACAGAAGTTCAGAAAAGATGATCGAGATGCTTTAGTTGACTGAGAAGAAAGAAGATGGAAAAAAAAAAACAGCGAGAAAAAGAGAGAAAGAGAAAGAAAGAAGAAAAGAAATAATAGTAGTAAGTAGACATAGGATGGAAGGGGAGAAAAATGGAAAAGAAAAAAAAAATAAAGACAAATGTTCTGATCGCCATGACTGTTACCCTTGTCGGCAATATTCCATCAAGAAGGAATGGCTGCGCAGACTGTTGACAGTAACTAATAATTTTTTTTCAAACTTAATTAAATATTATTAATAATGACTACTTTCTTGGCAATGATGCATTTTGTTTCTCTCTGCTAGCATGCAGCTGCGGCTGCACGTCGTGTTGAAATGTCGACAATTATTAGATGTTGATGGTACAGGGTTTGGAGAGGAACATCAAAGAGTGGAACTACACATCATCTACCTGCACTTGTTTACGGTGTGTACTGAAGTGGTTCGCAGTGAAGAGAGCAAACCTGGCGCTGCCTGCAAACCATGGAGCACACCAGCGGCCACCAACATTTCTTTCAAACCTTTTAAACAGTCAACATCTCAACGACAACAGAAATTAGAACAGGACCAGCAAAGTGGGGAAGGCAGGCTTAGTCACCAGACATGGCATCAAGAAAACATGTCTTGCTTCTCGCTAAAAGCCGCAATGTTTCTTTTGCTCTTTTTTTGTCGACTTTTTTGATGTCAGTTGGAAGATGGACTAGTCTCTAGCTAGATGCTCTCTACCTGGAAATAATGAAGCATCAGTAGAGGAATGTGGGTTGTGGAGATGTCTAGAGCAAAGACTTGGTGCCAGTAATGGAGCCTGTCATATATCGCCGCCGGTACCTGTGATGTCTGATGTCTTCATCTTCATCATCGTTACCGAGTGTTTCAGCTCCACACAACGTCTCCAGACCAACGATAAAGCAACGCTGTAGTTAAAGTATATACTTGTTTTTCTCCACCAACTTTGTGTAAAATTTGTTTTAAAAAAATTATTTCAGCGCGTTAAATAACGCACACATATCGGCATGCATCCAAAACCAGGTGATTACCTGTTGTGTTTATGTCAAAGAGGGTTTTGTTGATAAGTTGAAGCTTACCTGTGTATGTAGGTTATCTGTGGTTGAGAGAATAATCAAATATTAAAAGAGGCTGACAACTGCAAGACCTCCACGATTTTTAGACCAAATGCAAATGTGCTAACTGATTTATAATGGGAACTGACATGGAAGCTCATTTCACAATTTCTGTTTGCTCATTTGAAATTTGCAAACAAAATGTCCAAGATCTGTTACAAGCAAAGCAAATTCTGAATTGCGGTAATGAAAAATAAGGGAGAAAGTCTTAACACACAAATAGAGAGCAGACAGATGCTGCGGTCCTCTCAAGCCTCTGTCATGATGCCATGATGTAGTAAGATGTAATTTAATGTATGAGAAAAACTCTTTAAGCATCGAATGATTTGTTGTGTTTATGAGATGATCTAAGTTTCTAGAATATTTAAGGTTTGATCTGCGGATAATTGCCCTTGCCTATAGTCACTCTCCGTCAATAGAAGAAAGGAGAAGCCGATACACAGGTCTTCGTGTTTTGTGGAATGAAAGAAGGCGTGTGAAGAGAGTGTGACTGTGACAGTTGGTCAGCCTCACTCTAGCATTGGAATGACGACCACCCGGCGCTGGTTGGCTATGGCTGGCTATGGCTACCCGACAGAATCAATGTCCGGGTGCATGTTCACGATTAGCGGTCGATTCCCAGGGCGCGTGGGCTGATGGTGTTGACATCACAAGGCCGCCATTAGCAACACACGAGCACACACGAGTAGTTGGCAGTCATTAAGGCCAAGGTTACGTGTTGGTCTCTGAATCTTCAAAGCTTGACCCCTGAATCTTTCCACTTTAATGACATAGAGCGGCGAAAATAAATCTTGGATGAGCAGGAGCATCGCTGTGGATGTTTATTGTCTTTGGCCATGACGCAGTTAAAGGAAAAGGCAAGTGACAGCAAGTTGAATTTAAAGGACAAATATATATATATTAATAATTAACCGACTGAACTGTTTCGCTCAAAAGTCCGGGTTTTCAACGAACTGTCTACTTACATTCGTATCTATAACACAGCCGAGGGCCATCATGTTTCTGTACTCTTTGTAGACAGAAAACAAACTGACCGACTGGTGACATAGGACCCTCGCGGTACCACGTGACAAGAACTCAGGTTTGGAACTACGTATGTATGAGTCCTGAGGCCATGATCCCAGCTTCTCCACTTCCGAGACTGAAAGTGAAGGCTGGAGCTGGATGCGCTCGTTGACCTCATTTGACATCAAAACTTTGTTTTAGACGAGATTGTAAGTAAACAATTCTGTCACACGCACGCACAGAGAAGGAGATATTGAGTTCAAAAGATTAATAAAAAAATTGCATTCAAAATAATTTTTGTGTGATTTACACACACAATTTGAACATATAAATTTGATCAGGTCGAAAGTCAGCGATAAATATATGCTAATTGCAGAAAAACCCCGATAGCCTGGGTGTAATATTAAAATCGAAGAAACCTAGACCCTTGAGAGGGAAAAAGAATTTAATTTTTGGAGGTAGGAATGGCTGTGTACTAAACTTTCATCTGGCAATCATTCTTCGCAGATCCCACGTTCCTCAAGAAATAACAAGTTTTCATTTTCAAGAAAACCTCGGCCACCAGTTCAGAACTTCTCTGATTAAACAAATAATAATTAAGATTTACATTTGGCGGTAAGTTTATGAGAGAAAAACCCACAAATTAATGTGGAATCAGATAATGCTGTGGTGGACTTGCTGTAAGTCTCTGTTGGTTATAAAAGTCCAGATGAGGGTGTAGTGGACTAGTTTCACAAGAAGCTGATATAAACCTCCGGATGATGTTGTTTGTTTACTACAGACACTCGGATGATGCTGTGGTGGACCATTGACAAAGTATCTGTTTGTTATAAACATTTGGATAACATTGTAGTGGACAAGTGCCACAAGTATCTGTTCATTATATTCTGTCTCGATTCCCTTATCTACTTCCCTCCTCGACATTCCTTTTTTTTCATAAAATAGGTGTGTGTGCGCGCGCTTACGTGTATGTATATCCCGCATACTCGTTTGCACGTGTGTATTCTAGGTCGATGTATGACAAGAAGCTTCGTACAGATTCTCTTTCGTAAACAATGTTTGTCATCCGCACCTCTACAATATGGCAAGTGGACTTCTACAAGCGCTCTGTCGTAAACAGGATCCGTCACCACCACACCGATACGTCACGTGCCTTCTCATTCTCATTACGGTAAAAGGAAGCCTAGTGATTGGATGTGTCCTGTCTGTAGGGACCGTTCAAATGATACATTTCACTAGGAACCAGAGATCTGCCATCAGAAACTTCAAATAAATCATGAGAGGTTGTGCGGAGTTCCGTCCCATTAATGTTGACAGGATGACGTAATCTGCACGTGCGTGGGAAACATGGTGACGTCAAGGGTGCCAGTCGATAGTACAGAGCTGTCGTCCAAACATGTCTCACCCACAATCGGCCTTCATATCATGGGTTAAGACATAACAATTGATGCGGAGCAAGCCTACTATCGTCGAACATGAAAACAGAAATCATGCGCCGACTGTGGATGCACCTCTCGCAGCCTCAGCCTCACGAGCAGCCATGTGACGTCAACAGCGGTGCACGTGCGCTCTGTCACGCCGCCTGCTTAATTACGACAGTGAGCCGTGAATTTGGGGAAAAACCTTTCGTGTTTAAATAAATGATGGCGCCATCGCATGCTTTAAAATTCGCTGTACCAGTTTTTAGCCATTTTTTAACCTCAAGGATCTCAGGTCACATTTGAGCCACTAGTTTGTGATGGACTGTGGACTGTGGACTGTGGACTGCTGACGACAGTTTTTGTTTTTTGTACACAGCAGTCTGTTGCGAGAGCTGGTCATTCCATTTTTCTGACTGCTCAAATCCCATGGACATGGAAGAAAAATCACATAAAAAAGTGAGACTTTGCAAACATGGTGCAAACAAGACTTTCAGACTTATACAGCAATCAAGTGTAAGTATGAATTAGAAAATAAAAGTGGATTCACAGCTTATAAGTATAAAATAGAAGTATTTCGCTGGCGACAGGAAATAAGCTAGCTCATCTAAATAAACACTGCAACTGCGGCGACGATTTCAATAGCATTTCAAGCTAGCTCCACTAACTTTGAAGCCAACTCCACTAACTACATGTCAAGCTAGCTCCACTAACTCCATGTCAAGCTAGCTCCGCTAACTCCATGTCAAGCTAGCTCTGATAAACACATTTCAATTTATGCATAACGAAATTGCTAGAGTGTGTCAACAAGCGCTGCTGTGCGATATACAAAAAAAAAAAAAAAAAAAAGGAAAAACATAAAAAGAATGGAAGCAGAATCAAGCCAGACAAGTTTAACATTATTAACGTCTGAGTGTCTATCAGCTCTATAATCATCTCTACTCCCTGTAGCCGCTACCCACCCCGTCAACAGGCCGGAGGGTGAGGCGGGTAAATGACGGGTTTCCACAAGGCTCGGCTTGAGGACCCTGCCTGTGGTAAGGCGAGGATTGACCGACTGCTTTCTCTGACAACCATAATGGCTGCTGCATGCATATGGAGCGAGAACTCTGGTGCCAAGTGATCATTTTTTATTGTTTACCCAGACAGCACGAGCGACCTTGGTGGGGACAGGAGTGAATGCGGTCAGAGAGTGTAAGTTGAGCGAGCAAAAAACAAAAAACAAAAAACAAAAAACAAAAAAACAAAAACAATAAAAAGAAAAAAAGTTGAATCTGGCTGACGTGTTTCAGATTTGTAGCCGACTTAACAAGCTCAGCTCCCGACCTCGTCCTCGCCATCTAATTGCACGAGCATGTCGTGCGTGGTGTATGCCGCCATCGCCCTCCTCCATCCTCCCAAAAGCTTACACGAGACCAACAATGGAGGATGTCCTTCGGCTTGACGTTAACTACCAGGTCGCTGAAACTTATTTTCCTCTGGAACTATTTTCAGTTTATTATACTTTCAGTCAGTTTATGTTAGCGAACCTCTTGATTATCAGCGGATACATCACAAACCTTGAGTTTGTACACAACTGCACTTTTGCTCTCACAAGAAAACAAAAAATTGTAATTGGACCTTCAGCTGTCATGAAGTCATTATCGTTGGCGGTTGTGAAGTCATTACCGTTTTAAACTGACATAAACTGTCATGAAGTCACTTTATTTTTTAACTGACTGTTGCAAGTTTGATGCTCGTTGCACGTGCACGTCACAGGACCAACGTCGGACCGACATGCGCCTTTAATCTTTCTTATCCAGCGGCGTGAGCACAACTCAGACACGTTTTCCATCTCTGCGCCCAAATGAGATCAGAAGAGCCATCTGTTTACCAGAAACAGTCCTAAACATCCTGTCCAACAGCAATGGCCGATGATCGTCTGGTTATTTGGGTTAACGAGCTGTGGGTTGGTTTTTTGTTGTTTTTTATTTTCACACCTCTTGGTAGATAATGTGATATTGTAGTTATCTAGAAAGCTGTAAACATGGCCACTGGAGGTCTAATCTCAGCAGTCGCTTGACGTTCATGGACAGGTTACAGCCCATCCATTCACTAGACAACTACTTCCTGTCAGTAACCAGAGTTGGTAGCGGGATGTGCCTGGCAGCCAGCCTCACCGGGGTGTGGTGTAGTGGACAGTCACTGTGGGGGGTAGTTGGTAGTCTACCCGAAATCCTGTAAACCTGCTTCATCCAACACAGACTTTACTCTGCAAATGTGCAGGCACTTCTCTCTCTCATCAATCACAGGGTGACTGTTTTGTTCACTATCACCACGACTGTGAGTGGCATCCCCATGATGAATATGTACACTACATCATGCTCATGTGCTCCTAGGGTCTGTGCATGTGCCTTAAAACAGGTTCTTACAATTTGTATTGTTTTGCTTGCAGTATGAGGCAACTTAGTTTTCCCCCTTAGAAATGATTTCACAATTTGCGCATTTTTGTTGCAGATCCAATTTTTCATCAAAGCAGTTCTGTCAGATAATACCAATGGGGACAAAACAAGTTATCTTGTTTACCTTCTGATATGACTAAACGGTGTCAGAGGCCAGCAAAATAATGTGAAACCAATCCCCACCCCTTACTGTTTATATTATTTATATTACGTAGAGAGAAACAGCTCTGTGAAGAGAGACACCTGCTGCCTGGACCAGAATCTTTCTTTGTATCAAGCCCTTGTCACCACGAGACCAACACAATCATCTATTGAGTACAAACTTATTTGAAGAGCCCAGCAGGAGCCCACATGAGGTAACTCATATCTTTAGAAATTAGTTGTTTCACGTTGACAACAAGCTGTCCCTGCACTCTGACAGAGACCTGTGCACCTCAGTGTGACACCAACCTGTCCCTGTCCTCTGACATCCATGTGCACCTCAGTGTGACGACAAGTGGATGTGGTCTGAGGACCGTCCAGTGCAATGTGCTTACCTGTGGACTAGGGGATGTTTCGCACTAACCAAAGGCCCAACAGGTTTAATAGATGTCTAGGAATTTGTCAACAAAATCTTATCTTGAATAAGATCAATCGCAGACCCCTTAAACAGTTTCAAAACGTACATACTGTACAAAGTATATGTTAAATAATGTTGTGTTGTTCACAATGAATACCCGATCAAAGGATAGTGTTGATGCGAGCAAGAGAAAAGGTTTTCACGCTGTTATATGTCGATTCTAGCGATTCATCAGCTGACATTATTGTTACTACTTGTTTGTTTAGAGCACTGTGTTGGTTAGATACCCGTGTGTCTGACTCTGCATTAGGGTATCTGAGCCTGTATAAAATAAGCTAGCAAAAACAGATTACAAGTATTAAAGAGATAAACTCTTGTGTCACGAGTAGCCTAGAAGACAACAAGTAAACACATATACAAACTTAATAATCACATTTCTATCTCACAGTCCCGTGGACAATACTGCTGTTCACGCAACGTTCATGAGAGTTTTAAATACCTTTAAAAACAAATAATGACAAGGCGAAGATTTTTAAAGTTCTAAATAACAAAGCTAACTAAATAAAAACTAGATGGCCATTTACAGAACTTAATAGTATATAAACTTCTCTCGAATACTACTGCATGCTGGGTAAACAGAATTACAATGTAGTTCGGACTATTCAGTATCACGAGAGCTACGACCCACAGCAACAGAGTGATTTTATGGCTGACATGTCTCATCTAACCCTAGTCACAGCGCATTGGGTAAGCTGTGTGAATGAATAAATGAGAGAGAGAGATTAACAGCGAGAAAAGTACCCCGGTCTCCTTCACTTCACTATGTCCGACAAGTCATTGACCTGTTGTCTGCGACATTTTACAGTATGTACATACATCATATGACTGATGTCATCTGTACAGTCGCTTGTCTCTCACTGTACACTGTCTCTGTCTCTCTCCCGTCTGTTCACCTGTCTGGCAAGCACAATGTGTTAGAGAGAGAGAAAGGGAGAGAAAGGGAAGAAGCAGAGAGAGAAGAGCTGCGCTACACACACAACCCACCCCAATATATTTTAAAATGCCGGGGTGGATTAGTTTGCCACAAGAAGTTGTAAAAACTACACCTGTGCCTGAAGTGAAAGCATTAGCTCCGGGCAGAAAGTATGCAGTCAACAGCAACACAAGGCAACCTGTGCTTTTTGTCCGCCTTCCTTATTTTCACTAAGCTGTCTAACGGGGTTTGTTTTCCAGATGGGGAGGTGGAGGAGGAGAAGGAGGAGGAGTGCAAGATTTCCCTTCACTACTGCGCATTGGTTTTCTGTAAATCTGACGAAAGCTACCCAAGACCGCGTGCTGTATTTTAATCGTCCAAATAGTGTTGTTTATTTATTGGTGGAAAAAGTTTGTTTGCAGTCGTGTTTCATGAGAACAAGACACGAAGGTGGGCCTTTCCCTGAGTTGTGTCTGTAAGAGTGTACAAGTCTGTTAGCTGTGTTGTAAGTCTGGTAAAAATTCCTTTTCCTTCTTTCTCTCTGCACATTCCTATTTCTTAGTCTTTCTTCCTTTGCTGTGAATCTATGGGCGTCAAAACCTCTTGAATGCAATTTTTTGGAATGCTTTCTACAGGAGGATTTCAAGTCTAAAGAAAGAAATCGGCAAAAAGTGGGAGACATGCATCTCGCAAATGTACCGTGGGCGGAGGAGTGGGTTTGCCCACTTTCCCAGATGAAAGAGCTTGTATTTCACATTAAAGTCCATATTCGATGGACGGACGGGTTATGGTCACAGAGGGACAGAGCTGGCCAGAGGAAAAAGCATCAGCGAGGTATGGATGGGAAGACAGAGAACATCACGGAGGTGCACACAGCATGCTGGGATCGCTGCCTGGAGACATCACCAAGACACCAGTTATCACAAGCAAATGGAGGTGTAGAGGACATTAAACGAGAAAATGGAGATACTTTCAGGACATGGCAGTCATCAGCCTCTGGGAATCGAGCCAGTGTCAAACATACAAGCTCCAGTCGTACAGCTGTATGTGACCTTTGAACCATGCAGCTGTATGCCTGCGTTTAAGTCACGCAGCTGCATTCTACGTTTAAGCCGTGCAGCTGTATATCTGTTTCAGACGTGCAGTTGTTTACTTCGGTGGCGTGCAGCTGTATATCTTTCTTTGAGACATGCAGTTGTTTACTTCGGTGCCATGCAGCTGTATATCTGTTTCAGACGTGCAGTTGTTTACTTTGGTGCCGTGCAGCTGCGCGTGTGTGTTTTGCACTGTGGGCTATCGACATGGTCCTGCTGTGTGTGGCGAGTCGCTGCCTCATCATTTCATCAACGATGACTTGAGGGATTACAGTCGGCTGTTATGCCTCATAATTTCCTCAACACCGACTTGAGGGATTACAGTCGGCTGTTATGCCTCATAATTTCCTCAACACCGACATCAGGGATTACAGCGGCTGATTTGCCTCATAAAGCAGCTTCACTCGCGCGCTGATGTCCGCGCTTCATCTTCTCTTGCAAATCTTTTTAAAATATCACCTGAGGTCGTCCCCGGATTTACACGGCCAATTCGGATGTGAACATCGTCGGTTAAGCCAATTCCCGTACATCGATCACGCTGTTAGCACTGTTTTGTTTTGGAGGGGAGTGTTTGCACTCCTAACAAGCTCCCTGACTCACGCCCGCCTCTTCAATAACCACCTTTAGTTATCGTCATAAAAATCTAATTAGCTCGCTAGCCTTAAATATCTGCTGTACCACGTGTCTGTTTTCGATAACTCCAAGGAAGGGCGGAAGACATAAAAAGAGATTGGTGGGAGGGATGCTAGAATGTGAGCGGTGTCTTTGGCAAGAGTCAGCAGCCGCCATGCAGGTGGTGTGAGCCCGAGGGGCTCTGGAGGCAGATGCGTAGGGAATATTTGTTTCTTTACAAAACTTGTACGAGTCCAGTCCACATCAGTGTTCTCATCAGACAGGAACAAGGGCACATCCCTACATCCCCCTAAACTCTCACCCCACTCACCCCACTCGTTAAGTGTTTACCTCGCAAGCTATTTAAGGTTCCCGCCATGCTTGCTTGTTAAAGTAGTTTATGAATGTGTTTATGAAGGCGGGAATTTTACGAGTTAGAAGATTCATCACATGCGCCAACAAATGAACATGAGCACAGCTCAAACTCTTTGACTCTCTCTCTTCTTTCTCTTTTTTTTTTTTCTTACGAACACACCTCGCCTATCTGTCTTTGTGTGAATGAAAGAAAAGGAGACTGTGTTTGAACCTGGCATTTGACCTTTGACACTAACACTGTGCGGATAACAGGTGATTAGACATAGGGTGGTGTGGCAGACAAAGTTGAAGATGGTGCTGTCTGCCGACCTCATCATAAGCCAACTTCAAGAGTGTGACGGAGAAATTAATTCGGTTGTTGTTGTCTGTTATCATCTGGCGAGGCGGACAACAAACAACACGAGCAGAGGGTTGATAAGACGTAATAAGTAGAACAAGTGACTAGTAACATCACCAGCACTAGTGAGTAGAACATTAAGTTGGTGTCTGTATAACAAGAGGCTAGAGAAGTGATAGCACTAGTGAGTAGAGCACCAGGCTATACCCAGGGTTAGTAAACAGAGAACAGGTTATTGACAGAACTAATTATTGGAACAAGAGGGTATAGACGGCACCACAGATGGCGAATCCTGCTCCCTCACTGGGAGGGTAATTAAGATCCCAGTCTATATATAAAGGAAATAAATGACTCAAGAGTCTGGACATGACTTTCGAGTCTGAGAGTCATTTCCGTGCTGAGAAGCGCAGGTGAGATGTACAAAGGTGCGCTACCGTCTGCTCCCCCCGTCTCGCCATCTCGCACGTGCCACACCAGCGACCAGGTGGGTGGAGGCGAGGTGTGGGTGTGTGAGGGAGACGGTGAATGTCGGGTGGCGCCGTGACGCACAACAAAACAACCGTTACAGCAAGACCCTGCACGACACACCGCTGTCCTGACGCTGTCGCATGCTTGCGTCAGAAACAACCCAACCAATCGTCGCCTAAATGCCCTGTGACGTCAAATGCCTGCATTAAGATAAAACAACTCCGAGCAATAACGTGTTGGTGACGTTACGTCACGTCATTGGCGAACCGTTTCTGTTTACGCAAACGTCTGGTTCCAGAATAGCACGTAAATACAGCGTTCTCCTTGTTTAACTGACATGGCGAGGGGAATATAGGATGGGTTCCGCAGGATGTTGAGATCTTTATTTGTTTTGTTTTGTTTTTCCCTCCTGCCTTGTGTGTTTCTTTTGCTTGGTTTATTATTTATCTGTTTATTAAAACTCATTTTTAGTCTTTAATACTCGGTTATTCTAAAGTTTTATATTTTTACAAATTTCCCGGCTTTTGATGTCGACATTTTAAAGCAGTTATTTGCGTTATCCTTTACAGGTGTATTATATAATTTTGTAGCAAACAGGGAAGTGTCAAATGACTGATGTGATCTGCTCGGCATTTTGCTGCACTCTCAGGGCGTCAAAAGCCTTTACTATGTCGCTGAGTTCGTGTCGTAAAAATGGTCAGGTAAGGCAGGCTTTCTGGATCAGCGTTCAATCAACCAAAAAATCGCTTTGAAATATTCCGTTCAGCTCGCAACACTAACACGCACGTCACCGGAACAAAGAGTAACACGAGTTTTGCGATCATCGCCGGTCTCTTTGATCTCGGCAGGAAGCAGCTTCCTTTCCAAATGACTGTTTCATGGCCTTCGGTTTATCACCGAAACGAAGCTTGCTTAATAGGGCTTGTATCCATTAACTCATTTGTTTATTGCTCATCCAATGTCGGCTAGACGGGGGTGGTGATCGAATCTTGATGAAGTAGACTTCTGTAAATGTCACCATGGTGGGGTCGTAGCAATTTATGAGTAGTTATTTGTAACAGTATTTATGGGGAAGATGATAAAAAAAACTAATAATGGAAATGATCTTCAGTTTCTTCTTTTACGTACAAAATCTCGGCCAATTTTCCATTAAAAAAATGAACAAGTCGTCTGTAATGTACTTTGAAGATGGTGAGCGACGTAAAAAGTATAGATGTGAAAACCATTCTTGTGTTTAGTTAGGGTGATCGCTCTTTTGTCTAACCTGTTCACAGGAAATGAATGTAAACATGAGAAATGCACGTGCAGTTGAAAAATGTGCGTAGTGATTACATAAAATATTACTTTGCTCACCTAAGTAATGATTGGTTATTGGTGAGATGCTCAGACTGTGAGCACTGCAGGCCCACCAATGACCACGTGACCAGACGGAGTGATGTGGATGAGAACGCGTGCAGCTGACTGCACAGCAGGATGCATGTAGATGCGCGTGCATGCATGTCAGTGTGAACGTGTGTTTGCCAGTCATTTGCAAACTGCGTGCCCAAGGAACGTCACAGAGAACTACGTCTCGGCACGCACCCGCCAGGAATGCTGTTAACATCCAGCTAAAATTTCCGCTAACATCCCAGCTAATAAATGCTGGAATAAATGTGTGCAGAAAAAAAAAATGAAGGTGGCTGACCATGAAGCAGGAAGCAGCGTCTAATACTCTGCTAATTCTCCCCGTTAATAAGGGCAGGACAGAAACGTGAGCGAGAAACAAAGTGTCTGCCCATAAAGAAGAGATTGTTTGACATTTCCTGTGGTCGGATAAATCTGTAAGTGGTGTGCAAGATACTACAAATGAAACCGAACGAAGCGCAGACCCCTTGCGTCTGATGCATTAGTCCCCAGCAAGGGAGGAGGAGGAGGAGGATGGGGATAAGCATGCAGGGTGCACGCATGCGCAGTCCGCAAGCAAGCGGCTTCCGGCGCCATGGAGAGGGTGAGGAACGGCGCAGAAGCTGGAACAAAAGCGTTGGGTCGGCACGGAGCCACACATGGCACTGAATAATGCATGGGTCCGCACTTGGGGCTGCACGTCACACAACGCTGACTACCATTACTTCACCGTGTGTGCTGCGGGCAGCCATTGATGGGCTTGATTAACGGAGGAACCCAGAATAGGTACATAATAATTTAATAATAACAACACAGTGGCGAAGAAGAATGTCACTAGAAAAAAAGACGGCAAAGAAGAGATATAATGTTTAGAAACGCATTGCTTCCTAGTGCACAAAGGTTAGACAGGTAATAGGATTTCTCTTGATAGATGATGCAACACTGAGCTACAGTCCTCGGTCTGATGAATTAAAGAGGATCTGTCCTGCCCAAGACTGTTGAACAAGAAATAAAACCAAAAACGAACTTTAATATAAAAAATCATGAACTATCTTTTCAAAGATAATTAAAATTAGAATATGTCTGTCATGTTTAGTTTCAAAATTTTAATTCCACAAATTTGTTAGATCGCAACGCGCTATCCTATCAAAGCTATAAACAAATAAAAGTTAGAAAAAACGCACTTTTCTGATGTGAAGAAAATGAACGGATTTTCATGTCCATAGACCAACCGAAAGAAAGGTGCGATGTTCATGAACGCTTGTCATTGCTAAGAGTGGCTAACTGGTGACATCTACATTGACAGTAGACTGAAGAGGCTGAAAGAGGAGGAGGAGGAGGAGGAGGAGGAGGAGGAAAGTTGAGAATTTCAGGCTTGTGCCACAGTCTTCTTTGATAGAAACTTATTATTAAAGTACTCATGTAAACTTATTAATAAGTAATCTTATAAAAGCATTCTTCTATTCACGTTGCACATATTTTCCTCATTACCAAAATATTCGTTCTCTTATTAACGTATTCTATTTTACATCATTACTGTATTTTTCTGTCTTTCAATACTAGCATCGAGGTTTTTCTTCTTACACTAAATGTAAACGCATATTTTCTGTTGATTAAAATTATGTTTATTTTACAATCTGTAAAATTATCTTAGTTTATCTTTTTAACACACATCAATAGTGTTTTTTTTTTCGCATGCTGACCTCACTAGAACTAAATGTTCGAGGACCTGACAGTAAGTTTTAAAATGTGACGACACTGTAATGGATAAACTTTTCCCAAGTTGTTCTCCGATCATTATTTGTGCTCACCATCCTTAGACTGTTGACAGTTGGAGGTTAGTCCACTGAGTCGATACATCGATCTCGGAACTCGTCATTAAGCTGACAACAGTTTGTTTGTTGTTTACCCCACTACAGCTCCTGCGAGGTCAGTCAAGCGACACCGTCTACGTCAAACCCAGTTTTCACCTGTTACATCTGACACTATTTGTGGCTACAGGTGAGAATACTACTCATCAACAGGTACTTGAGGCTGGAGATGAGAAGGTTACATGTTCTTAATGGCATTACTGCTACTCGGCAAAAGATTTGCTACTGTTATTATTAAAGTAATGGCAGTAGTATTCGTTTCACAACCAGCTCCTGTCGGTGCTGAGGTCATGGTATGGGAGGGTGCAGTCAGGCGTGGAGCACGTGCTCGCTACCTGGAGACCACTTCCTGTTCACCTGTCCAAGACGTTTACAGAGCGCGGTGCTTCAGACTCTGCGAACTCGGAGCTGCAATGGCTCGGTGAGAAATTCCGGACTCGATGAACACATACTAAGTAAACAAAGACCTTATGAACGCAGGGTGTAACACGTCAGTGAACACAGACCAGCAGTTAGGTGAATAAAGAGATCCTAGGTGAAGATGTGACTTACACGCACAGTGAATATACAAACGCTCGGTCGGCATGGGTTTAGCTGCGAAGTGAACAAAGACAAACTAAAAAAAATACATTGTCAGTGAACGAATACCAGCTCCGGGAACACCGGCTGTAAAGGGTCAGTGAACAAAGACCATTCCGGTGAACACGAGGCTGTGGACAGTCAGTGCCCTGTCCTGTCTAGCGAGCGGCACTTTAATGACTCCTTAAAAGAGATTTTTGAAGTGCGCCAGGTGCGTGCAAGCTCGCCACTGAAAGCTAAACACCGAGGGCGGTTGAGAACTCTTTGAATAATTGTTCCTCTCATCTTACCATCTTACCACCTTACTGAAAATACGAACCACATGCATTCGGCAACCTCAAGCGTAGTCTTACAAGCTTCAAGCGCAGATTTCTCTCTCACGAGAGCATTTGTACATATGGCTGTCTACCCGGATATGTTTTAAACAGAAAGAACTATAAAAAAAGAATAATAATAATAGAGTGGTTGGTTCCAGTGACGTCACTCAACAACACATCATGAAGGCTTCCCTGTACTGTCTGAGTACTATGAATACAACTTTATTGCGTCAACGAGTGTAGTTTTTTTCTGCCATGTGTTTACAAGAAAAAACATGCAAACTGTATTGCAGAAAGATGATGCTCGGATGTCGTTTACTAACCTGTAACCTCAACACGCTCACAAACATAGATCAACATAAATTAATGCCTATACTTTTCTTCACCAATCCCCGCACATCCGAGTCACCCTTGCTTGGTAGTGTTAAAAACAATGAAAGAACCTTCTTCTTCACTCTGTTAATTGACAATTCGGGCATCCTAACTCTTTGACCTGATGATAGTTGCTGGGAGGAATCGTCCCTGTCCTCACCTTACATTCATAATTTGCCCTACCCCACCCCCAGATTCAATCCTGTGACTTCTTAACAATGAGGGTTAGGGTTAGAATTCAGCACCTTGGTGAGAACATTTGTTCCTCTCACTTCCATGCCACCCCAGGAAGACAAATGTTATCACGTGTCACGCACACGCTGTCACATGATCTCAAAACTATCTCATGTACACTAAGTGACCTACGTTTCTGGAAACAATAAACTCTCGGATGACATTTTTATGGACAGACTCGGTGTTTAAATTAAACTTCAGTTTGCTTTTAATAACAGTTACACGATACCTGTATTCGGACACTTCGCATAACCTTTGTTATCATAAATTCCTTGTAAAACCAACGTCATTTCTTTAGGTTTTTTCCCCAAATATTAAATGAAATAATTACTTTTGCAAACTGCAAAGTTTTCGACCTCCTGAAAGGCTTTGAAAGATTCTGGAGAACAGTTTTCTCGAAATATTTAATGAAAGGCAAGTTATCAGATCCAGTGCCATAGTTTGTCACAGGAGAGAGAAGATATGTTGGAAGAGGAGAGATGAGATGATGGAAGAGGAGAGAGAAAGAAGACAGCACCTCTGAGAAGAGCCTGCAGAGGATACACGCGACTATGTGAAAGCTTGTTTTGCGACTCAAAATTCTGAGTACAAGCGCTCCAAACCGATGTTATTTAAGCCCAACACCATTTCACTTACTTTTCCCTTTACCTCAAGTTGTACAGACCGTTCAGCAAAGTCTACCAAACGTTAATATTAACAAACTTTTCGGAGACGACCGAGCGTGTAATTAGTAGCGTTACGTACTCTTTAGTGACGTTCCACCCTTAGCATGTTACAGATATTGTCTGTCACCCCTACCTGACGGAGGCGAAGATCTCGTGACACGCAGTATCCGTCGCCATCTGCAAGTTTGCTGAGAGTCGTTGAAGCGTGGCGCTGCCCCTCCCTGGGTGCTAGCACATCTCAGCACAGGTGGCGAGGCGAGCAGGCTCCGGATCCTCCCGGTAGGCGCGCGGTGCAGCAGGTGAGAGAGAGAGAAGAAAGGCTGGGCAGGCACGGCAGGCAGGTATGGCAGTCTGCTGGCGTTCTGCTGACGTTCTGCTGGCATTTACCACCGACTGCCAGGGGCTGCGGCACGTCAGTCGCACGAGTGGACACGGCGCAAGCCCCCTCACTTGCCGCGCGACGCCAGCAGCAGAAGCTGCAGCAACAGGAAATACGTCAGTCCTCCGCCACTCCCCGCCCCTTTCCTCATTCCACCCCCCATCCATCCCTACTCAGGACACAACATCACTTCATAGCTCACCCCCCCACCCCACTCTCGCGCACGTGCACACGTAGACAGCTGGACACAACGACTGTTGATGGGGCGGGGGAGGTAGGGGAGGCTCTTGGGACGATGAAGAGTTTGTAGAGTCAGTAGGTCTTCAAGACCACGGAGTAGCTGTTGGACGTAGGGTGCAGGCTAAAAGTGTCCTGTATACGGGTGGACGAATATAAACAATGTGCCTCGCCGTCGTCTATGGTGGCGGTGATACATTTTCAATTTAATAATTTTATTAGAGAAAAATACAAATGGATGTAAAATAAAGTCACAATATATTCTCACATGAAAAGAATTACTAAATAAAGTAATCTACTAATCTGTTCAGAAAATCAGACTACTTTGTACACATTACACAAGAAATGTAATACAACTTATTCCAGTGCGATCACGGGTAGATCAGAGTACTATAACAAAAGTCAGTATCGAGTACAATCACAAATCAAAAACTTCCTAACCCGCTGTCCAGATGACCCCAAGACGCATTAAGACTCCACACCTGTCATCTCCAGCTTCTGTCTTTATCTTTCCTTCATTCAATCTCTTCCACGAGTTAAGATAACGAAAAAACATCTGCATAAAGAGGGAAGTTTCAAAGCGGGACGAGAAATGCTTGAATCGAACTTCTTCGGTTGAGGTAGTAATTTCATATAATTTGTTCTATGGAATGTCGTGAATATAATCTGTTAATGTCTTCTGCTGTGGCATTCAAGCAAATCAACAATTCCAAGAAAACGTAGGAAAAATGAGAGGATAGAATAACAGTCACACGCCAGCTGGACGGCGAGGTCACGCGGCAGGTCACAGATGGTGAGAAAGTGGCGACGGAGGCAGGACCGGACATTACTTGTGTGGCTCCAGACAAGTGATGGTGTGTCTGAACGAAGGAAAGCCTCAATGGAGTAGCCAGGCGTTCCCATGGATGTTGACATCGCGCCGGAAACAGATACTTTCTCTCTGCCACAGCCACAAGAAGAACCAGTGTTCCGCGTGGCCAGGACGTGTCGACGAGCAGACCCTCCGCAAGGTTTCATACCCGGGGACCGAATTCATTCTTGAATTATTCACTCGGGAGAGCTTGAGGAATCAGGACAACGCGAGAATCCGCGATTCATCACAGTGCGTGAACGTGGACGCGCGTGCGTGCATATATGTGTGTGCGTGATATGTGTGTTGGTAACATGAGGCCCTGATATACTCTTCACACTCTTTTATTTTGTTACAATAAGTTCTGGTAATAATGACACGTCTTCATAGATATTTTTGTGATATTATACTCTTTCATTTTGTTACTCGAGTTTTGTTAACAATGACACGTCTTGATATATATTTCGTTATGCTATGATACCCTTTGATTTTGTTACTCGAGTTCTGGAACAATGACACGTCCTGATGCATCGTTTCTACTCAATCTCGTGATTGCACTGGGGAAAAGAAACTAAAGACCTCAGTGATGGTTATGTGTGTTACTGTGTGTCTTGATACTAATGTTCACTGCTGGAGATGAGTGATGTTCTTTGGCATTACTGGTGTGAGGAGGTTACCACAGTGTGTATACTCAGTCATCAGTAAGGAATGCGAACTACCGACCGTGATGTTGGGACACAAGCTGTGGCTTTACCACTGTCCTACATCCAGAACCTGGTGTGGTACAGCGACAGAGGAACTGCTGCGGGAGTGCACGTGAACTTGTTAGAATATTCTAGAATATTATAGTATTATACAATGCACATGTATTCGCTAGGTATGCATAAAGTCTCAGAAAACACAAACTCTGTGTGTATGCGTTCGTGCGCGTGTGCTGCTAGACTCGAACACATCCTCGGAGAATACAGACTACGTAGATATGTTTGTAGATCTGTTGGCACACATCCTCACAAAACACAAATATATTAGCAGATATATCACAGAAAAGGTCACCAAAACCACGTCTGTAAATTGAGACTAATATCATCAGCAACATCGACATCAGACAGACAGATGGAGGGACGGACGGACAGATGGAGGGACGGACGGACGGACCTCGACCGCAGACGAGCCATGCACTCAAGTGAATGACGTTATTAAGGATATCTGGATGGTACGTCCGCTGGGCCGGCCAGCCAGCCGATAGTCCGGCGCCAGGCTGCCACGACTGCGGGTAGGTGTCGTGTTAACACCGCGCACCCTCCGGACGCCGGCCAGAGCCCAGCACTGGGATGACCGCAGGTGTCGTGTTCCTGGCAGTTCATCCCGCAGGCGCGAGACATCGCGAGATTCCGGCGGACAGACCATCAGGCGAACACCGATGCCTCGCAACCTCATCCCAGCCCCAGCCCCACTCCAGCCTCTTGGTGGTTCCCACCCCTGGGACAGAGGACTTGTGGGTACACACGTAAGGGTACAGGCGCGCTGTGAACAACAACAACTAGCACTTTACTGTTGTAGTTGTAGTCGTCGTAATAACAGCAACAGCCAGAACATTCATTTCTACAGCGCATTTCCATACCACAACGCGAGCAAAGGACTGATAATTAATAGATAATTAAATCACAAAGAATTAATGAGCATGGTGTCGCTTGTCGCCGTTACGGTCAGACTTTCATGTTCGCGACTTTTACCTTCGCGCAGGACAGGTAAGGATCCACAGAAGATTAGAGTGGAAATAAAAATGCCCGTAAAATGCCGTAGGGTTGAAACAAGTGGTGCGTGACGTAACACACGCTACAAGTGTGACGCAATACACTCTACTGTGACGCAACACACTCTTCTCATGCTGTGCAAGTGTGACGTAACACGCACTACTTTCAAGAGAACGTGCGAACGACAAGCGCGTGCTCCCTTTACCCGTGCACAGCCTCGCTCTGAGAGAGAGAGAGAGGAAAGAAAAAAAGAAGTAGCCACACAAAGGATGACAGGAGCGAGGCCATAGACAGAAAACAGACCGCAAACTTCGCTGGCATCGGCAACGCTCGGCAAAACAAACACAAAGTGATGGGCATGCAAGAGCCGTAGAGAGAAAGCAAATCACTAAATTGTTGACGTGTGCAGGGCCTCACCTTACTACGTTACCCACACTGACGCTCCAATGGCGTGCCTCGTGACGTATTCACACAGAGTGAGTAGGGTGTGTGACGAGGCTGGGTACACGGGGACATACAAGGTCCCACGGTCATGGGGGAGTGAGCAGGAACCTTCAGAATGACCGGGTGGCTGTTGACAACACGTATGTCAGCGCGTGCACGCGGGTGGATGAGGATGCGAGTGTGAGAGCCTGGCAGTTGTCTGGCGCCTGGGAGCAACGCTGTGTGAGTGGGCGCATGCGCGAATTCAATCTGAGCACACCTGCTTTTCAAATAAGCTCAACTGGCAGCAAAATACAGAAACTGCAAACAATAAAACCTTGCGTAAGTTTTGTATCTGCCTATAAACCCAAATGCACCGATATCTTCTACATCGTGACCAAGAAAGAAAAAGAGAGTGAGTGAAGGAGAGAAAGAGATAAAAGAAATAAAACATAAAATACAAGACACGTGTGTGTTTTACTCAAAACAAAGCAACAGCTGGTTTTTAACCTATACTCCACTGTAGAGGCTTCCAAATCACTGCAGCGTTGCTAGATGAGACGAGTCAGGCGCATCGCCACAGATTTGCTGGAGACGTTGGACGTTGACGTGGTCATTACGGAATTCCCACAGGAGACAACGGAACTAAGGATTTCCTCCATTACACTAGTCACTCTTGTCTCCCACACTTTGTGACGAAGGTCATCACAGTTTCGTCAATCAGCACACCAGGTACATTGACGACAGAGTTTGTATTGCACTCCATTAACCTGCGTCTGGTGTGGGAGTCTGGTGAAATTATCACAGATGTAAACAACGCAAGGTCGTCCATCCAGTAAGAATTGTAACTGAGCGAGGACTGACTCTCCCCAGTTCCTGAAGTCTGACAGAAAAAACGAAAACGAAAACTCAGTTCCACGAAAGAACACTCACATGCAAACAATGCAGACGACAATCCCATCACGTTACTATTTCTAGAACCATGATTTCTCTCTCGCTCGCAGCAGATGACGCTCTCTTCCAATCTATGACGTCATTCACGACGTCATTCTTACTCGACGTCAGCCTGACCTCCAACCTCCTCCCCTCTGCCCTTTGTGAACTGAGGAGATAATAATAATGAAGGGTGTTTGTAATGCGCAGCATCACGACCAGAATAGACCGCACTCGCTGCGCAGACCAGCGATGATAAATGAACAGTGAACGGCGAGATGTGTACAGACACAACGTCAAGCGAGGGATGAAGGTATGAAGGATGCTGTAAACAGTTGGAGCCGTGCTTGATGGTCAACATGACAGACAGTATTACGAATGAGTTAATAATAATAATTCAGGGCCAGTACTTTGTGAACAGATATGTGTTCAGAGAGCGTGTGAATGCAGCCTTGGGGTCCGAGTGGCGAGTGTGATGTGGAAGAGAGTTTGTCATGATTACACTGTCAAAGAGGGAGGACGTCCGTTAGCTATCATTGACTATTTCTGTGAGGGAAGGGAGGGAAGGGAGGGAAGGGAGTAGGACGTCCGTCAGCTACCATTTACTATTTCTGTGAGGGGAGGGAGCAGGACGTCGACACAGTCTACCAGCAATGGGTGGAAGCTCGGTCCAGTTGACAACTTGTGGCGTTTTGACCGGAGGACCGCTTTCCCAGATCGGCTGAAAGGAAGAAAAGGAACACTTTGACCTTGCCAGGTCGTCGGCAGGGGTTTGTCAACTGTAATAAAGAAGCAAAGACAGAAAAAAAGTTTGTTTACTCTCTCGAAACGTCGCTCCTATGCCATTGAGCACAAGCGCACACAAACATCATGCTGATCGGAGCAAAACACTCGTTTCAGCAGTTTTATCTTAAATAAGAGTTCTATAATTGTCTCGTGCTGTTTCTATAGAATTGTTTATCTAAGAGATTTCAGTCCTAGAATTGTTTAAAATTAGTAATGTGTTGCGTCACTGGCCCCAGAGTGGGTTCTTCCCTCCCCTCCACTCTCCTCCCTTCCCCCATCTCCGTGTATCCTTTGTGCATGCGTGCGTGCGTTTTCTGTTTCGCTTTATTTATTTCTTTTAATGTGTCTGTAAGCCGAGCGTTGATCGGATTCAAGAGTTTATTTTCTATACTATAGTCTCTACAGGAGCAAACTGTGACGGCGTGTAGAAAAAAAATCACAAGCCCACTCGTACTGACATACAAACGCTTCCGCGCACAGCACGTGTATGCAGGTCTGCTCCATGCCGACATCTAAGACTAAGATGAGGAATTGTCATTCGGTTGAAGATGTTGGCTTGAAAACAATGATGGCCGCTCGCCGGATTGACGATGTCATCAGCTGTGACGTGTAATTGTATCCGTCCACACGACCAGGAGTGACGTGCGAGGAGAGAACTGATCGTCACCACAACATCTTGTTTGTGTCAGATCGAGGCTACAAACAGGGGCCGGGGGGAGGACGGTGATGGAGGTACGTCTCGGATGTTGACAAGGGTCGCCATTGGCGGCGTCAGAAAATCGTCAAGATCAGACAGCGCCACGTGACGGGGAAGGCACCAAGCACCGACACACAGATCACAGACGTCTGTGGCTCCAAGAGCGACCCTCCTCTCCCGTCCATCCTGTCCACCATGCCACTCAGCTTCCCACCACACGCCTCGCGCACAAATCTCGCCCACGATAGCTCTTCTGCGCATGCCTGAAAGCTTTTTATTTCCCGCCACTTCCGGCCGACAGCTGGGCGAGATTTTAAATTTTGAACACCAGCTCCACGCTCTCTCCACCTACTGCTCCTCCCCCGCCTCCTCCTCCAGGAAAACAATAGCTGAGGGTGCTTGAGAGTACTGACAGGTCACGTGATGCTCACACTTTACAGCAAAGTCAACGATCTCTTCCAATCTCAACAATCGACGTTTTGAGCAGTGTGTGTGTGTGGTGGGGGAGGTTGGTTAGATGGGAGGAAGGTAGGTACGTGCGTGCGTGTTTCTTCATGTTCATCACGAGCCTATGTCAGTTTAACAGTTGAGAGGCATGAACAATCGGCTGGAACCGCAAGAACAATCGGCTGGTTTGGAAACCTGAAAACCTTCTATAGAGCTGAAAACCTTCTATGTAACGGAAACCTGAAATCTTTCTAGACAGCTGCAACCTGAGATCCTTCGATATAGCTGATCAGGATCTTTTTCCCTCGTCTAAGGTATTAAAAATAGTCTGTGTTTACAGAACTCAAATAGGAAGCGTATGAACCATAAATCATAAAATGAAAATCGTGGTTCTGATCATTTCTATTCGAACTGAAATCTATATTACATATTTTTTCGCTACGAAAAGTAAATTTCCACAGGTATGACGCAGTGCAGAGCTGCAGATGTCGCACACCTGCCTTGCAACACCTTTTCTCAAACACTAATTGCAAAGCGTGTCTGCCAACTCTGACATAAGCACTTTCTGTTTGTCATTTTTTTATCTTTCAAGTTTCTTCTTCTCACAGTGAGGGTGAAATCCCCGACAAGAAGACTTACTTTAGATATCTTTACCATTTCACAAAGGTCTCTTCACGATGTTTTGCAGTCTACAGACATGTACATAAAATAAGCTGAGCTCGGATTTTCTTCCAGCCGACGACGGCGTTCGTGAGGTTGGTTGTTCGCCAGACCTGGAGTTGTTGGTTACTCACACCACTTGAGTGCTAATGAGCAGGTTTTTTACATCCTGCACTCTCTGCTTTCTCACAAGATCCTTCAAGTTCACCGAGGTAGATGGATGCTGACGAAGAGGGTTTTCCCCTTCTGTTGTCCTGATGAGAGGCTGAACTTTCCAGGGCAACATCACGTGACGTCATCCCGCCCAAACATGGCAATAAGCTGGTCAACCAGAATAACGTGTTTGTTGCTAAAATGAGCTGTGAACATATTTTAAAACAAATCTCAATTCATTTTTATCATATTTCCGTCACAAGAAGGCATCAGCCAATCAGAAAACAGGAAATGAAGTCTTGACCTTTTCAAACCTTTCCTAGGTGAGAACTGCAATGTTCAGAGACTAGTAACTGTCGAATGGAACAGTTTTTTCGATGAGATTTTGACCAAAGTTTCTTATAATAAATTTATTCCACTCACTTGAAATAAAATGGTAACTTTTACAGCTCGTTTCGCTATCTCCGTTACCCTAGCGTCTGGTTTTTCTGTGTTGAGAGGATGATGCTCAGTGATCATCGATGCCTCCTTTCTTTCACTTCCGTTTCACTCCGTGCTGCTCGTACTCTCTGGCACCAGAGACAGTTAGTTATGTTGGTTTTCTGAATGCAGCAGTTATTGACACCTTCTCTTCTAAAAGTGCTTTCATGGTCGCCGCTTGCGAGCCTTTGATTAACTTCGCAGACGCCAAAGCGACCTGGACTTTGACGTGCGGCGTCTAGTGTTTGTTTTTCTCTCCTGCAGCTACTTCAGGCACCGCTGTCTCTTATAAAAACATCTGCTGCAGAAAAGAAAAAAAAAAAAACCTGCAGTAGATGGTGAGAGCAGGACATTAACCTACCCGAAAGTTTTCTGGAAAATTTACAGTTTTCCATCGGTTTCTATTAAAAAGTACTTTGGCCTATCTTAACGCTGGTTGCGTTCAGAGCTTGAGTTTATTGTTTGTAAAGAACTAAATATAGTTTTTATGTACTTTGATTATAGTATTTAGAAAAACGTGTTAACGTTAGTCAGCACAATTCTGAAGTCGTTTTAGTGTAGAATATACAGAGTAGACAATTTCTCCTGATCTCAGTGGCTCTAAATTCTGTGAAACTGGTGGTTAGTGTTAGCAATGAGAGACAACCATATTTAAAAGCAAATTTATTCAAAAGACACACACAAGATAATTTGATGTATTTCAAATGTACAGCATTTTATTCCACCTTAGTTATAATTGTGTTGTCTTTGTAAAAACCAAAAAGCATGTTACCATACATGCAATGGCGCGAGTAACTGCAGCTTTCAAGACGCTTTTTCAAGTTTTTTTTTCAAATTTAAAATTATTTTTGAAATTGTGAAATTAACAGTTATATATTGCTAGGACTCGATCTGATCACAAAAATCATTTTGAAACTTGATGTTCTTGTGGATGATTGAGTAACAGGAACTACCCTGAACAGCAGTAGAACAAAGGATAGTTCCAGGTAGGCGCCTCCACAGTTTGGGTTTTCTCCAGTTTCAGGAACAAACATGCTGCACTCAACCTTCACAAGAACGAACTCCATGTCCTCCCCGAGTCAAACTCATGTCTGTCACAGACACACAATCGCATGGATATATGATGGGAAGACTCCTTGCCGTGATATACTTTTCGTATCTGCTGTCTGAGCGGGAAACGGAAATTCTACTTGCTTTTAATCTGTGACCATCTTGATCCTCCATCAATGGATGAAAATCTAAGTGAAATAAGAATATGATGTCGTGCATTTTGTGGGAGTTTAAAAAATAAGGGTCTTGCAGAATCGACTGGTCTGGTTCAAGTCCAGGTTGTGGTGCTCTAGTGGCCTCGATATGAGACGAGGTGACGTGTCTACAAAACACTGTTCCGGCTCGCTTGACATGAAAGAAGACTACAGATTGCCGATCCGCATCAACAATTTCCGTTGGTAGGTCATAGTATAGACTAGAGATCGCTGATACATACTAACGCAATCCCAGCTGGTAGGGCCGAACAAAAAGCTAAATAAAAATATGAATGTGAAACAGGGAAAAATGAATCTCATTGATTGAAGTGAACTTTTTTTACTTACAACCTAATTTGTACTTAACAACGTTGGTAAAGCTTCTACTCTAAGGCTGTTCTTAATCATTTCATCGTCATCCATCTTTTGCTTCAGCGATAGTTCAATCTCATGTTTGCGTTTGTCTTGTTCTTTCCACAGAACCATTTGTTCTCTTGTATCATGAGTCACGTCACTAGCTCATGTTCCAACTTGTATGTTGAGTCACGTCACTCCATGTCCCTATTCCTTCACATGCACACAGAAACTCCAACACGCACACGCACGCATGCATAAATCCAAACGGAGAACAAACGGTTCCTGAGTGACACCCGTCAGTTCGTTACAAATGCGTTACCGTCAACTCCATTGTTTGCTGACGTCATCACTGGTTTCAGTGGTGACAGCACAAGTCGAAGCTTGTCATACTGGGTTTCGCAACTCTCTGTAGTAATGCCTTCATCACTGTCGTCTAACAGCGCTTGCATCTGTCGGTGTCCGTCCAGTATTGTTCACTGCGCGATGCCAGAGTTAATCCTGACAGCAGCTGTGGCCATCATTCCTGCTGACTGCAACGTAACATTTGGAAGCGAGCAGAAGGCCCAGGGGATCGGGCAGCGAATGGAGGGACTGTAATTACAGTCTTCTGGACACAGATCATCCGATACAGTCCCCTCCTCCCTCCCTCCCACCATCAGCTAAGTCAACCGACCGTTGTTTGTTCTGTGTCCGTGACGTCACGACTAGCGGATGACAGCAAACACTGTCCCCGCTCTCTGGCTCCTGGGCAAGCGGCACGGTGAGGAGGTTTTCTGTGAAGAGCAGACGTGTCTGGGTGGTTTGATGGAAAACATTGATGTTTTTTATTATAGCGGTTAGCCCACCGCAAGCGGGTATTTAAAGTGACTGATTTACTGGTCATAAAGATAGGCTATGTCGGGCAGTGCGAGGCTGGCTATGTCTGGCTAGCCTGTAGTGGGACTGGTGGCGCCACCGCACGGCCCACGGCCCACGTCTTGGCCGGCAGTTGACTACGTCACCAGCCCAACACAAGGCTTTGGCTTGAGTACACAAACATGCCCGGCTTGAAAACACCATCTGGTGCTGGACCATGCCACGAGAGCAAGAAAATCCGGATGTCTCCATCGTTACGCAGGACAATGGATGCTCCACAAATCTCCTTCATGGAGTTTGCAATTTGTCATCATTACACTTTCAAACAACTTGTCAGGCAAAGCTCGTCACCATGCGCCCAAAACCGTCATCATAACATGTAATCTTCTCGTTGTTACATGCGAGTTCGTCATCGTCACATGTAACATCATCACATTCGTGGAATTTGTCGTGATGAGCCCAGCTGCCTCAATAGTCAATGATATTTGTTTTTCTGGCCTGCAAACCATTGTCAATATTACCGAAAAAAAAGCGCGACCTTTAGTCGATTGACTGCTCAGAGAGAAGATTTCTTTTTTATATATCAAAACTAAACCAGCAAAAAATAGTCTTCTAAGCGCCATTACACAAATGTCAATGTTTCAAATGGTTTTGTTGCACCTGTCACTTTCATTTTTAAAACGTTCAACGTTGAACTTTAAAATTTGTATTTGTCATCGTTTTGCCAGATTGATCAGTGCAGAATAATCAAAAATACGATTTAAAAAAAACTAACATAGCGATCTTTATTAATAACAGCTGTATGCGACCTTTTCAATCCAAGAAGTGAGGTTGGTATAATTACACAAAAGCATCGGCCTCCTACACGCTGAGCACCGCTCACGCAGTTGGCAAGATGAGTAGACTCCACTCGCTGCACTGCACTTGCAATGTTTCCCCAAGCTCTGCTGCTTGCTTGCTGCTTGCTTGCTGACCATGTGACGCACAGCGCCGTTGACCAAAGACGCAGGCCGGCATCCTCTGCAAGCTTGGACACGCCATTCCAGCACATTTCCAGACTTAGAAACACGGAGATCCCTTAACAACCTCACGCTTGACAACCACCCAAAAAACTGCATTGATCGGGTTATTTTGGACACGTGATCGAGTCCCCAGATTCTGGAAGCCTTTCTTGTCACGGGGGGCACAACTGCCTCGTCCCGGTCTGCACCTGAATGGCGGCATTTATCAGGTGATCGGGAAATCTCTGTCGAAATGCTCAAAATGCAAAAAGAGTGGCTTGCATTGGTCATGTTAAACGATCTTTTTGTAACGGTCCCCACGTGTGACGCGAAATCGATGGGCAAATGTACAGCACCACACCGGCTCTCCCCCACTTCACCTCCACAATTACGACATTTCCAGGATCAGTCCTGCCAGTCCAAGACAGCGCGCATGTCCACATCAGTGTCACTCTCTTGTACTCTGTCACGTGACCTTAGTGATGAGAGGAACATGTCATTGTCGATGACCGGGCTTGTTTATGGTGTTAACGATGAACTATTGACATCTTGAAAACACCTGCGATTGGACTACGACAAAAAGCACTAATTGATGATTCTTTAGACAAATCATCAGAGAGAGAGAGAGAGGAGGAAGAAACAGAAGGAAGACTCTCAGAGTGTAAAATACTTTCATCTCAAACAACTGCACCCTTACCCAAGGGGCAAGAACTGTCCTGCTACCTTCGATCCCTTTAGCGGGTAGTTAGTGGCAAGGTACGTGTACGCGCAAGCGTGTGTTTTAATAAAATGGCGTGATATGTTAAGGACCGAGGTTTGATGACAGTGAGACACTCAGCACTCAATTACTGTGACATAATTAAGGTAGAGTCCTGCTTGATTAGCATGCACATGCCATACAAATTCACATCACTTGAGACACAACAGAGAGGGTATTCGAGGTGGCCGTGCTGGACATTCGGGGTGGATTGTCGCCGCGTCGTAGAACGTGACATCCAGGCTCTTCTACCCTCACTGCCTCAAGATGGAAGACAACAGAGTCGCGATCAGGACACAGAGCTAGACACTCTCGATCTGGCACAAGACATTATAACAGCGTGTGTAAAATATGTTATGACACAAGACAGGACACAGGACACATGAAAGTGCAACAGGGTAGATGGTAAATTCTCTCGCTTTCTAGAGAGGTCGTCCGAATGTCCACCTCATCCGGCATCCGGGTACCTGCTGTGTAGCATACAACATCCTGTACAGCATCATAATAACATCTTCCAACGAATGGCAGTCAGCATGACAGTCAGAGATAAGAACAGACAAGAGGGATCCCATCTGGTATCGGGTATTTGTTGTCACCATTTGATATTCTCTCTTTTGTTTGACGAAGCACAAGCAAAATGAAGCAAAACAGCCGAATGATCTGAAAGCCATTAAACAGTTTGAATGGCTCAGAACAAAAATAAATGTCTGATATGTAAAGTGAGTATGGATGGCGTCACACTGCTAGGTGTGTTAGCTGCGCGCCGATGAATACCTGCCGCATGCCAGAACGCGACCAGGTGTTGCGTCACCCGCCACTCGATCAGGTAAACACAACTCACAAACACCACTCGCCTCCGTGGTGCCCGCACCTCGACATTTGCTTCCAGCGTTCTCAGGTATGTTCTTTGAAGATTTCTGGCTGTGCGGCCTTGGGTCAGCCGGCGAAAATTAAACAAGCCTCTCGTCGCCTTTCTGTTTACAGAAACAGTTATGAAACCTTGTGGTGACGTGTGCAGAATTATTACCACAGATAACACGTCCAATTTTTTTTTAAAACCTGCCTTTTATTAAAGCAAGGGAGTAATATGAAATAATCGTTGCTGTTGTTACATCACTTAGTCTAAAGAAAGAAAATAATATTTTGAAGTCAAGTACCCAAAGTAGCGCGTTACCCTCCTGCACGTGGGATTTGTGTGTGTGTGTGAGAGAGAGAGAGACGTGGTGAGGGGAGGAGGAAGAGTTGGAGACAACATTACGTCCCTGACTCCCGATATCAGCAAGTGATAAGTGTCTCTTGTTGATGCTCCGTGCATTTCGTCGTCTGTATGGCCGGGGATCCTCTGCTGCAGTTTCCTGAAACGCGGCGTCAATTTGGTCCGTTACATTAGCGGCGACAGGGGTGCCATACCCCGGCATCCTCCTCCCGACTGCCTCCACCCGGTGTCTGGTGAGGGGCTGGTAGTACGGAGACTGGGGACTGGTAACACGGAGGCTGGGGTCTGGGAGCTGGTAGCACGGAGGCTGGGGTCTGGGGGCTGGTAGCACGAAGGCTGGGGTCTGAGGGCTGGTAGCACGAAGGCTGGGGTCTGGGAGCTGGTAGCAGGGAGGCTGGGGTCTGGGAACTGGTAGCAGGGAGGCTGGGGTCTGGGAACTGGTAGCAGGGAGGCTGGGAGCTGGGGGCTGGTAGCATGGAGGCTGGTGGCCAGTGCGTGTTGGGCGCGCGATGCACGTGCACCGTGGCCTCCGGTGACATTTGCACAAGCAGTCGCGCGGTGATGGTTCGGGCGGAGGAATCAAAGAATATTGCCATTACCACCCTTGAGAGTGCAAACAAGGAGGACACATGGACGACTAAAAACATTAGCAGCCCTCGGGGCAGACTTTCAATCAGGCTGGCTGACCGCGTCCGGGGAATGCGAGGAGAGATAATTCGCGGCCTTTCTATGACCTCTACTGCGATGTACCCTCGGAATCATGTGACTGCTGCTCCAGCAAACTAAACTAGTCTCACAGCGTCCAGCCTGGACAAAAGTATAATGTTCAGTAACAACCCTCATCTGTCTTTTTGTTGTTGTTTGTTTTTTGTCTTCCTTCCATTGACAAAGTCGGCAGGTTGTTCACAGCAGACGAAAGAGTTTTGAAGGATCTTGCCTTCGTCCAGACTAGTTACAATATATGATGTATGTGAACGTTTGAATCTCGCGTGTGTTTCAAATTTCTGCATTGTAAAAGCGATAAAACTGAATTCCTATTTATATGTATATGTTTCAGTACACAATAATCTTTGCCTTTTTGCTTCCAGTTGTTGGCTTTGGGCAAGTCTCTCCCAATACAGAATTGTGTCATTGTTATTGCGTTATTGTAACTTAAACACTAGAATTGTTGTTGTTATTGTACTATGTTCAACCACACACTAGTGATGTCTGTCGTGTATTGTGATCCCTTCTGAAGCAAGAACGCGCACGAAAGACGTGACAGCCGACGACGATATCTACGTGACCCGTGAATCCAAACCTCCAAACACCACAACCCCTCAGTTTTCAGGACAGTTTACCGTTCCGGCCGAGAGGAAGGTGAGACTCCGTTTGTCAAGCCTTTATCAAATTGATTTCTGTTTGGAAGAGAACATTGACCGAGCGATATTCGCCATATTGGCCCATCAGCCAACGGGCCGCTGACACTGTTTGTGCCGGGGCCGGGTGCCGCCATCGCCACATCGCCACATCTCCATCAGGAACCGCGCTACGTGAGAAGCAATAATAATCGCTGCACCGACCGCTGCTTGGACGACAATGTGAGTGCATTAAGCGCCCCGTCCACCTGTCCCCCCGTACCTCCCCATCTGCCGGCTCACCACACCATTCCGCTATATATTAAGCCATTTCATTTCTTACAGACTTGTATTTGATCAATTCACGCTGAGCTTGCTGCGGTCTGAGGGGAGAAAGAAATCTTAATTATTTACGACTTGGGCAGAGTTATCTGATGAAACTGGAACCCATCTAAAAGCGAAGTCAGTGCTGCAGTCAGCATCCCTGTCTTTAAAAATTTCTTTTTAAAGTTATGACCCGCATAGCAAACATAAGCAACAAACATCGTCCAAACACGATGTGCGTGGAATAAAACATCTCTATGGCAGTAAATGGATCCGTGTCTCTGAAGGCCGATCAGACCTGTTGGCGTGAAACCCTATCCGTGATTACATGTTCATCGTTTTCGAAAAATACTGACCCTGGTAAACAAACCCGGTCGCGGCCATTAAGCGCAATGTGACTGAATGTTCCTCCACAGTTCAAAGGCACCGCCAAGTCTTATTTGTGTAAACACGCGACACCGACACTCGGCGGCACGCAATGCCATTGTAGGGCGCAGGACCATTGCGAAATTCCGTTTGTTTTCTCGCTTTATTTGGATTTAATTTCATCGTCAGTAACACGAAGAGAGTGGAGATTAGGACTGAGACAGGATAGGTTCTGTGGCTTTGTGTTCACCATGACGAACTGACGTGTTTAAACAAACGAGCGGACGACGATGATAATAACTCCTGTCTGTTTATGTCAGTTCCCGTTTTTATTAGTCCGCTATGCCAATAATAGAGGAAGCCATTCCTCTTTCTTCTATATTCATTAACTGAAAATATTGGAGATGTCAAAGGTTGCCTGGGATTCACAGCAGCTGGAGCTAGGATAAAGCCAATCGGGTCAGATTTCCCTCTCTCTCCATCTCTGACAAAGACAGAGAGAGAAGGAGGGGAGGAGGGATCCGGATGGGCGATGAGGAGGAAGGGGAGGAGAATGAAAGCTATTAACTGATGATTGAAGTTTCCGTCTAAAAAAAAAATAATACAAAAACCTAGCAACATGTCTCCATATATATATAACACTTGTTACACACAGGACACATCCTGACACTCACTGCGTACATTCAACGAATGCATGAGTGTGTATTTGTTTCTCTTTGTGTGTGCGTGTGTGTGAGAGCAGTCGGGGGCGTGGCCACAATCGTAACACCTGTGAACACACGATGTCGCAGTCCAGGTGTGGTGGGAGGATGCTCCAGCAGCTGAGGGACTGCAGCTTGCGGAGCGCGTCCGTCGCACATAGCGATAAGATGCCGACACGAGAGAGAGACTTATCACTCCTTAATGACTGCGACAGATGGCGACAAGTGCACATGGAGAGCAAAACTAATACTGAACCACTATCTTTGTGCGTTCGCACGCGGGTGTGTGTCTAAAAGGATAGAGGTCGTCCCCTGACCCTTGTCAGGTCTTTGAGGAATGAGGTGTCAGAGACCTCTTTTTTGTCGGGGCCAGCTGTACGTGAGGCCGATGCCCATCTCTCTCCCGCTGCCTTCCTCACCCCTCCATGGAGTTAGGTACCTGTTCCTGACAGGTGAGTCTACTGTGGAACACACACACATGTGCAACAAAGAAAAGACACGAGGAGAGGAACAAATGTATCGTTAGTTTGTGGTGTTTGAGAAATTAAGAAACATCAGTGGTTACTTAAAGCTAACAACAACAACAACAACAACAACAACAACAACAACAACAACAACAACAACAACAACAACAACAACAACAACGGTTTTTAATGCATCAATCAAGACAATATCATTGAAAGAAAGAAAACGAGGAGCGGATGAAGGAAGGAAGAAAGGAGGGTGTATAGCCTGCCGTGTTGGAAGGACCGACACGCCGACCTGTGCGAAGGTTGAGAAAAGAATATTAACTGGCGTGTCAGCTGTGACGTCGCCAACATCACTCTCTTCTCATACAGGGTGTAACATGCATCAAGCTTTCTAGATTAATAAAACGCAGCCTTCTTGAACTTTAGCAAAGAACAAACACAATGGGCGAGTAAATGACCTTTTGGGATACTTGCGTGTGACCTCAAGGGTTGAGGAAGGCTAGACTTACACTTTTACCTGAATAAAGTTGAAGATACTATAAAAACATACATTGGAGGTGAAGGTGTGAGGAAATTAAAGACTTGGACCACAGAGGAAGGATACCTCTTTACTTGGACATTATGTAAACACATAAGTACACGTATAAGCAATAAATTAGTAAAAACACATACAGTACAAACAGTACAATATGTTTCATTTGGGGCATTTCTTTGTGTTTATTTTTATTCTTGTGTTATGTTTGGTCTGATCTGCTGAGCTATACTTGCACGCAGACCATGTTCCCCGTACATGCATGTGCTGCAAGTAAACAAGATTAGTATTATCAATAAATCAACATTAGTGTTATAAATTAATACCTGTATCTTAGTATGCTTCTTTCCCGAAGTTAAACATTACAAATACGCATGAAAGTAAATATTACACATACAGATGGAATCTCAAAATCTTGAGAATTTGTTGATACACAAAGGGTTTCTTTAGCCTCATATTAGAGTGAAGTGTCGCTGTATTCAGGTCACCTGCTCGATCCCTGCCCAGTGCCCCTTCCTAATGCGCCCCTCCGATGCCTTTCAGCATGCAGCTAGCTGGCTCTTCATGATGCATGTTGCTGCAGCATTGACCTATGACCTTGCCGATGAATACAATTACTCGTGCTGAAAGCCTTTTCCCGTCTGCAGTACTGGGTCTGGAGCCAGTAAATGAGGCTGGACACCACGAGAAGTCAATAACAATGTGAAATATAATTTGATCAGCTTGTGTTTCACTCAGCTTTTGAGAACAAGGTTTTGTGCTATAGACTGAGTATCACATGATGACATAAACAAGAACTTATTGCATTAGGTCAAGTGGGAGAAGGGAGGGTGAAGGACATGCTACCTCACACGAGTGTCGAGTTGGGCAGAACGCGCAGCTGAGGGATGGCGTTGTTCAAACCACTTGTGACGATAACAAGATTTTGGAACAGCTCTGGGACAGAGGGAAAGGGGCTTTTACGTGTTCTTATCTTTATACATGATGTGCAAGTCTTTAAGTTCCCACACCCTCGCCTGAAATGTATGACGAATTTTTGTTCAACTGTATGGGGTGCACTTAAAACTTAAAGCTTAAAACGCGATTAGAAGAGTTTATCAGATAATACACAATAATGGCCGTCCAGAGGTACATGCATCTAGAAACATTCAACCAAAAATAAAATAATTGTGTGTGTTGTGTGGGGTGGGGGTCAAGTGGGCGTGAACGCTGTAGCTATTGTCAGAACCAACATCCGCTCTAGATTAAGAGCTGAGCCCTAACGAGAAAGCCTTTCCATGTAGGAGTTATTAGTATGCAGAGACCATTCCGTGTCCGCTCCGCATACTCTTTGCTTGTCCCAACCGGATCGCTCTTAGCACTGAGCATTAGGTGCGCTATTTTAGTACCGCATGAACCGGCGAATGCAACCAGCTGATCTGAAAATCAACCTTACTACCTCTCGCTCGATTCATTATACATTCTGCTCAATGTTCATATTTCACACACATTCTGCTCAATGTTCATATTTCTCTCTCTCTCTCACACACACACACATTCTGCTCAATGGTCATATTTCACACACATTCTGCTCAATGTTCATATTACATACACACACTTTGCTTAATGTTCATATTTCACTCAAAAGCACACACACACAAGCACCCACTGCAACATTTATGTTTGTAACTTCTGTATTTAGATATAGGTCCAGTGACTCCGCCTTTCACGTCACGTACAGTAGACAAAGTGGACCACTTACGGCAGGTAGACTGATAGTGTGGGACAATGACCGCTATCGTTTCATGTAACTACGTATATCTTAGATAATGGATATCGACAATTATAAGAAGCTATATCTATATATAGTAACATATAATCATAAAGTTGACATATACCACCACTAGGTATACGCTCATGGCGCCTTACAAAGAATGTCCACACCCACACTCCATTCATTTGAAAAATTGTAATCCAGGTTGCAACTGCTCCTGTGTACACCACAGTTCCAGTCACAGAGCGGAGCGAATACAGTTTTTTTTGGCATATGCTTATCAGGTAGCCTGCCTAATGCCTCTTTGAAAAACCACAATGAGTTCACAGGCCGTTAAAGTATGGCCTTGCGTGAAAGCACGCATTGTGAGACGTAGCAAACATGAAGTGTGTAGCGAGGAAGAGATAGATCACGGACTCGCACAATGACTACACACCGTGCAGCTCTCACCGTCAGCCATGACACGAGTGTAGTTACGTCCCCTGTCACTTCATGTGCCGCTATGGCAGACGACGAGCACCCTGCGGTCACCAACTTTCGCACCTATCTACAGATCAACACAGCTCAGCCTTGTCCAGACTATGGTGAGCATAGACAGAACTTGAGTTTATAGATCGTGCTTTTCATTCCTTGTTCACACAAGCTTCATCTGAATCTATTTTAACGTGAAGGGGGCGAAAACATGAACTGGGGCATCCCACCGCCTCCAGGTGCTGAAACAGCATCGTGTTAAAAAAAAAAGTGTTTTAAGCCTACGTGTGCCCCAGTGTGTTTGTTATATATAAATCATAGCAAGCTTTGTTATATACAAATCATAGCAAGCTTTGTTATATACAAATCATAGCAAGCTTTGTTATATACAAATCATAACAAGCTTTGTTATATACAAAACATTGCAAGCTGTGGAAAATACACAGTCATCATATTTAGACGCATACAGCTTATCTAACCTTCTGCTCATTAAACATTCGAGTGAAGAAATCACAAATAATTGAGTTCTACACGGTATTGCATCTAATCATTCTGACTTTTCACTTGTTGTCTCAGAACTCAGTTTTTGGCTGCATTTTGTTATGCACACCAAAGCACTTGACTCCCAGGTTGATTGCCACTGTCCAGATTAGTTATTCTGTCTTGTCATCCCTCAGAGATTGGTACCTGTATTGTAAGCTGGACTAATGTCAGTACACGTCCATGATTATGTTTGCTCATCCCTTTTCACTGGGTGCCCTTATAGTCTTTTCAGCAAACTTCAGAGACTTTACAATTTGGCTGCTCAGCTCATTCTGAGAAAAAAAACAAAACAACCATAACTCAGCTCTCTCGCTACTGAAGACATTGGTCTGGCTGCCTGTGCAAGTGCATGTTGCGTACAAACTGTCCTGGATCTATCACAATTTTTCCCCAAACTTTATTCCATGTCATATCTCTGATATTTTGATATATATGTGACCTGCCACCACAGAATGAGTCTTAAGTTGGGAATTAGAGATTTTGCAAGTTGCATATATTTGAAATGTGCAGGTATTGACCTTTCTTTTGTAGTTGTAAGACTGAGTGAGTTATAAAGGTTTGAAGTGTGCATGGGTTTTGTAAATGTTCTTCTTGTTACTTCTACCTAGTTAAAATTTGTTTTGTAAAGTGCAGTGAGCCTAGCTTTGGTTGGGTTACAGTTTTCTTAACAAATTGGCTAAACAAGTTTCCTCATTATTATTACTACTACTGTTATTGATTTTGATCAGTCACAGTAAAGTTTCAGTTATGCAGTGAAACTTAAAGGGATATTACATTGTTTGTTATGTACTGCTACAATATACAATGTGTTAGATTACTATAAGTATTACAATGGAAAATTCACATGACAGAAAATGATTCCCAAATACTGCACATTATAATTTATAGCTGCTACTGTTTTAGGTCAAGTGTTAAAGCAAGCTAATGATTTATATTTTTTCTTAAAATGAGTTGGTAATATTTAACTGTGTCTGAGCACAAGTGATAAAGATAAAACATGTACTTTTATCTCTATTATTTTATTATCTTTATTGTTCAGCCAGGAGAAGAGGCTATAAACATAGTTTATCCACATAAATGTCATGTACAGTTTTGTGTGCAGTGTGTGTGTTTTCTTGTTGTTGGCTTAGCAGAAAATGAGATTTGAATGTCACACATTCAGCAATACCTTTCTTTGTTTAGATAAATCATGCATGTTCCTCTCCCTTAGTTTAAGTTTTTCCCCTCTGACCTCCCCACAATGCTCTTCTTACCCTTGGCAATCACCTAGTTTTCCTAACGGTAGAACTATCACTGCCTAGAGCTCATTATTGTTTCATCAGTTAGTGACTTTTTTCTGTCCTTCTTCAGGGGAAGCTTTGATGTTTTTTGAGGCCATGGCAGCAGAGATTGGTCTAGAGTACAGAGTTGTTCATGTAAGTTCCAAGTTTATTGTGAACATATAAGATGTATTTATAGCTTTTCAAAAGAAAATGATCATAGTGTTCAAATGCTTAAGCATTGTTGTACAGTAGGCAAGCAAGAGTATAATTATGAAGTATCTCCATTAAACCAGAAGAAATGTTTTTATCATTCTTGCCAGTTTGGCAAGGCTTTATACAAAATTTACAAGCTTGCTGACAGTGGCTTAGCCATCAGCATCTATTGATGAAATAGAGCTTTGCATTTGCCTAGAAATTTATTTGTATAAATGTTCACTCAATTATCTGTTCAATTATACATTAAATCATAATATAGTTCATATTTATTTGTCAAATAGTAAAATAATTTTCATGATCAATTTTTAATGATTGCAGCTTGTGGCAGGCAAGTCTGTAGCAATACTGTCTTTGCCAGGACAGCAGCCAGACTTGCCCTCAATTATGCTGTATTCCCACATTGATGTTGTGCCTGTCTACCCAGTAAGTAATAGTCCTAGACAGAACTATTTCTTGACAATAAAAGGGAGGGTTCTAGGCTGATATTACAATACAATATAGAAAAAAGAAATTGCTTATAGATTTATTTTGAAATATACAGTATCAGTAATACACTGTTTTCATTGATATTGTTGTTCATGATGTATGAAATATAAAATTGTATACATTAATTTTTTACTAGGACCACTGTGCATAAATTATGTATCTTATAACTTTATGATTTCTATTTAATAATAATTGTAGCCATTTTCATATTTGTAATTAATTTTCAGAGATTGTACAAGCATTATGTACTATATTCAAATGTTGAGCTTGTGTCTGTGGATATAGGAGCACTGGAAGTATCCCCCCTTCAGTGCCTATAAGGATGAGAATGGTGACATCTATGCCAGAGGGTCTCAGGCAAGTAAATGCTATGTTACAGGCTCTAGAGACGGTGACTGCAAGAATAGGATATCTTTATAATTTAATGGAAATTATAGATGATACAAAAGTTGCTAATGCATACTTAATCAGTCCCTGATGTCCTATCCATTCTTTTAGTGTTGACGAATTCTTTATGTGTGTGTTTCATAAATTTGTACATACCTTATGTTCACAGGACATGAAATGCGTTGGAATTCAGTGAGTATATGTCATTTTATTGCAGTTAATAAATAACCAGATTTGTTGTTGCTTTTTCATTCCTTTTATTATTTCTTAATGTAAAGATTTGTCCAAACGCACTGCATTTCAGTTCTCATCTTCTACTCCAAGGTGATTATTAATATAATTACAAAATATTTGTTGATGATAGTGGTTTTTATACTACTTTCACTAGATGTTAGCAAACAGTTTTGTGACATACTTCATAGAACAGTTGAATAGGAAAACACTGTTGCCTATACACAGGTATCTGGAAGCTGTGAGAAGCCTAATGCAGCAAGGCATACAGCTTCAGAGGACTGTCCACATTGTGTTTGGTCCTGGTAGGGAATTAGTTTGTGTGGAAGTTTTTTAAAAGCATTCTAACACACTTTGAATAGATTTTTGAGACATTTTTGGGGGTGGGGGGAATTCCAATGTACAGAATGTTATTAAAGTTTCATTTATGATTGTAAATGTATACGATATATGCAGATGTGCTTAATATCAGGCTGCATGTTTGTTTTAGTAAAATTTGCATTTTTTTATCTAACTTGATGGAGGGATTTCAAAGGCATCTAGTTTCAGACCAAAGTGAGAGTAAAAATGAACTTGATATATGATATGCAAGATTTATTCTAGGAGAACAATTAAGCTTGTAGTCATATCCAATATGTCCTTATTCATGTCCCTTAGTCTTTTCTTTTAATTTTTGCTGCAGATGAAGAGATTGGTGCTAAGGAAGGTATGGAGTTGTTTGTTGAACATGAAGAATTCAAAAAACTCAACACTGGTTTTGCACTTGACGAAGGTGTGGAAGAATTCTGTATTGAAACTATACCTTATACCTTTTCTATTTTTATCATTAAGGCTTATGGTTTGTTGCAAGGTCCTATGCAAAAATAATTATATATTTCATATGACAATGTTACGTAAAGTTTTATTTTTGTCAAATTAGTCCACATTGTAGTGCCATATTAATCTTAATTTGAAAAAAATTAATTTCAGATTATGACAGATTTTTAAATGCTTCTGACTCACCTCTTTAAAAATCTTCGAAGGCTTCTTATTCACTCATTTTTGTTTTCATTAATTTCTATCTTATCAAATGTGCAAAAGAGGTAATCTCTCTTGCTGCTTTGCTGTTTAATTTTAAACACTTTTCAAAAACATTATCAAATCATTTATATTCAGCTGCAATGTATATTTGTGAAGCAACAGTCATTTAAACACTCAACTCAAATGACCTTTCATCAAATGATTGCTGCAATTTCAATAAAGTGAATCTTGTAAACAAAAAAACAAAAAAGAAATCCCAAGCTTGGAAACTTCAACTGAACAGTTTTATGTAATATGCTTATAATTTTTTCATAGAAGGCTGTATAAATTTGTTGTTATAGTTCATCTACTGTTGACAAAATAGGTTGTCATTGTTTGCTAAAGAGTGTTTTATCATTATGCTCCATGTTGAAATTTATTTGAAATATTACAGGTCTGGCAAGTCCCACAGATGTTTTTAGAGTTTTCTACTCTCAGCGTTGTGTATGGTGTAAGATTTTTTTTTTTTTCTTCTTAGCTTCATTAAAATGATGTTATTAACAGGCTGCCTTCCAGGAAATTAAATATTAATGTCTCATAAAGTTTATCACTGTTAATTCCATAACATTTATAAATAAATAAAATAGCTTGATGGTTAGCTTAATTTTCTGGTCAGAATATCATAAAACAAGATGTGAAAAACTTAGATCAATAATGGTAATGTGAGTGAAACAAGAGTTTTCAGACCAAAATAACTACTAATGGGTCCATCCATTAAAAGAGAAATAAAGAGCAAACTCAGCAAACGCATTAAAAGAAAATGCTCTGCCTTTAACATGTATGTTTCTGATCTGATATTACAGACAATTTGTTTTTTAGAGCTAATAGAATTTAAAATTGATCTTTAGCGGAAACATGCGAGCATACATCTTATCAACTCTAAGTGAAAGCTGGAGTTAATGACTTAATAGCCCTTCTGAAATTTTTTCAGGGTTCAGTGTAACCTTCACAGGTCAGCCTGGACATGGGTCAGCCTTCATCGAAGACACGGCTGTATCAAAACTGGTATGTATGTGTGCACGCATGTGTACAACCACCTGCATGCATGTTTGCTTACATATGATTGGCTGCAATTATGCATGTAAAGAGCTATGTAGTGCATGTTTATGTGTGTGGAAATGTGTTCAAGAATTACTAAGATTGGCTAATATTTTTAAATGATTACATTGGTTATCTTCTATGCTTATCAACAACCTTGGGTTGATTTGTTGTTTGATTCCAGAACAAGTTGATGAATAGGACACTTAAGTTTCGTGCTGAACAGGAGGCTAAGTAAGATTTTTATATCGTCATACCTTGGTAATTAGAGCTTAATTCTTTCCATAGATTATACTTCTTTTTTGACATCTTCTCTACATAGGTAGCCTTTCACAGTGCTACTTTAATCAGATTATCAGAATCAAAGCCATTATTTTATTTTCAAAATCCTGCTTAATGTTACCAGCAACCGAAAGCATACTGCTGGAAAAGTATCAACCCTAGAACTCCAGACGTTCTTTCTATCCATTAATGTTTCCCTTTTCATTTGACAAGAAATTTTTTTTATTTTAAATTAGAAAATATTGAATAAATTGTGAATTGTATAGTATTGCACAAACTCTGACGCTTTGTAGATGTGTTCTTTATTGAAATCCCCACGTGAACATTTTTTATGAGTGTGTAAGTCAATAGAAGCTTTTATGATGTAAACAATAAAGTGTTTTTTTGCATTAGCATCAGGAAGAAAATAATTCTGAACATTTGCAGGTTGAAGGCAGACCCTTCACTGACACTTGGTGATGTGACCACTCTAAACATCAACATATTAAAGGTTAGCTGATATTGCTCTCTTCATCATCTTGAAACATGCATTCAATTCTAGAGATTGTGCTGACTGTTCAGTAACATTCTTGTGTATGGAAAGTGATAAAAAGAAAAATATGAAACCTGAAGTAGCTTAGTTTTAAAAAAAATGCAGGAAAAACACTATTTACCTAAAAATATCTGTTGTATGTTATTGTAACAAAGTTTGTTTTATGTGATTGTTTGGACCTTATTTTACTGATGCTATTGTAATAATTATGTTACTGTAGTTTTCTAGCCAAGATTTAGGGATTAAATGCTGTAGGAAACTTTAACTTTGTTTTCTTTATAGCAACAGATAAATGAAATATTTGCATCAAAATTTGTTTTGGTTTAGACACCTAATATCTAATGTAAAGTTAATTTTTCTAGGGTGGTGTGCAGTACAACGTAGTTCCTGCTGAAATGACTGCAGGTGAGATATAATTCTATTTTTACTTGCAATTTGGAGATCACAACAAAATTTGGTTTGATGTGAAGATTGTTTCAACCAAATATTTAACAAATCTGAAACAAATTTTCAATACTTTTTTTTTAGATGTAGATTTTTTTTGAGTAGCTCACCCCAGGATCTAAAGTATAATTTTAAATGATGTTGACTGCATTTCTTCATTCGATTTTTTTATTTTTCTTTAGATTGTATGTATGTGTGTGTGCATAGGGTTTGATATGAGGGTCCCCCCTACAGCAAACTTGGAGCAGCTTGAAGCCGAGATTAAAAGCTGGTGTCAAGAGGCAGGCGCAGAGTATACCTTGGAATGGACCCAGGTTTGTGGAGTCTAGTTTAATAGATATACAGTTTACCACTGATTGGGTCCAGGGTTATGTAGTCTAGCTTCGCAGAGTTAAGTTTACTATTGTGTGCGCTCAGTTTGGGGAAATCTAGCTTAACAGGCTGTAGGGGCTGGTTTTCTGGGGACCATCAATCTATTGGCTTTAAGCCATGGGTTGAGTGTTCATTTCTGTCTCCTCTGCCATGCAAGATTTGATATGGGACACATTGAACCAAGACCAACTTGAACTTTACCAAAAGAAAGCATCTTGTGCATAAATCATTTCTCTAAGCCTTCGACAACTTGTTTTGAAAGAGTTCAAATCTTTTTCAGCAAGGCGAGGATCAGGACATGACATCAACAGAAGACTCCAACGTCTGGTGGTCAGCCTTCAGTAAGGCGTGTCAGGCCTTGTGAGTTGTGAAGCGACTTGTGTACAGTCAGTTCCCTCGTCGTCCGCTTCATGCTGTTTCTCTGCCCTCACACCGTTCTTGCTCTCAGATACTTTCATTATATATTGAGTGTTCATAATTGTTCATTGTGTGTTCATCTCATGCCGATGCATATTTCATGCCATCAAGCGTTCCAGACAGAAGCTGATGACTAGTAAACTACTTACAGGCATATGTACTCTAGCATCTGTTATAAGAGGTGAGAGTCCTGTAGAATTCAGATGTCAAAACTACACCAGACTTGTAACCTAACCCCGAAAATCAAGTTCAGTGAAGAGAATATATAAAAATAAGAAATGAAGATGCCAGAAGCAGATGTTGAAGCTTGCCGCCACATCTGTTATCGGCACCATACAGCGGATAGCGAGTGTTTCTGGACTAGCACAATAACAGAGCACAGAAGTCTCAGCTAAAACTGAGCTAAGACGATCTACATTAGAATATGCATCGCTTGAAATTCATTAACCTTCAGTAAACAAAACTTGGATACACGTAAGAAGAATTGGCTGTGTACTTTTTCAAATGTCCATACCCTCGCGCATGCGTTCGTGAACCTAGTCCAACTTGAACTTTAACCAAAAAAAAGTACATAAACCTTCTCTTTCTTTCTCTCTCTCTCTCTTTCGTCCGTGTGTGTGCGCGCGCTCCCATTCATGCGTATGTTTAACAATGCTGACAGGAACCTGAAGATAAAGAAGGAGATTTTCCCGGCAGGATCGGACGGCCGATATTTAAGAAAGGTAAGATGACTCCCGAGAGCAGTTGGCGCGGTCGAGTCAGTTGTCACTGGCGACACTGTCACCAATTGTCGCCCACATAGTCCTGGACTTTTTCTTTTTTCTAGATACCCGTGTCTCCTTAAACGTTAGTGAAAATGGTTAGTGCAAAAAGCTTCATTTGCAGTCCCATAATTTTATTGAGATATATCATTAAAGTGCCTGAACATTTGTGGAAAAATTCCCACTGTGACCGCACCGCATGCTGCTGTAGACTGTGGTCCTTGGTGCTGTTAGTTCCCACCCACCCACTCCGTTGCTAAAACAGGAGGTGCGACTTTCTGTCTGGCGACTCATAGTGGGGGAATGGTGGTAGAACTGTTGTGATACAACGGAATGGCCGACGTATGAGCAAGGGTCATACCACACGCCTGAACACGTTAAAACCTCCATTAACAGCCCCCTTACAGAGTAGCAGGCAGTTTTAACGATTCATACATTTTGAAGAAAGTGTTATCATGTCCAAGTACCTTGAGCATTTCGTATACTTTCTATCAAGCGCGTAATTCTTTTTTCTTCTTCTTCTGTTGTCTTCTCTAGTGAGCCCGGTAAACATTATTTTGTTGTTGTTTTGTTTACAGCTGGGCATACCTGTCTTGGGCTTTTCACCGATGATCAACACACCAGTCCTGCTTCATGATCACAATGAATACCTTAATGAGCAAGTGTTCTTAAATGGTATCAGGGTGTACGAAAAAATAATTTCCTCTCTAGCCAATGTAATTGAGGTCGAGAACTAGCAACTGGCTTGTCCTCGATCATAGTAGAGAGAAACATCAGGTAAAAAACCAAACAAACCATAAAGCAAGACCTCGACTAACATTTTTTTGAATCAGACCGCGTGGTTGTGAAGTACTTTAATCAGAAATTTGATATTGAGGTGGATGGTTTGATCATTGCTAGTTAGTTCCCTTAGCGTGCAGCCTATGTTATGGATGAAGTCGCTATTGGGTTCAGTATTAAAGACTTTCTTTTTTATCTACCCCACCCCTTTATTCATACTATATTGCTGGGCTTACAGCTTTTATAAGTGTTATGATGTGCTTTGTGTGAGACGGCGACATCGGTCATTGGATGGCCATGCTTCATATACATGTTTATATTTTTTGAGTTTACTATTTTAAAAAATAGTTTATGCTTCGCTATTATATGTGGTATATTGATATTACTTATACTGAAAAAACTACTTAGTTTCACTGAGTGAATTATATGAAAAGAAGGGGTTTGAAATCCAAGACAGATATCATGCTAGTCACATGCTGCTATCTCGTATTTTGTGCCGTTTTTTGTCACTGCCGCAGTGGAACTGTGCTACAGTTGACGTTGTCAATTTGAAATCCTTACCTCGCTTTAAAATTAAATACTTTGAATTTTTACTGGGTTTATTGTCATTTGCATAAAATCCACGTTTAAGTTGTGTCTCAACCTGTTTGTTTACAGTGGTGACAATTTTCGGCAGTTGTGTAGAGTGTAACCATTTAGGAATGACGTTCTGATAATTTCATTAATTCAGAATCCCCGTGTTTTATCCACATTTTAATATGGACCTCATCTCCAGAGCCCTGTGTGTGTGTGTGTGCTTGCACGGACGTACGGTCAAGGCTTTGAACACTTGTACTAATGGTAGTCAAGGGCCTAGGAATGGAGGTACACGTGTGGCGGCCTACTCCTCGCGACGTCGCAGGTGACGCCGTTAACCTTTGTGTACCCGACACTCCACACCTCGGCTCGCGGCAGATCTCACCCTGACGTCGTCCAGACCTGCTTTCGATCGATCACCCTTACCTATTTTAAAAAATCAGTCACCGATCGGCCACGGGAGCAGTTCGATACAGGCGATTACATTTGACAGCGGTGGGTGTGAGCCTGTTCCTAGGAAAACAGCGAGTCCACTTCGTTCTAACAAGCATGCCTTACAACCTATCCCCCCTAGCTGATACCATAGACCTTTCCTAAATATGTGTTAACTGAGTGGTGCTAGCTCATTTTTGTCGTTCAGAGGGCCTAGGCTTGCTGTCTTACCTAGTGATGAATGGGACTACTTTTGTTGTAGCAACAGCCACCGCAAGCGTGGTCATGCTCATGTTTTCAATTGGAACTGTCCCAGACACTTTTTTCTATTACAAATACTGTCGATCACCAGTGTGCACACAACTCCGAGCAGCTTTTGTGGGGTTTGTGTCATTTATTTTAAACCCATGAGCAGTAACCGAGTCGACAAATCAGAGAGAGATAGGTTAGTGTCGGCGTCGATGAAAGGTTAGGCCAAGTCCCACTTTGTTTGGCCGACATGTGACGACAGTGTTGGTCTGCCCAGTCACTTCTCTGTCGTGAACAGTGCGGCCGCTGCGTCACAGAAGACTGCAGGCTACTGCCGTGCCACAAGCAGCGTGCGACAGGTGACCCATGACGCAGGCCACGACAATGCTGTCACCTTCCAGACACACCCGCTAATCTTGTGCATGGTTTCCTCGGGCGGTTATCTCTAATCTCATTATCGGAATTTCTGGACCCACATTTCGCCGAGAGCAATATATGGTGTGGCACTCTGTACATGCTGCTCACCTGTATACTGTTAAAATATACAGTAACTGCCCGCAGTTATTTAAATTAACTCGTCAAATTCATACCACGGACTGCGAGTTGTGTCTCATAAATACCTAATGGGACCTTAGGTCCTTGATTTTAGTACCAGTTAAATAAACAGGCGTCTCTGTCTCTTCTGTTTTGTCTCCAGTGAAATATATACACGCATCTCTTTCAGTTTCTCTGTCGTTCTCTCTCTCCCCTCATTTCTATGTCTCTTTTCCACGTCCCCTGCCTCTACGTTCACACTTAAACATTGATCGTAATAATTAAACATGGTTAAACTATGTGACTAACAACGACTTAAATTTTTGTGATCTTACCTGCGAGGTGAAAAGCGGGCGTTCGCTTGCAGGCAGAGGGCGCTTTCCTCCATGGTTATGTGAGAACTTTTATCCCTTCTTATAAACCACCTCCATCTGCTGGGCAACTACCCAGTTGTCGTCACACCGCAGTGAGCAGACATGAAGCTGCTGGCAAGTTCCAGGTATGGTCATCACAGCACATTAAACACACGAGAAGCACTGTTCGGCAACACGTCACAAGGACTTAGTTCTAACGGACATGAAACACGTCCAAGTGTCGAACAGCACAGTTTACAAGGGTGTGATGAAGGATGGGTGCATCCCATGGACAGCTAGCCATTCTAGACTATTTGGAGCCAGCCCGCGACTCACTGCCAAGCTACCCTAGGGTATTGTCACTGTCCTCTGCGTTTCTAGAAACAGTCATAAATGTTTTGATCGTACTTTTTGTTTCTACACACCGTCTCTTGCCAATGAGATCAATGACACAAGTATGCCCGAGCTTGCGCAACACTCGAACATGTTCCCCCACTGGGGATCGCGGCTTCGACTTTTACACACTCATACACGCACAGAGAAAAAGAGAAATATGGAAGAGAGGGTGGCGATGAAAGCATGTCTTTTGTTTGCTTGCAAAACACACGTGTGCAGCAGACCGTGCACTCCAGGAGCGCCTGCAGCGGACAGGCCGAGGAGCTGTGGCCGGGACCAGCATGCCAATGATAGATTGAAAGTACGATTTCCCCTATTTAGTTCCCCTCACTCCGAGTGACGCACCCTAGCACTGAGTGACGCATGCGACTTGGGAACGCTCGCTTCTGACTCTCATGAATGAAATTACCTGTGGAAGGGCTCTGTGAACGTTTAGCGACGTAGTGTGTGTGAAGAGAAGCTGTTCTTGGCACCATAATCACTGTGATGCCAGAACAAGGTTCAAGGCTGACGAGGTGGAGGGAAAACTATCTTAGTACAGCGTGAGTAGTTTACGTGGGCTGAGGGGAGAGGAGTGCGTACCACTCGATCCTGTGACGTGCACGTAGGTACAGCAACACACCAGGCCTCTCGATGACGTCCATACTGACTCAAAAGTTCCCACTCGAGCTCTTCAACCCTCGAATGTGTATAAGTGGACTGATGACTGTTTCCCAAGACCAGCGCTTAGCCTCTTTCGAAGTTTCCGCTTTCAGTCTCGGCGTGCTTAAACCATGAATATGATTAAACCGGAAGCTTTGTGCACACCAGCCTCGTTCTAGTAGTTAGCTGGAAGAATTGTCTGCAAGCAGTCTATTAATACAAGTTCGTAGTTCAGCCGTAATACTTGTTGGCGAGAAACCCAACTGGCGTAGCTAAGGGAGTCAATGACTGCTTTCTCACCTTTGTAAGTCGCACCCGAAAGGTTAGTGAAAGCTATCTAAACAAAAATGAAGAAGGAAATAGGAGCGTGACTGCCAGGTAGAGGTTGGCTGAAGAAAGAAATTCGCGCTCGGTGACCCCAACATTAGTGAATGGCGCGCAGGCGCAGTGAGATCGAGGCACTTGTAACCACACGGTGTAGTGCCATCTGCGGGTTGACCTGACTGTGTGACCTCCCTGACTGGTGCCTTGCCAGCAGCGCGGTCTTCACAAGTCATGGTGAGGAACTATTTTACGCCCACCTTCACATCCGGGCAACTCCATGAGTGTGGCGCATTGGTACATTGTATACTGTTCACGATATTCAGCAGACATCGATACTCACAATCACACGCACATTAACTTTTTATGAAAGAATTCTCCTCCTAAACGTATCTTTATTATCGCTGTTAGCAGGCCTGACGAGAGAAAGGGATACATGATATACCTGCACCCTGGGGTGTGAAGGGGGCTCGGCCTTAGTGGATTTTTCCCCTTATTTTTGATGTAGATCCTAGTGCACTTGTCCTAATGTTTGCAGTCTATATTAAGTTACTGAATGAAATGCATATAATGGCAATCGAATTATAAGTATATTATTATATACTGGGAAAATAATTTACGATTACAAGGGGCCCAGACAGGTCGTCTACCCCGGGACCCGTGGTGGCTCTCGGCGGTCTTGATTGTTAGACACGCCGTTCACGAAGCTCAACAGACAAGAGGGTATGGAGAAAATGCCGGACGCTTCTCGCACCAGTCACCCACAAGATTACTTCTCTCTCTCCTTCTCTCACACAAACAAAACACTTACACGTCACGCATGCTCATTCGCTCACTCAGCGATCCATCCTTTGATATTAGTTTTGTTCCGATAAACCAGAATCTCTGTTGACCCACCCATTTGGACTGATGCTGTGGTGTCAGCAAGAAGCCCATGTGACATGGTCACGTGTATCAAAGCACAAAGAGGGCATGCCGGTCGTGACGACATTTTATCATGACGTGGGTGGGCCACATCACTCTTGTCGTCACCCGTTGTCACTGAACCTTTGGTGTAAAAATAGCCGCACTACGCAGACGGCAAAAGTCGTAGAAGCAAAATATCAGCAGTCAGAAAAGTTTTGTTTCGGTAGTGGAGAGGGGATGATTTTGACAATGTCCGGGCTGAAGTATTGTGCCGAGAAGAGCCGAACTCCAGCCGCAAGGACCACACAAGCGTGGCCGTGAGACGGTGGAGCTGACGACAGCTGTGGACAGCTGTGGACAAGCAGTCCGCCATGAACAAAAGCACCAACCGAGACTGGAAATCCCACTCCAGGACCAGGTCCTATGGGTACCCCCTCATGTCCATCGTGGATGAAGATGAAAGCACGACGGTGATAACCCCGGATGGTAAAAGTCAGCAGTGGGACCAGTGGCTCAAGAAGAGGAAGCAGACGCACTTCAGGGATGAAGGCAAGTAATCTCAGGGGCCGGTGGTAAGTCGCTTTGCTGGGGAAAACTGGGGAACTCAAGGAAAAGCATCTTGTTTCCAAAGTTATCATGCTGTGACACTACTTCGTTTCTTTATCCACGATTGTCACCGATTTGTAACTACGACTACACATCTACAGGGTCTGCTTCATAACTTTGGAAACAAGACATTTATCCTTGAGTTCTCCACGTTGCCTCAGGACAACGACTTACCCTCGCTTCCTATCGCCCCAGGTGTAAAACGCGTGGTCTCCAGATGTGAATGCAGGTAATCCCGAAGTGTGACGGCGATGAGAGAGAGAGAGGTTGCACTCACTCACCCCGCCCAAATCTATTCCAGTGATCAACTGTTGTATCATTCACAATGATAGCTGAAAGTTTGCCCTAAAGCATTCATTTAATTTGCACAACAGGTTGTTCATGTGGTTGTTTGTTTGGGGTTTTTTTTCATTATCCTGCTGGAAGGAACAAGATGGGATCAAGTCTTTTACACCACGATTTCCTTCACTTTCCACACAAACTTTTGTTTCTAGGTAGTTGTACAAACGATCAGCTTCGTTGATGGGGACCGGTGGATTCTACGCACGAGTCCAGCCAAGGACGATCAAATCCATGACCATCACAAAAGCGACTTTTTGAGAATCTAAAGCCTTACAAAATAATGATCAGAGGTTACAGAGCACTATAATTTATCTGAGCTAACCAGACCCCTCCCCAGCATACACACACACACCACATGCCTACCTAACTTGTGCAGAGCAACAATTGTTTGGAAGAATTGATGAGTGAGTGAGTGAGAGAGAAAGAGACAGGTGCGAAGATCAACCAAACAACTCAATTGAAACCGAAATAGCAGCTACCTGAATCTGCACACAGACATCACGGTTGTTGTTGTTGTTGTTGTTGTTGTTGTTGTTGTTGTTGTTGTTGTTTTAAGTAGTGTCTTTAGTGTGAAACACGAGAAAGGAGACTACAAAGATCAGTTATTTTCGTTAGTTCTCTGCATAATGAATGACAGCTATGATCAAAGGACTCCCTGCAATGGCCACCTGTGTTACCTGTGGCTACCTGTGTTAGCAATGGTCTCATTCGACTCGTGCGCTGGTTACATTGACAGGTGACCTCGTTGACCTTTATTCCAGGTTATCGCTGTCGTGAGGTGTCGTTTAAGCCATCATGCCAGTCTTTCTCAATTCTCTCAAGTGATTACATTCTCCGTAATGTCCGCCCGTAACTAAGTTTGCTTCGTGCAGTTTTCCACTCACTGCATCTTCTCGCTTCTTTGCAGCTCCGAAACATCGTACAGCCATGGGGGAGTACATCGTCCCAGAAGGGGGAAAACCGTTATCCGGGCTAGGTGAGCGATGTGTCCTCGTCCTGCGGCGTGTTTGTTCATCCTGGTGTCTTCTGCATTAAAATACGTTTGTAACGAGAGCGAATTCACTGGAGCAATGCTTGCTTTTGGCACCAATAGGCAGCATGAAAACAAATGGACGCATTTTGAGCCGAGCCCCTGAAACCCCGGGCTGCAAGAGACGAGAACAACAAACAAACAAACAAACAAACAAACAAACAAACAAACAAACAAACAAACAAACAAACAACATTGTTATCTTGCTTGGCTGTCGTACGAACCTGTTTTGCGAGAATTGCGAGCATTGGGTGCATGAGGGCTCGCGTCTTTTTAGTCCATATTATCCATACTCGTGAGTGGAGGTCCATAAGATTGTATACCCATATACATGCTCCGTATTTTGTGTTGTGCTGCCTGTGAAGATTATTGGCAGTATTACACGACATGATCACTGATGCACGCTAGAAACATTTCACATGACAAGAGCGGTCCGTCTTATCTTTTTGACTGCATGCTGCCAACATCCAGGGACCAAGGAAAGGAATTCGTAACATAGACTCTAATGCAAGCACGCACGCAAAAATACAACGTACGTGTTTAGTTGCGCATGCAATCCAAGTATTTTCATTTCTATTCAAATAAACCCCCGAAGTCACGAGACCGTTGCTTGCTGTTGCATGATCTCACGATGCCGTTGTGTTGTGTGACGTCATGGACTGACTACGCTGGCGTGCTGTGTGACGTCGCGGTGCCGTTAAGCGGACGTAATGTGAGATGTCACTGGGGCCTTTTGCAGATTTCCAACTTCCAGGCCCTTTGGACTACAGTCCCGAGTACAAGCAGGTGCTCAGCTCTGCTCCGGAATGGTCCATGCCGGGCCGCGATGAGCGGGTTCAAAGTGAGTCCCTCGTTGTTTCTGTCGTCAGCGTTAGTGTCAAAGTTAGAAAGGGACTGAGTGATGTCTAGCTGGTTGGTTATTGCTAACTTCTCTTCTTGGTCTTGTGCGTTGTTTGGATACTTTTAGGTTGGACATGTATTAGGGTTTGGTGGAAAGAGTAAGAAATGTGGCTGGTGAAGTATCGCATTGTTTACCGCACATCTTTCTCCATGTCTTCTTCCTCCGCCGGCACACGTGTCGTGGTCAGGAAGCGTCACTCCGGGGCCAAACTCGTACGATACTTCGAGTCCTATGGAATGGAACCGCAGAAAAGTGGTATTGTCGAGCAGGCCTTCGCCGACCTCTCGAGGTAACTCTCTCTGTTTGTCAGTTGCGGCGAAGGTTAATGTTCCTTGTTTGTCTATTGTGGCACAAGTTCCATATTTCCCGTTTGTTTTAGACGCTTAACACCTGTATTATTAGTACCTGTAACAATTCATGTTCTTTGACATCTTGTAAGCGACTTTGTCCATCTCTAACCATTTGCTATACCACAGTCCCATGCATAGCAACGCTTTACGGCGCAGTTCTCTCTAACCATGTGAGATATCATAGTTTCGTGATGTGTCGGTGTATTTGTCATTACCTCTAACCACGTGTTACGCCAATGTTATCCAGCATGAACATGAACCGTTTTCCCTTAGCTAGGCCTTAGTGATCTGGTTAGAGCAAAGCACCTGAAGTCTTTAACAACGTTTCCCACACGGGTTTCATGTTGGCCACATCCACATCGCCACACACTTTCGTGAATATAGGAAGAGCGAGGAAGGAGAGGCAAGCATCACTAAGAGTAGTCTTATACAAGACCCAAATGTCTTCAAATGTGGAGCCACCTGCAACTGCGACCCTTCTTCCTCTCCTTGGTGCTCCGAGTGCATCAAGTGCAGCTACCGGCTTACTTGTCTGGTGTTTGATCCCTTCGCCCAGCTTGACACATTGCCGGGCCGCTTGCTATCGCCAGAAGTTTGACGAAACAACGGATGCTGGCGAGATTCGCGTGCAATTCCCTGCCTAGGCTGCACGTGGGTAGGATTTACACTTAAATCGCAGATTTTATTCGCGCGTTTCCTCCGCTTCTCTTGGCGTGCCGGACGTCATTAACGAGCTGCCGTCGTCTCCCCCCATCCTCCACTCGCATACTCCCGTGCCAGTCGGCCACACTGTTTGCCAGACTTTGTTCTTATTTTATGTTTTTGTTTTGCTTTCTGTCCTTTCTTACTTCCTTCTCGTCTTCCTTGTCAAAATATTCGTAATGACTCCTCCGGCTTCTACGTGCCCACAGCTGTGCTTTGAGTTGAGTCTTGGGTGGAAAGCTATCTCCTGTTTCAATGCTAGTCATTGCACCCCTTGATCCCATACTCGTCTAGAATCAATTCTTGATGGCATAGTGTGGTCTTCAAAGGACGTCTGTACTCTACCCCACCCTCTCTAGAAGGACCCCATCATGAAAGCGACCGTTAGCGGAAGTCTATTCATTCCTGCGCATGCGCTATGCCGACTGCATTTAAATGGATGGTGACGGACTCCCACCCAAGGTGGCATAAAACAAACCCATTAACTCTAAAACAACACAAACAAATAATATTAATAAAAATCAACACGCTATTTAAACAATATATCATATGTCAGACTGATTTCTGATGTGCAGCTGCCGTGATTGAACAATCTCATGTCCGCCATAGAAAACAGTTTGGTTGACAGGTTATGTCAGAATATGTCAGAAAAATATCGAGAACTGCAATTTAACAAAGAAAAGTGTTTCAGTATGTTCCTGTGTGTGTCTGTGTACACGCGTGATCTTCTGTTTGACTGCCTGATTGTGCATGTGTGTGTGTAGCTAACTCCGTTGGTGCGTGTCGTAAGGACAATTAAGGTTAAAAGGTCATAGAGTTTAAAAACAGTAGTTGACACGCTACACATCAAATCCCATCAAGTAATCATCCATCCCAAAGGAATTAGGTAATGAACTATTGTGCTATTGTGTTATATATGTTGATTATACCTTATTCATCTACTCTTGATTATACCTTATGTCCTGAACCATGTCGACCAGCCCCTAAGTCATGTCGACCAGTACTCACTTTGCCTCATAATTTTCTCTATTGCCACAGAAAGGCATGGTCCGTTTGAAGTGGGGCCGTCATCCTATGCAATCACCCAACACTGCATTGGCACGAACGGGCCTAGGTACAGCATTCCGAAAGCGAAGCGTGATGAAACTGCCACTGGCTTTGAGTATACACTTCTATCTCAACCAGATCCACTAAGTACGTCCTTAGATGGGCAGTGACTCGTTAAGTTCGGTTGCTATGTATGTGGAGCACGAGCGACCGCTGATACCAGATCCTCCTTGGTCGCTTAAAGCAGATGGCTTGTATTGTCCCACAATAACAGTCATGTGGACAGGGTGACAATGACGGTGACAATGACGGTGACAATGATGGTGACACTAGCATTGACAGACCAGGAGGAAAAACGTGGTCCCGCTTTCACTGCCATGCTTGTGTATAAAGAAACATCAATCATCACCAATCAAGCTGGATTTTCTTTTTCTCCCACCCACACATGCTTTCACGCGCGCGCACACACACACACAGTTGCATGCATGCACGCAGGCAACACAAAACTTGAATGTTTACCGCGATGACCACACACTGACCATGCACGCAGATCGCGAGTCAGTCCTCGGGTGCACGTCTTTAGCTATTAGTATTGGGTGCTTCTGACCACATGCACAGAACACAGTGTACGGATACAACAGACCTGCTGTGGTCAGGTTGTGAATGACATCACGAGTCCTTGCTACCTGTTGCAGGATTTACTACGCCGGCACCTAATCAGTATGACGTGAAGGAGTGTCAGCGTCATCGGGCACCTGTCACAGTCATCACCGGCTTGCCGCCCGCCGGGAAGAAAAAAACATGGCCAGGTGAGAAACTAAAGGGACAGGATCACGTCCAGGCCCTCCATTTTCAACAATCCTTTTTTTTTTTTTGTGACTGTTGAGTAAGAGAACGGTAACCTGTACTCTCCATCCACTGGTATTGAACATTTTGAATTTAGGAGGATATTCAACAAACAAGAAAGACATTAGGAGACCATGATTACACAGTCTTTATCTTCTCAACATATAGCAGCAAGTGTCTATTGTATGTGTGTGTGTTAGAGCACTGGCACTTGACACCCACTGACACGCCGGTTCGATACCCGTTAGGCACAGCAAACTTCTTCCAGTCGACCAAGGTGTCCGGAACGGGTACCTGACTACATATATAGGACATTATACTAGGCAACGAGGGAGAGGAGATAAATGTCACCTGCACATAAAGCTAGCTCCTAAAATTTAGGGTCTGGAACACCTCACACCCCAACGACCTTTACCTTTACTGTCTAATGTACTTGTTTGTTCCAGCACCCTGCGATTACTTCCCCATTAATCAGAGCAAAAGTCCAGGAGGCGTGTCGATGGGCACCACCTATTTCACAAAAGATAGAAACAATGGTGAGAAAGCTGTTTATCTGATAGCCATAACTCTTCCTTTCTGGGACTGTCGTCTTCACTTGAGTACTCAAGTTATTCCCCTGTAACGGTGCACCTTCAGAAATGATGACAAGTCCGTGCGATATAGGTGCGAGCGTGTATATGTGTGTGTGTGTTTCTTTATTTCACCGCCATGTTTCAGTATCTGCAATAATACAGATATCTGATCTATAATAAAGCTAGATTTGTGTGTATTAAACACTGTTTCAGCACCTGTACCTCTCTCTATATATATAAAACACTGTATTTCAGTGCCTGTGTACTTAACATTATGTTTCAGTACCTGGACCCAAGTATGACATACCACAGCTCATGGGCACTGGTCCGTCATTTACTATGGCTTATGCTCGAGAGCCGAAAATGTAAGACACGACGCAATGACATCTTTTGTATTTTAACATGTCTTTAAAAAAAAACCGTCAGTTCTTTCTGGTCTGCACGCTATAAAAAAACAATCACAACAATACCCATAAGGTTTGATGTCAGCACTTCACATGCATCATGTACTTACATGTTCTTCCTCGAAAACTGTACACTAGCTTGTGTTTACATCAACAATCACACAGCTAGCATTCAGTCTCATGATACACACTAGCTGTGTTTACATCAACAATCACATACCTAGCATTCAGTCTCATGATACACACTAGCTTAAACCTACATCAACCATCACACACCTAGCATTCAGTCTCATGATACACACTAGCTTGTATCTACATCAACCATCACACAACTAGCATTCAGTCTCATGATACACACCAGCTTGTGTTTACATCATCCGTTAAACCACGGAGTTATATTAAGTGGTTAAACTAAACGCCGAAAGCATCGAACATCGTTCCCCTTAATCTGGAAGCAGTTGATGTCAGAAAGTGAGTGGTTTCTTACGTGATGTCTTCAGGTGAGAGGCGAGCCCCGTCGCCAGGTTACTACATGCCAGAACGCACGTACTCGCACAAGGAGAAGACCGCCATGCACACCATCTTGCCTGAGAGAACCCCGGGTACTCTCACCCTCCACCCTGTCTGTAGAACTCACACGGCAGTTTCACACCACCACAGTCGGTAGTACACAGTGAGCCTTAGAACAGTCCTACACTCCCAGTGTTGGTAGTATTCACAAAGTGTATTGAAAGTAGTCTTACACTGTAGCGCAGTGACCTTGTACGGTGTGACTAATAGTATCTGCTAATCACTACCACACAAAACCCCGACACCCTAACTGTGTGCCATCTGGCTGGCTGCTAAATGGATAACCCTCCAGTCTATTGATTGCTTGATAACAAATCATTTGCTGGCACATGTCTATACCATCCGTGATATCCGTCTATACCATCTTGAGCTGCTTAATTGCTGGTTGTTTGTGTGTAGACATACAACATTGTGTTGTTTTCTACTTACATCTCTAGATAGCCATCTTGCGAACAGTCAGTCTGCGTGTTGTTTTCCTTTTTGTTTATAGATGATTCTGCATCGCTGTTTGTCATCTTTTTATGTGTTGTTTTGTAGTTTACAAATGATACTGTAGGGCTAGAAGACGCCTTATCTGTGTAGTGGTCTATGTTCACAGGATATTGTATCACTTTAGGACAGCGTGATTGATTGTGTAGCCAATTAATCTGTGATGTTAAGTGACTTTTGCCGACTTTTCGTCACACAACGACTTGCCACTGTGTAGCTGAGCTGTGCCTGGTGTGTCTGATTAAAGTGTGTAACGAAAAGACTCAACAGTTCTATAGGCGTGTTGTAAGTGGACTCTTGTCTCATCCAGAAGTGAAGCCAGGACCCAACGCCTACGACACGCGGCCCAAGCGGCCCAAGCGCGTGGGCTTCTCCATCCGCAGCCGCACAATCCCGACCTACCCCGCCAGCATCAACGGCATCGGTATGTACCCTGGGGTGAGGGGCACTGGACAGTGCTTGATTGTGTGTGGTGTTTGCTACACCTGGTACACCTTCTTGATGGTGTGCAGTGTTTATTACTCCTGGGTAGTGTTCGTCCTTACTTGTGTGCGGTGTTTGTTACACCTGTGTAGTGTTCCTTATTGATTGTCTGTAGTATTCTACCTCGGTTGTATGTAGTGTTCTCTCTTCATTATTTCTATCAATTCTTAATTGTGCCTGTATTTGATTTTATTTTTCGTTTAGTACGGTTGTTTATTGTTTTATAGATCTGTCCCTCATATGCTGTCCATGTTTCGTTCTTGTTCTTAGGCGCTAAGAGCAAACTCCTTAGGAGTGTGAGTATGCGCTTTACAAATTTTGTATTTGTTGTTGTTGTTGTTGTTGTTGTTGTTGTTGTTGTTGTTGTTGTTGTTGTTGTTGTTGCTCATGCCCTGTATGAGGAAATGTACCTTGTTAACTTTCTTTCTTACTTGTTGCAGACAACACTCTGAATAAAGGTTCCCCTGGGCCAGCCGCCTACTTCCCTCACCATATCGGCGACATTGGAGAAGAGAAGAGAGGTCCGGACTTTGGCCGCCAGTACCTCAAGCTGGAGGACGGTCTGTGCTTGACGTTAAATGAAAATGACCGGTTTTATTTATGTAGTATGAAGACATACTCGCCTGGATATAAAGTGTGTGTGTGGTGGTGGGAAGCTAAACCACAAATTGCTCATTCACCTCCGCACGTACAAGGGAAGGCATGCACGCATACACACTCGTAGACTGCACACCCTCCCTCACACACACACACAGCTCCATCCTTGCGTTCGCTCTTCTCCTTATTGTGGCGCCATCTTTAGGTAGTAGCGCAGGGTGAGGGTGAGTATATTGCTCCTCACACCTGCTAGTTAAGGCCTGAATGTGTGACTCATTATTCTAAATCATGTAATGTCATATCCGGCAAGCTGGCTTGTAAGGACCGCACGTTTCCCGTGTCAAATGTCGTCGTGTTCAAGCAACCTTCACTGATCGAACAAACGATAGAAGTCCGCGAGCTGATGTGTGGCGATACCACTGATCACGTGACTGATGTTGCCGGCGGTGTTGTTTTGCGGCTAGATGACAAATCACTTCAACGGGATATTAATGTATTTTAGCCTGCGACTTTAAAAGAAAAAGTGTGTAAATAACGTCCTCGGGTTAGGGTCAATCAATGAGCTTACCACTCCAAAACTGAAACATTTCCGTGAACAGAGAAATTCCCGGTACCTAGACAGGAAAATAACATGTTATTTGTGCTGTAAGAGAGAGGCTGCAGGTTTCATTGCCTCCGTTTTATCTGTCCGGATACTTTTCGTTTTGAGTGGTGCCATCTCTTTCGTCTGATTTGGTCGGTCCCCTAATGGCCCACCCTCAGGAAGCCAGGAGAAAAGCCTCTCGTAAACAGCAGAAAAGTGGTATTCGAGAAAAATGTAGAGGCCTGGAGGTAGGAGAAGGAAATTGATGTTTTACGCCGAGCCAGCGACTAAGGTTTATACCACGGCAAAGCAGCCAGTCTTGTAAACAGCTGACACATACAAAGAACAGCTTGCCCGAGACGAGAGTTGAACCCGGGACAGCCAACCTTCACTGCATTAGAGACAGGCGGGGTAAGGGTGGGGAGAGCGAGAAGATGGCAGCAGCTGTGGATAATCCAGCTCCAGTCACACCTGCTGCATCACCTTTCGGTGCATAATTCGAGAACGTTCTCAGAAACAGTATCCTACAACAGGCTAACAATTTGCGCACTATCTGGTCACGAGATCTCTAAATAGTCGATCGAGGGTCAATTTGTCAAATCTGAAAATATACATCACTGCATGGTTAATTGATTGGTGGGTGGGTCTGGTGGGTCTGGAGGGTGGCTGGGTTTTGTTTAGTAGTAGCTGAGGCTACATCGCAGTGGTCAAGTCCAGGAACCACATTCAGCGGCGAGATCTGAAGCCCCAGCCTCTGATCTTCCTGTCACCGTTGCACCACCAAACCGCTCTTTCCCCAGTTTCTCTTCCCGGAAGCTTTGAGAAGTCACAGACCGAAAAGTACATAATCACATTTCCTGATTGTCCCTCTCAATCTGTTTTTCACTTTTCACAAGAATGTTGACCATGTGCAACTGTCGTCCCAGGCTCTTGGCTAGCCACTGAGACTGTTGTTGTCTGGCAGGACCGAGGCCGGCTCCATGGGACTACGGTGCCATAGACTGCAAGACTCTGTCCACCAAGCCTCGAGCACCTGCATACACATTGCCCGCTAGGTGCCATGATAAAAAAGGTATACAGCGTGTTACTTGGTTTGTTACAATCACTGTAAAAGCCAACATTCTCTTCGGCTATCTTTCAACAAGTGCACACTTGCTGTTATCAACATCTTTCTTCCTTCTCTGTAAATCTCTTCTAAGTGCTTGTTGTTTGTGTGACTCTCTCTCTCTCGTGTCTAATTTCAAGCTTCATGTGCTTCATAATGCAGGTAATACATAAACCATGTAACACAGGTTCATCCCATACTCAACTGTCCTGGAATGATGTGCGATTTTATCAGAGCAGCAGCGTGTTATGTTTGGGGAATTCTGCATGCGTGTGACGTAGCTCTTTGGTGGGTTCTCTCGCGCAAACGAAACTGAGCAAGATTAAAGGCAACCTGGCAACTGTAAGTCATGAAGGGTCTCTCAGCTGACAGTGCTTGCATTCAGCTTCCGGCTCTCCTGGTCCTAGCGACTACGCTCCCCAGATGATCGACACCAGACTCGGGAACACGATGACGGGAAGGTGGACAAATCCCAGGCGTAAGTCTCGTCACTCCATTGACACTAACACTGGCACGAAATGCCTTTCTTGGGTTCGGGGAGGAATAGAGGTCAGATGACGTAAGTGCTTCAACACAAGTAAAAACGGACGTTGTTGTAAGACATCATCTCACTTAATGTGTGGTCAAGGTAAAAACTTTATGTGAGGGCGGTATCTATCTCCTCTCCCTCGCTGACTTACCATCTCAAACCCTCAGTAAAGTCAGGTACCCATTCAGCTGACAGACTAGGGGTATCGAACCGGCGCGCCTCTAGAATTTGGACGTCAGTACTCTAAACACTCGGCTACCCCCTTTCTCAATTTGATGATGAAATAAGGCTAAAAGAAAAAGCATTGTCAAGATATACGACTAATGCTCGAAACAATAACATTGCTTTTGGCAATGCTAGTTAATGGGTGGGTCAGGTTCTGGCGAAGAAATTACCACAATATAGACAGAAATGCAGTGTCATTAGTTAACGTCAGTTATTTATGTTAACCATAATTTCTAATCCATGTGAAGGCAAAGGACGCGATGTCGATGACGCGAGATATAAAAGATAGAAAGGGACGTAATGTCTGACCCACCGAGCTCGCAGTTGGAGCAGACGATGTAATTCTCACGGTCAAGTCAGTAAAGTCTGGTCGTCGTATCGCCCCTCCAAAAATCGTTGGTCGAGGTGGTGACAGATGTCCAGGGTTGCATCTGGCTGCTGGCAGGCCACATTTTGTCGGCTTGACCGTCTTTGACAAGAATGCCAGCCAAGGTCCGTTGTTACTGGTTGCTTACATCGGCGCTGTCACTGATTTATGTAATTTAGTCTTTCAACGCCTTGACATACAAAGAAAAGGAAGACGTTAATCTGGCTGCCTCTCAAATTTCGTGACAAGCTGGATTCCTGAGCTGATAGGTGAAGACTCGACATGAATACTAACCCTGTAGTGTCTCCTATTAATGAATATTCGATTATTGACTTTCATACGTTCACATTGCTATGTATTCAAGAATATGGTCATGAAAGTACTTTGCCTATAAAAGGAAATTTAGTCACTGACGATCAAATACAAATGTGGATACACGAAAACCCTTCTGGGCGCGTATTCACCAAGACCGTGGAACGATTGTGTCACCAAATCGCGAAAACGTTGACACTCTTGCCCCGAAATCTTTCTGGAGAGCACTTGTGGGACGATCCCAGCAAACACCAAAATTAGCCCAAGAGTAGCGTTGTCTTGGCTTGTATATACACGTGCGAGACGACAGTCATAATTCTAGGATGTCTCCCAGAACGCTGTAAGGACGCAAGAAGACCCACAGACGTGTGGTCTAACTTAGCGGGCATGTGCGTTCATACAGACTGCCGTCGTGCATGTATGACTGATGAGTTATTAATGCATTATTGAACTCTGCTGTATTATGGCCGATACGGAGAGAGCAGACGACTTCCGGTGGAGCTGCAGTAACACCGCCGGCGTGCAGCCTCATCGTCGTCCTTGTTGACTGAGACACTAGTGCGCCATGCATTGTCTCTCCCGATGTTATCAGCAGCAGCGCGTGGTCCCCTGGAGAGTCTTCAAGTCACCGCTGGCAACGTTAACGATGATTTCCACTCCATTCAGTCGTGATTTACTAACCTCATATTGCCCCATCGTAAAAAAAAAAAACAAACCTTTTACTGACATCCGTTGGTCATTAATGCCACCATTTTATCAGTTCAATATCAGCATTGTCCCTTCATTTCTCCACTGACTGATTGCAGCCCCGGTCCTCCCTGGTTATGAATACCCGCCGAATGGAGTGACGAAGAACGGCTTGAGCCGCTTCTCTGGCTTCACCTTCAGCAGTCGCCGCAGCCCTCAAATCTTTAACCCCCTCTCACGCAGGCCGAGATCTGCACGTGCCGACTGACCGCCGCTCAGCCTCCAGTTCAGAAGAGTCAAGTACGTAGGAGCCTTGCCTTCACATCAATAACGGCTGAGAGGAAGAGAGCCGTGAATTGCAAATATACTGCCTTTTGCACGACTAATGGCTACAACGTGAAACCTATAGTTTGTCTGTAGGAAGTGACAAAGGCACACACATATATTGTTCATGCTGGTAAGGAAATGCATGCTAGTATTTTAATGTAGAAAGATAAGGAGGATGTTGATTAATGAATTTACAATCATTCCATCTTTCTTGTGAAACACAATGCCTTGGGATCACCACCAGTCCCCTCAAGAAACAAGGCAATTCTTGACAGATGATATCCTGAAACAGCTTTATTCAAGATTTGCCTCACATACTCCATAATTAATAGCCACTTGCACCAAGAAATCCATAAGAAATATCTAAAGTGTAATAAAAACATTGTTAATAACTCCTACCTTTTGGCATGGTTTGTCTGAACCTATAATACAAAAAACTGACAGCAGCAAAACATATTTCACTCATATGCATCTTTCAAGGAAATGTACAATTGTATCCATTTATTAAAAAAAATGATGTATAAAATCCAAAGCGCTAGTCGTCATATCTGCATGTTAAAGATCCATGAGAGTTATATATTTAAAAGATGCATTAGTTAACTCTTTCATGGTGCTACTTTTCCTAAAACTTTCCAGAAAAACAAAAGTAGTTAAAGATAGTCAAGTGTCTCAAACTGTCACACATGCATACCTACACATCAATACAAATGTGCACACACTCACAAATGTGTGCATGCATGCATACTTCCTTGCATCAATGCAAGCAGATATCCACCTTCCTTGAAAAATTGACAAAGAGCTTTTACACCCACGAACAAATTTTTTTCTGAAAAACATATTTGCACTGGAATTCACCAATAAGATCAAAGACAAAACAAAGCCCTTTTGTGCTCTATATGCAAAGCATTGCACAACAAAATATTCTACAACACATGAAAAATAAAAGCAAAGAGTAAACATAAATACAGACATTCAGATCTAATAAAGCATGTCTTTTCCACTGCTTTATAGACACAAAAGATTTAATTAATATTAGGGTTGTGTACCACACATTCATCATCAAGAAGCAAAAGCCTGCTTTCTTGCTCTACGCATGAAAATGTCATGAGCATCAAGAGCAACAAACCACACATACACAATACTACAGGCATGTGCCTACATAAACAAGTGGTTGCATGTATTTACATACTGAGGTTTTAATCCCATGAATAATACTCTCAGAATGTATATATCTCAAAAATACATAGTTTGAAAAAAGATAACAACATGCATTCCTAGCTTTTCTTTCCACAAATTATGCCATATTTCATAAAAAAATCATATTCAGATCATCTGAAGATTTGCTGTCCTACTTAATGACAACTATCTATAAATGATGTAAGAAGTTGAGAAGCAATAAGAAAAACAGTTTTATAGAGACAAGAAAATATTAAATGAAATTTTAAGGTCTTCTTCAAAATCTTTACTTTCAATATACAAAAACAAGCTTAAAATGGCACAGTGCTATAGTATAATTAAATGATTTGTTAAATGAAACAGCTGATATGTGTATACGTGTGAGAGAGAGTCATGGGTTCAGATCTTGCCATGAGACACTGATTCACAGGCTGGCACCAGCTTCCTTTGTCTACTCAATTACCTCCCATACATCCCCTTCTCCTAGCAGTGTGAAATCACTTTCCCAAGAAAAAAGCCCAACAACCTCATTTGAATGCATTTCAATGCTTCTAAACAACTCCTGTTTGCCACCAGTCTGTGTAACAATGTGAGTTTTGTTCCTTGCACTGTTGGTAAGGGATAACAATTCAGTTGATAAAAAGTACAAAGAGTTGCAAGGGGATAGAAAATATCAAATAACCAATATCACAAGACAAAACCAGGTCATAGAGATTATAACAGAGATGGCTCAGTAATCATGTGAATGGAACAACTTGTCAGGTAAAAGGATCAATTCTTATGAAGACTCTTATCTCAAACTATAGAAAAATCTAACTGGCTTGTAAGTTATAGCCTTTTTTATAACATTCACAATGTCTATAAAAAAGTTGAGTTTTATAACATGATTTAATTCAGAATGTCTATTCAAAAATTTGACTTTTATAACAATATTCTTTCAGTGATTGGTGATTGTCATCAGAGGCAGCCTTAGCAGTAAGTGGGGCCCTGGGCGAGTGTCATATGCAGGGCTGAGAGCCACAAGTGTACCTTACTACAAGAATCTCCTATCGCGGGGTCCCCCTTCAAGCACAGGGCCTGGGCTAGTTGCCCCAGTCGCCACCCCAAAGGCTGCCTCTGATTGTCATGAAAGTGGTAGCTATCACTAAGACCACTTGACAAATTTTTATCTTACCTGACTGCTATAAATACATCAACACCCAAGTCTGCATTATAGAACTTTTTTTAACAACAGTTTTACAACTGTTTATCATACAGCCTGAATACACAACATAATTTCTGCCCTTCTTTTGAGATCACCACGTTTCAATCTTCATGTTGTAGCAGACCACACTCTGCTAGCTGTGGAGGTCAAGCAAAGAGTATTATTAGTTAACACTGAGTGGTAGGTGATGATGAGATTTCAGAAGGAAAGTATGTCATGACCCCAGCTGCTCTCTGCTGATACTGACCAGTGAGTGCATGCAGCCCCAGGTAATATGATAAAATGGGAAACAGCCCAGGAGATTTGATACTGACCAGTCAATGCATGCAGAGACAACCCTGGAGAAAATTATGATGAAATGAGAAACAAAAGATGACAACAGCAATATTTACAGCTGACTACTTCTCATGGTAAGTGATTTAAAAGACCACTGATCCAGCAGAAAGAAAGAGTTATGCATTTTCACAAGCAGTTTTTTTTTTAAATTACATGGTCAGAGCATGCCTCAATGCAACAGCATTTTTAACACCCTTTCAAGCCGTCAATAGTCAAATTAAATTTTTAAAGGTGTTTTTCTTACTATAAATACCAGTACCAATAAATACAACTAATAAAATATGTGGCACTTAACACTTGCCAGTCAAAATGGTCATAAAGAGATAAAATTTCATTTTCAATCAAAATTGTAAAACATAGTAATGGCTTGACACAAAGGAATTTATAAAATACAGGCACACCTTTGAAGGTCTGTGCCTGGCTGCATTGAGGAAGAACTAAAAAAAACTATACCACGACAGAAAACAAAAGCTGATGTGTCTTGCTGTCTCCTCCTACTCACTCCATATATTTCAACATCGTTGTCATAACCAACACAAACAACACAGTTGTAACAGGCATGAACAATTCTGCTCCTTAACACCGAGTGAAAGGGGTTGACAGCCAACCACTCAAAATAAATATCAAGTGCAAGGTGCAGAGAGGTATAAAATCTGGTTCTTTTCCTTTTAACTGTACATAAAAACTGTAAGGTCCATAAAAGTAAACATCACAGGGAAAATTGCTTCACTGATAAGAGGACATTAAGTCTCTGGATTTTGTGTAATAGCTCCTCCATGTTCCATCACCAGACGCACTGCTTCTAGCACATTGGACACTATGTGGCTGGGCTGCTTGAGGTCCGGATCAATGACAAAGTCTCGATGATTGTGGTTTGATATACGATGATTTTTAAGGTTAAATAGGTCCATTTCTTTGCTGAAGACTCCTGTACAAACAAGTATAGATTCACACTGCCGAGTATAAATTCCATTTTGTCCGCTGGTGTCTTCTTCTTCCTCTACAACTAACTGTCGTGACATCTCTTCTATTGACGCATCTTTGTCTATATGGTGTATATGCTCTTCACTCCCTATCACTTCCTCCTCCTCTTCATCAATGAACTCTCCATCACTCTGAGCTCGCCGCAGTTTTGTTTTTATGCTTGTTCCCTGAGATGAAGCAGAGGATTGCAACATCACACGATGTGCATGTCTTTTCTTCAAGTAGCGACTGTACAGGTTACCACCATATATATCTGTCTCTGGGTTGTCCCTAAACACACACACACACCATATACAATGAAATGTTATGAAAAAGCAGAAAAATCAATACAGAAATAACGAGAATCAAATTAATAAAAGACAGATAGCATAAAAGTTTTAAGACATGTTGCATCAAAACACAGCTGCCAGTTGCACCAGACTGCTTGAACATGTAGCCACATACTTTTATCTACTCACAGGTGCAAGGTAGCATGTTTCAGAGAATATCTTTTTAATACAGTTGTCAGTTTGTGCCAAGATATGCTGCCTGAAATATTGCATAGGCTATACTTCTATGAAATGAAAGGAAGTTGTAAAATTGTACTGAAGCATTTGTTTGCTGAATACTGATGACGGTGTCTATATTCATAAAACAGCAGTTACAGATTATTAATGGTTGCAAGAAACCTGTATTTTTGACCATTTCAGTAAGTTCTACATTTTACACAGCAACTGCATTGCCAGTGACAACCATGAGATGCCAAGAAAATGTCTTAAATCCCTTTTTATCTGCAAGACTGGATGTAAACTAAAAACATAGAAGCCTTCTCTCAAATTAGTGTTAATGTCAGCCATTTCTTTCATCAGGATGTCCAATAAGGAGGTTCATCTTTGACATATTAAAAATATTGCAGGCTAAACAGCACATTTCTCCAACTTTCCCAAAGTGAATACAGTTTATCCCAATATGCTTGCCAGTTTATCAAAAACAGTGTGCATTTTATGCTGCAAAACCTTGTTTGATAAATTTGCAATATATAGCATACAATTTATCCAAGCACATTTCAACACTTTTCCAGAGGTGATATACCAACTTACCCTATACAGTATATAGTTTCAATGCCATCAATACCAAGCTGCTTCGCCTGTTGATGTAGCAGATGGTCAGCATGATGATATGTAATCTCACTAGGCTTCCCAATCAGTGCTGTATACTTCAACTCACGGCCAGATATTTTCTTTCAGACAAAAGAACATACTCTAATCTTTCCTTTACAAACACTAAGTAAATAGATGATGCAAATCTGTGAAGAAAATCAGGAGGTTATATAAAGAATTATGATTTTAGATTAAAAGAACTTCATCATTCGCTCTATATGATGATAATTATTATAATAAATGTTTATTTGTATAGAACTCTACCACAACATGCCCTAAGGCAATGCTTAACACCAATCCATTAACACGACAAATATATGCATGTAATGTTTTACACATCAAACTTTTAACAATAAATAATGGCAACAATGAAAACTTCAGTCCAGACTAAAGTAATTCTTTAGATGTTTTGTGAACAAACGTTTCTTAAATGCATGTTATCAGATGCTGGTGTCATACAATGGAAGGAATTCCGCACGTTCATGCTAATGGGTGAAACTGTGTTCACCAAATGCATTTGTCTTGATTCTTGGGATAGAAAGGAGGTGATTGTAAAACTATGGTGTTGCATACTTGGGATGTATGGAGTTAAAAGATCAGAAACGTGAGGACCAAAACCTGTACAGAAGCTGATGTAAAGTGGATCCGGTTTATATTCTATGTGAGGATGTACAGGAGAATGGAGAATACAAAGAAAAGGTTTTGAATAATCTTATTTCCTTGCTTGGAGAATAAGTTCTGCTGCAAAGTTCTGGAACTTTTGAAATTTATTGACAAGGCACAGAAGACTACCAGACAAAGGAGAATTACAGCAGTAATAAAACAGTAGTTCAAAAAAGCAAAAACATATATTACCAAATGTGATAAGGGCTATTTTTTGTTGTTTGTATTTATAAAATAAACAAAATAGGGTATAAGGAGCCCCCAAAATCAAAAGTGTTAATGCTGAAAGCTGTCCCACAACCAACACAGTCTAGGTCCTATGCAGAAGGTAACACTCAAAGCCCAATATACCATCGACACTAGTGAGGCAATTGAACAAAGTTGAATGATCTATCACAGCACATGCAAGTTTTATTAGGTTTTTGGGTTTTATTTTTACCTGATACAGTCCTTCCAGTGCATGTAAGAAGCAACCATGACCAAACCTTCAGAGACAAAAACATCTGTAGGTGACTATATATTTCACAGTTTTATTTGTGCTGACAAATTATCATTCTATAGCAGCGGTTCTCAACCTTTTACATGTGGCGACCCCCCTGACGAACACGGTACGTCCGCGACCCCTTGCCAGCTAGGTCGGTGGACGGGGGTGGGGGTGGGAGCCTTAGCTAACCTCGAACGCCGCGTCGAGGAAATCAACAACGGAAGAACAAAGTTCGTATCTGCAAGAAGTATAACTGTTAATGAAATTTTACTAAAGCAATTCTGTGTGCTAATAAATATTATTTATTGACACTCACTTTGATTAATGAGAAGGTTGAGCCTGCTTGCTGTTGCATAGAGAAGCGAACCTGGGTGCGATGTTCTACCCACTGCTATTCGCAGCTCAGCCTCTGCGTCCACACGATTTCTGTATTGAGACTTCAGTGCTGCCAATGCTGAAATCCTTGCTCACACATATATGAAGTTGAAATGGCAGAAGAACTTTCATTGCTTCTCAGAAAGCACCGTTGACGCTAATCCAGAATTTTGCACTGGTGTGTTTGGAAGACCATTTTCAGGGATTGGTCACTCGAAAGGTCGATGCTCTTCTTCTTGCGTGGACAACCCGCTAGGATCAGCCAGAAATGGATTACGAATCCAATCGTATTTAGTCACATCAATTTCAGCGAAATAATGCTGAACCTTTCTTGCAGTCCGCTTAGATGGGCAATATTACCTTCTTCACCTGATCAAGATTCAAGTTAAGTCAGCCTTGCACTTACACAAGCATGGAACATATCAAAATATTTTCTTGGAGTATCTTCTGCGTCCACAACGAAATGTTTCGGACAAAGCATTCATCTTGTCAGTTGTTGTAATATGGTGGTGTTCCTTGTCTGGTCATGGCCTTCTGTCAGGACTATAAGAGTACTAGGACGTGCGAAGAAAGGGTGTGAATGATGGACGTTTCCTGAATGCGTGCCTTTTACATGTTTTTTAAAAAAGAGAGGTGTGACTGGAGAGGGGAGAGGGAGTCAGCGATGAGAGATTGGGAAGAGAGAGAGGCAAAAGGTGAGAGGAGGAGATTGGAGGCTTAATTGTTGAGAGGGGGATTGTGTTTTGAGTTTTGGAAGTGAGAAGTCACTGCATTGCCGAGACAGTGTACTTGAATAGGGAGAACAGATTTGGAGTTTGATCGTCCTCACCACTCGGTTACACAATGTAAACTAATTTCACTAATACCAGTATAAGAACTTTTTAAAAATGACCACCTTCGCGACCCCCTTGTAGGCACGTCGCGACCCCCCAGAGGGTCGCGCCCCACAGGTTGAGAACCGCTGTTCTATAGCATTAGCATGAGTGTCTCTGCAGCTTCTTAAGCCTTCATCAAAAATGACAACAAAAACTTGAACAGAGCATCACCAAAACCTTCTGCTTGTATATTCTTCTGTTAAATAATTCAGTTTACTAAGTGCTTTATCTACTGATGAACAATAATATTTGCATGGATAGCAGAAATTTTTTTATATTTATAAATATCTTCATACCTTACTGAAAAAACAAAAACCCAAAACTACAAGGCATTAGCAAAATTTTGTATGATTTACACTCAGCAGAGAGACATGTTCATATTTATAAAGTAAACATTAGTGTTTTATGACGTGGAATCTGGTGTTCATTTTTAGCAAGAGGGGTACGAGTATAGTAAGCCACACTTACTAGAGTGTTGTTTCATTAGAATTTATAGTTTTTGTCACGACGTCTATAATGGAAGAAAAAGTAGGCAATAAGAACTGCTCAAGTAAGAAATAAAAACTGTACAAAGATTTTTTTTAATTAGCTACGTTTTTGTATGAGAAACGCAAAAAGCTACCTGGGAGAGGGAGCCTCTGCCATCCATAGAAGGTCCATGTTGCAAGCAAGCACTGGTAGGTGAGGGTACGGCACAGTAGGTAGGGGAGAGTTAGGCTTGCCATTGGTCATTAGTACATCCAGCAGGATCTGTAGAGGCATCTCCCACCTCACAGGTTCACCAAACAGCACAACAGCTGGAGAAGCAGTCAGTATCAAACATTTAACGTATACACAAGCACAACATCTAGAGCAGATAGACAAAATATCAGCCAAACAATTCAAAGCTCGCCAAACAATCTGCCAGACCAATGCCAGCCCTCCCATCTCACAAGCTTTTGTAGTATATAAACTCTTCCCAACACTTGCCAGATCCCACAATCCTCTGTAAGACACATACATTTGCTGATATTTTAATACTATAGCTAGATCTTTTAATTATGAACCCTTATTGTGTATCTGTCTTGGAAATAAAATATAAATCATTTCAATTCACTCTAACTTTATCATTTAAAATTTAATAACACTAATGAATGTGATCTTTCCTTTAACCAAGAAAACAACATATTTTGATCATAGCTATGTCAGTCTAGAACCTGCAGCCACTAGCAAGGTGACAAGGTGATCATTTATCTCTAACAAGAAATTAGCGCTTTGGAAAAGGAATTAAAGCAATTATTACCTTCAATGCATGGGAAAAAATCTTCAAAGGCACACGGCTGAAATAACACGAGTAAAACTAGAAAATTTAAAGAAACTTGTACATGTCCAGCTAAACAATAAGCTCAGCATGCATTCAAATACAGTAACTCAACATTTTAACAAAATTTCTCCACCGCTACTCCTCTTTTGCCTGTTCTTTCTTTCTTCTTGCTTTGGATTAAGGAAGCACAAGTGCACTATCATAAGTATTCCTCTGAAAAGTTTTCAATTAAAAAAAACAAACAAAACATTTAGAAAATAAAAAGAACTCTGACAGTACTAAAAAAAAGAGAGAGGATTGGTCACAGGTAACAACTCTTTGTATTTTCTTTTTTAAAAAAGGAATAAATGTATTAATAAATCAGTAACCAAACAAAGAAATAAAATCTAGTCACTATTTTAGACTAAAAACTTACTGGTGGTCGACGCCTCTTGTGATCCATGACATCTAGATAAGGGAAATATTCAGACAACTCCTCCACAGTAGTCACTTTGGTAAATCCAAGATTCTGAGCAATTTCTCGGATTGGTCCTTGGCCATTAATCAACACATGCTTATCATGGAACTGCTGGAACATCCTCAAGGGACTGTGTGACATTACAACCTGATCCTGAGTGACCTAATGAGTAAGTGGACAAAGATATAGCATGATAGTTATACAAAAGCAGAATGACCTAGCAGAATAATGTCATTGCTACACAAACAAATTCATTGATTTTTTTCTGATAAAACTGTCAGCCTTTGACATCTTTGGACAGTTTCATGGTCTCCAAGAAATCCAAGAAGTCCATATTATCCATAAGCATAATGACAAGATCAATCTTTTCAAAGGACCTTCTGTCAGGCAGCCATATACTAAACTTCACCCATGTCTGCAAAAAAAAGGGCATAACTGTCTAAGAGAGATAGTAACAATTTGCTATTTCCTAAATACAATTTTTATTTACTGGTGACCACACAGCATAGTACACAGATGTTTGAAAAGGTGAACAGTTGAAAGAGAACACTCAATACACTAAACTGGAAGCCAAATAGAGAAGGGAGACATAGGTTTTAGCTTAGTCTTAATGGTTGCACAGTGTAGCTTAACCTAAATTGTGTAGCAGATGTTTTGAGTGAATGTGATCAATCGTGATCTTGCTATCCACATCATTTCTCAAAATGATGGATGCAAATTGCAATACATACAGCAAATCAATAATGAACAGGAGGGACAAAGAGGCACAATAAAACCCACTAATAATACTAAGGTGGCTGCCAAGTGAGCCAAAACAAACAGAAGACAATGGTCTGAGACCCAAGCTCATTGGTTGCCTTGCAAAATGTTTGGGCAACTGCGACATATCAAGAACTTCATGAACCAACATCATCTCCAAAATGTCTCACACATACACACACACACGTAAGCATCAACGAGTATATACATAAACGCACTAAATAAACATGCAAACAAAAGCTGTTTTTCTTTAATCTCAGCTTATGTGACGGTGCAGATATGTCTATATGAGTGTAAGTTGGTTTGGCTTCTTTAGTATCATGACAAATACTGACAGTAAGTCTTGTTCCCTGTTCTGGGTGGGCCATTTAAAAGTAGCCAGTGTCCTGTAATATTTTCAGAGGAGGCAGGCACACCATGTATAATATGTCCCTTAGTTTGAAAGAAAAAAATCATACCATAATACTTACATTGATACCAAGCCATTCAGAAAGTTGGCGTGCTTTGCGGCAACGAAGGCAGTTACCAGCATTAGTAACAAACAGTGCTGGTACCTGAAAGTTGCCATTTTTATCTGTCAGGAGCTGAAAGGCTTCCTTAGCAGATGGTAATAACTTTTTCCCTCGAACTATCACTCCATCGATGTCAAACAGAAAACCAAAACGACAGTTGGGGAGCAGCTGGAATAAAATGAGACCATTCACGTACTCCAACAAAAATAATGCAAAGACAATAATTTAAAATCCTAAATGTTTTCCCTTACTTCAACTTCTCCCTATTTCTGCTTATACAGATCACAGAGCCTATCAATTGTAGACGTTTATAAGAATAAGACACTAATTGTTATGAATCTGCTCTCCACCACTCACAAACCATACAGAAACATGAAAAGCAAACAGAATGCAGGAAACATCCCATTCTCTCCCCCCCCCTCTCTCTCTCTCTGTCAGCAGGATGAAACACAATGGTGTAGATCGTTTTTTTAATTGCATGAACCAAGATGTTCTGCTAGGTACAGCAGCGACCTTGATTTGATGATATGTTGGGAGGTCAAAAGTTGACAAACTTGAGTAAGCCAACATTTAGTTCGTGTCATTGTGACATAAAGTCTATATTGTTCTTCTTATATACGAGAAATCCTCTTTTTGTTGTGGATTACCAAACGATATGAAAATTGGTGTTTATGTTTCACAAATAGATGTCCAAGGGAGGTAACTACATTTCGAAGGTCCTAAACATCGATCAGCTGTACCTGTTTTTAATCGTCTTACCTCGGCATGGAAGTTTCTTATAGAAGGAAGGCAGCTGGCTTCGTATCTTTAATATATGTCTGTGGCAAATTCGAGTGTGACAAACTGCCACAATGGCTCTACTGCTCGCCATTTTGTCAGCTGCTCCAGATCACTGACAGGCCATGACCTTGACATGCACGGGGTCAAGGAGGCGTGGTAAATCGAACCAATCAAGAATCAAAACTTTCTAGCACTGTCACAGCTGACTTGATTTTTTTGACAATATCTTGGTTTTTCTCCATGATAATACAGCCATATTAAAGTATTATTTAAATAAACTATATGGTCATACTTTAAAAATACATGCTTGTTTCTGCTTAGTTTTCCCTATTTTTTTTTTAAATCTTTATGTAGAGTTCATCTGTCCGCAAGACTCGCTAGCGTCAAAAATGGCGGCACTGAGCGACAGCGATCCGTGTTCTTACAGCAAACCAGACGAGTGTAGCGTCACGCACATCGATCTAAATTTGTTAGTAAATTTCGATGCCAGAGAGGTTTCAGGAACTGCACATCTGAAGGTAGAGAAAAGGCAAGAAAATGCTGCAACACTGGTAAGAGACAAAAAACACAGCACTCATAATCCTCTAGTAGCACATAGATACATCAGTCTTGCTATTTACGAAAATGTGTTTTTGTTCATTATAGTGACTATGTTGACAGATAGTATAAGTGAGTCTTATAGACATCTTTCATGCCCATAGGCAGATTGAGATTTTGTTTAGGTGGGTAATTTAAAATTGCTACATAGCATTTGACTGTAACTTGACAGGGTACGTACGCCAGTCGAGCACGAACATTTCTGAGAAACTGTTTACATGAACAAAACGACTGAGGGGGGGGGGGGAGACAGAGCAATTTTGGAGAAACTCAGGTCATGTCCCAGCTTGGTGAGTTTTTGTTTTTTTTTTTTTTTTTGTGGGGGGGGGGGGCTAGCTCAGCATTTGTATTTCTCTGCACCGATCTGTTTTGATGTGAATTCCCATTATTTGACCTGAACTTTTTATATTCTCGTCCTTTTTTATTTGTGGTCCTTTTTTTCTCATCTACGACTTTCACCTTTATTAAATTTTAATCTTTTCTGGCTACTGGCATAATGGTCAAGTTTCTTTACTCTGAAAAGGGATGCACATGCAATACAGCAGCACTGCATATTAGCAGACCATTGCAATGATCATCAGACATCAGCTGCTTTTCTACTACTGCTGTGCTACAATTTCTCGTCTGGTTCTGTTGTGTTCACTTTGTTGCACAGGGATTATACATCTGATTGATTTATTGAAGAGGCCTGTGGCCCATTTCAAAGAGAATCCAAACTATAAAACAATGTAATAAAACATACATCCTATATGCCTCATAGAAGCAACTCGGTACATTATTAACTATATACTTACTAGTATTTGCTAATAGCATGGATAAACAGAAAGCAGATGGATATTGGTAATACTTTTTAGGCATAAATTTCATTCACAATAGACTGTATCTTGGACATATGAAGGGTCAGAATTGCATGTTATGTTCGTATGTCCAAGGGTTATACAATGTCAGTCAGTGAAGTCAGTAGTGTTAGTCATTGCATGACCAGAACAAATCAAACAGGACTTCATCATGATGACTTTTGTCATTTTTGTGCTCAGTATCATCATACTTATACAGAAGTGTAAATTGGTATTGGCTTAGGTGAGTTGGTGGCATTGTGCAGTTTCTAGGAGAATAGGCCCATATCATTGGTTTCACTAAGGCCAAATTTATCTACCATTCCGTCTCATTGCTGATCAGTGTCTAAGTCAATCTTGGCATTCCAGTCACTGAGTGTGATGAGAATCTTCTTTCTTGGTACTTATTTTATGACCTTTTCCAGCTGTTTGTAAAACTGTTCAACTTTGTTATCTTTGTGCATGGAAGTTTGAGAGTGCTTGGACAGTAGTGACATCGTGAGGCCTGGCAGAGATGTGAACAGAGAAAGATAACAATCACTGCAGCAGGCATGGCACCAAACTTTAGTTGTTTTAATGCTATACTAGTCAAGCAAACATGTCATTCAAAGTCAGCAAAAATCTTATGTTTCTTTTTTGTTTGCTATTTTTTGTTCTAGGTTCTTGATAGTGGAGACCTGAAAATTGTCGGAATAAAAGATTTAGCAACTGGTGAAAAAATGGAATTTAGTATTGGAGAAAAAAGTCCAGTTTTTGGCTCCAGGCTTGAGATCCAGTTACCCAGCAGCAGTGAGAAACAGTAAGATCAAGCTGATCAGTAATATGAAAACAATTTTATAGAATATTAAGTATAAATATTAGTGTTTAATCGATGTTCAGTCTTTCTTTTTATATCCATAGCCCATTTTAGGGCAACATTCAGAAGTTCTTTTTGATCAAAATTTATGAATGGTCTCCAAACTTCTTTTACCGAAATACCTCAGTATTTTACTTATACTTTTTTACAACTGAAACAGTTATATTTAAGCAGTTGTTAACTGGCATTCCCTAAAGCGCACGAGGCCTGCTGTTCAGCATTTACTACCTCCTATATTCTGTACTATCTCTTATCTCCTTTATGTGCTGTTTAATGTTTCTTATCTGTTTTATGACACGAGTAAAGTGTGTTTCAGAACATTAAACAAAATTTGAACACACTGATAAGTATTTCAGTAGTGTATTCTTTGACTTTTTTGCATTGCCATCTTCCCATAGCTTATCACCAAGATATTAATTATTAACACAGTGAAAATGAGCCATTCTAGCTCTACCTCAGAAGTATATAAATCTGTGTACATATGATATTATTCATTCATTTTCTAACAGATATTTAAACTTGTGTATCAGAGGATTATCATTGCACTATTAATCAGTAGTTGTCATCTCTAAGTAATTTTTTAACCTTTTAAGAGAATTGTGTTATCATCAGAGTATCACATTAAAATAAATGTTTTACTGTCTTGCATAATGGCCTCCATTTAATGCTGACTCAGATGGAAGAAATAATCTTAACTGTAGTACAATAACATTTCATGTGTGCATTACTGGCTGCCCTTACTTGCTTGATGGATAGTAAGGCGGCAATGTCACAGAACAATTGAAAAGGGTTAGTGACAAAGTACAGCATGAAGAACACTAGAAATGAACTGAATTAGCTGGTAACTGTAGCCCTCACCTCACAGTGACAGAAAGAAAGAGAATAAATCATGGTAATAAAAGTTTATTACACAAAGCTAGATTATATTTTCTGCTAGATGCTTTGAACATCTCTGGAATTGGAAAGTATTTTTTATATAAATAAACTTCTTAAATGAGCTTCCTATAAGCACAGTCTGTGGCAGATCATTTTTGGTTTCCTTTTGAAGTCTTATGTTAGTCACTATTTTTACAATCCATTTAAAGAGTGTAAATTCTCTTGTAAACTTAGGGGTTATGAATATGCTGTCTTTAGTTAACATATGGCGTTCCCTTGTCTAGGGCTTCTAGGTTTTCCTTCCCAGATACCAAGGTATCCACTCATTTCTGCTGTCAGCACGGGGTTGGGGTGGGGTGTTTCCTGCTACTAAGGCAGTGGGCCTCAAACTAACAACCATCAACTTTATAGTCAAGTACACTAACCTGACTATGCAGTCTTTCTATGATCCATTTATTTTTATCTGATACACAGCTATTACCAAGATAGAATTTGTATTTATTTCCATGCACCAGAGGGAATACAAAATATGAAACAACCCTATGTATTTTAATCACATTTTCACCTATCAAGACCTATGCATTTATTGTTTAATGAATGGAATCACTTAGTAGCAAAGGGATTTACTGTAATTAGAAAAGTTAAAAGAGAAATAAAATTAAATTATTTCTCACTTTTTTGGTGATGAATTGCTGGTTTTTGTAGCCTGACTGTGAGTATCACCTATGCAACAAGTCCACAGTGCACCTGCCTCCAATGGCTTGAACCTCAGCAGACTGCTGGCAAGCGCCATCCTTACCTCTTCAGCCAGTGTGAGGTGACCATCTCCTTGTCATATCCAACCAGATTTTGTCTGTTACAGAATTCTAGTCAATATCTGCTCTCACTTCTTTCAGGAGTTTGTAACAGAGTTTCTGACCTTAAACTGCTAAAACTAGTTGATGTAAACACCAACCAAGAGCATTCCTCTAATGTTTCCTTCAGGGCTGCAAATGTCTTATCTCACCTGGGTACTATTATAATATTAAAGTGTTTTAGGTATCTTTGTGAGTTTGTTTCCCTTGACGTTTGGTGTAAACCTACCCTGTAAATTTCAGAATTTAGCTATTATGAAATTGCTGATTGTAAAGTTTATATTTTTCGCCAGCAGTCAATATTTGCCACATATTTGTGGTCACTGAAACAGGGTGCTGTGTCACATGGTATCTGATGCAATAATGAGAAAAATAATTTGACTTCCTCAGGCAGTTTATGCTTACATACTCAAGTAGTCATTTTAAAGGAAAGCATTCTGTGTTATAAGTTTCTTGGCCACAAAGCTTCTCTGTTTATCAAAAGCAACAATATTACAATTTTTCACTGAGGCTTTATGCTGTTCTTTGTTCACAAGTAAAACATATTGTGACATAATTCAGACATAACTGAAGTTTGTATTAGTTAAGTGTCTCTTGCTATAACTTGTCAGAGGCACAAACTGGGCATTAGTTATGAAATAATTAGTGCTTAGGTCATCTGCATTGAGCACAAGCACCACAATTTCCCTTACATTTCACATTCTGATGCCTGACATTTTCTGTGCCACATTTGTTAGGCACACTTTGTTAAGCTATTTTATACTAGTGCTAAACACAGGTGTTTGACTGGCATAACCTCTGCAGTTTGTGTTTTTTTAGAGTTTGTGTTCACAGTCTTTATTAAGATTGTGAAAGGAGTCTTAAGAGTGTGTTATGCTTTTGAGTGCCAGGTGCATGTTAACACAGTCCTGTTTATGTCTACATGCCTCAGCATGCTGCTGCTGCAGCTTATCACCCCTGTATTGCAGACTGATCTCATCATCCTATCACTTAATAGCTGTTTCCTGCTCTTAAATTAACAGACCACATACACACTGGTTAATAAACTAATTAAAGAAAAAATGTGTTCATTGAACATAATTATTGGTGTTGTATAAGTCATGTAATTTATTTTCACAAGACAGCTAACTTGCTCTGTTTCAGGCCATTCATGCTCGCAGCTTTGTTCCCTGTCAGGACACGCCTGCTGTAAAATTTACCTACACTGCAAAGGTAGAAAATTTGCCATGATATTCTGGAAAATTTATAATTATCAATCAGTCTCTTATAATAATATAGAAATATTAATTTCAGAATAAAGGAACTGGGTTTTCAAAGTTTAAATTGCGTGTGTATTCAAACAGGTAAGTGCTCCAAAAGGAATTACTGTCCTAATGAGTGCAGTGAGACTTCAACCTGTGGCCTGTGAAGGGGACAATTCTCAGCTGATTCATCAGTTTGAGCAGAGAGTGCCCATTCCCAGCTACCTTCTTGCTATTGTGGCAGGGGACCTTGAGAGCAGGTGACATAGTCATGTATCAGTATTGTACATTTGAAATCCTGAACATTAAACCATTTATCTTTAAACTTTCAGTTAAAGAATTTATTATTTTGATTGAATTCATGTAGGAGTTCGAATAATGTTTTGCACCAGACAGCAGCTGCTGTATAAATAATAATAATGAAAGTTCACTTATAGAGCACCATATTCCAGCTGCTGTTATCAATAATAATAACAGTTCACTTAAAGAGCACCATAACCCAGCCCTATGGGCAAGCTCATGGCACTTTACTCATAGTAGTAAATATTTAGTATACACATACTTCCTCCTGATGTGTTTACAAAGTGTCTTTTCATACTACCAGATAAAAGCGTTCTTTTCAGATGGGTGTTTTCATAATTATTTCAGTAAAAACATTCAGGACATAGTGTGAACACTCATACATCACAACTTGAATATAACATGTTCCAGTGGCCCCATCAATTGTCTCTCTCACTTATTTTCATTTTTCACCATATGGTAAGTCAACCATCATTTTCATTTTCAGGGTCATAGGTCCCCGCTCAAATGTATGGTCAGAAAGAGAGCTTGTGGACATGGCGGCCAATGAATTTGCAGAGGTAATTGCTTGAAAAAAAATGTAAAGTATGCAAGTGCTCATTTAATGGAGTCAAAGAGAAGAAAATATTATTTATGTAATAATGTTTCAAAGCTAATACTGTCTTTTTTTCACAGACAGAGAAAATGCTGCAGACTGCAGAAGACTTGCTGGGGGACTATGTTTGGGGCCAGTATGACTTGCTCATCTTGCCTCCATCCTTTCCATTTGGTGGCATGGAGAACCCTTGCCTCACCTTCGTCACTCCCACACTGCTGGTAAGTGAAGTATTTTTAATGATGTGCTGTCACTCCCACCTTCTGGTGAATGAGGCATTTTTAATGACATACTGTCACTCCCACACTGTTAATAAATGGCTGCCAGAGGAGGCAGAATACTTCTTCATTCTTCAAATATTTTAAATGCTGTAAGGGTGAAATTATTATTTAAGGCTGGTATTAACAACAGAGTGGCAAGCATTTCAATGTGCTGTATTATTGAATGGATATACTGGGAAAATGCAATATTATTCCTACAGGCAGGAGACAGGTCACTGGCTGATGTTGTAGCTCATGAAATCGCTCACAGCTGGACAGGAAACTTGGTCACTAACTCTACATTCCAAGACTTTTGGTAATATTTCTTTTCATTCTTTGTACTGAATCAATGCCAAGTCTGACCCAAGTAATTTATTTGGTGTGAAGACCAGGTCATAATTAAAATAACATGATAATGACTTTTGAATTAGTCAAGATGACTAGAAGCATTGATTTGGATAATGTTTCTACTCACTTTGACTAATTCAAAATCTACTACTTTAGATAACCCACTTAAGAAGTGTGTCAACAGCTCACATGCATCTCCTCAATAAAACTGTGATCAGGTAAAATGTTTAGCTGTTAACAGTGTGGAATATTCATTTTTACTTTGCATGTCTATTTACTAGGCTGAATGAAGGGCACACAGTCTTTGTTGAAAGAAAAATCATATCACGTCTTCATGGTGGAGAACCCTTGAGAACTTTACTTGCTAGTGAAGGGTGGAAAGCTCTGCAAGAGACAGTAAGTTGCTACAAAGAAGATCTATATGCTATCCTGAAATCCTAGCTGTCAACTATTTCAAGTATTCAAAAAAAGAAAATGCAATGATGATCCCTTTCCCTTCAGATGGGCAGTTTCAATTTGGGAGTGTATTTTTCCTTGGCATGTTTCTCACGCAGTATATTTTGTGCTGAAACTGTTGTAGAGTTATACTTTTTTACAGGAAATGAAAGTTGTACTGGTGTGAAAAATGTGCCTTATGACATCTTTATGCACAGATCAATCAGCTTTACAAAGCCAATGAACCTCAGTATACCAGACTCATTCCAGATCTGCGTGGAGTTGATCCTGATGAAGCTTTCTCAATTGTGCCATATGAAAAGGGCTGTGCATTGTTGTTTTATCTTGAAGACCTTCTTGGTGGACCAGGTTAGGATTTTTTCTTAGAGTGCATGGCTTATTTTTCAAAAATTGAGCTTCATGTTATTCTTGATTTAGTTGAGAATGGTACCAAAAATTTTTAAACATGCATTATTTTTTCATAGCTTTAAACTGCTTAACTGCATCTATTTTGTTTTTGCAGATATCTTTGAACCATTTCTGCGAGCATATGTCAACCATTTTAAATTCAAGTCAATTAGTGCTACAGAGTGGAAAGATTTTCTTTTTGGCTACTTCAAAAGAGAGGTAAAGCTACTTTGTGTGATTGTGTGCACGCCATTTCTTGTATTACCAATCAGTTTTTAAATATTTAGACCTGTAGACTAGGGTTCATGAAATTATTGTTATGAAATTTCAGTAAGAGATTTGTCTTTTTCTTATGTTTGTTGCATAGTGGACTTCATGTTGTTTTTTAAAGCTTTCATGGAATGTTGCAGCTGCTTATGGTAATTATGTCATTTTAGGTCAAATCATCTAGATGCTATTGTCACTGATGCTGGTTCTCACAAGAGCAACACACACACGATGCCCATACATGTTCTTTCAACACACATTACAACGATTGCCTAAGGCTGTCCAAATCATGTTATCAAGCTGCTCAGGACTTAACAACATAGAACACAGATAAATCTATTTAAACAACAATGTCTCAACGCACAGTTCTTTAGAGAAGATGGGGGAAAACCATCTATGACAAGTAAACATATGGTAATATGATAGCCTCTACTCTTAATTATATATATATATCAATCCCTCAGTTCATAGCTTATTACAGTTTCCAATGTCCTAGTCCTCATTGTATCAGTTCCTAACCATGCATACTGACTCACCAACATACCCTCCCTAAGCTTCTTCTTAGTACCTCTTTAAAATATCAGTTGTCTGTAACCATACTCACAGTTCAGTGCCTGACTAGCGTAGGGTTGTCACCCTTCACATCTCCAGTCAATTTGAATATGAGTAACGCAAATTACACTTGTAATCCACTCAAAGCCATTTTTCGTTCCCCAAGGGGGTAGGAAACTCTTTGGTCGCTCTGTGTAGCTCAGTGGCGGATGACACTCCAAGGCCGTACACAATGGCCATATCGGGGAGGAGGTTCCCGCAGTCACAGCAGCGGTACTCCACAGTGACATCACAAGGCCGACGGTTTCCCAAGCCTAGGCACTGCTGGGTGTTGGACCGAAGGCGATCGAGGAATGGTCTGGGGAGATGATTCTTCCTCCTTCAGAAGGGCTCCAACTCAGTTAGCCCATACAGGAAAAATTCCTCATCTAGGTGAAGTTAATCCACCAAGGGTCAGTATTGCAGTAATCCAGCGTCCATGGACACTACCCTACTCTACTATGTAATCTCAGCTAGGGAGATTTACATGTCATTACTCAGGCACGTCTTTCTTCACTATCCGAACCTGAGTAGTTTTTCAACCTCGTTCCCGCCAAAAATTCTCCCCTGAACCGTGTTCACCAAATACTCCGTGTCACTGTTAACCCTTTTCCCACTGACATTCTCATTTATTCTCCCTTATATGCTATCTACTCTTGCAGTTCATAAGTAGTGAAGGGGTTAAACTAACCTGAAAAATATGGAGGCATGGACTGGTCTGTGACAGCTATATGCTTGACATTGTTCTACACTCTACAGCAGATCCGGCCCGCCTCCTGTCTCTGACCGGCCCACCCGCCAGTATATATACTATATATACAGAAACTGAGTTAACTATATTAGTCCGGCCCTCTAAAACCATCCCAATTTCTCATGCGGCCCCTTGGGAAAATTAATTGCCCACCCCTCCTCTATAGCATAGTACGAGGTGCTGCGAGGCCTGCAGAACAGCCTTTCTATTTTTTTTGTATTTTTTTAATACATCTCTTTCCCTGCCTTGTCTATTCAAGACAGATCAAGAAAAATTGAGAGGTGTTGACTGGCAAAAATGGTTTTATGCAGAAGGAATGCCACCAATTCATCCTCAGTAAGTGCAAGACCTTTTAAGTAAACATTGATTTAAAATTTTTCTAGTGGATATAAAGTCCATTCTGGAGCACTACCATATTATGGGCATTGTTTGTTTTTGTGTTCATTAATTTTTCTGTATTGTTTCATTCATTTCTTGTAATTTAATCTTAGATTGCTGTCAGATTTTAGACAAATATTTGAAAGCATAACTTAAAAAACAGGTGGCTTATTCCAATTTTTTTTCCCCACAAATAGGTACGATACAAGTTTGGCATTGCCCTGTGAACAGCTCAGCACACGATGGCTGACTGCCAGTGATGCAGATCTCACCATGTTCTTGTCAAGTGACTTCGAGCAGTTTTCTTCATTACAGAAACGAATATTTATTTCACTTTTACTGGAAGCAAAGGTATTTGCAGAGATAATTTATAAAATCAACTCACAAAAATAAATTGGTAAAAGGTAATCATGATCCAACATTTTTAAAAACATAGAGCTTTTTTTCAAGTATCCATGTTCAAGAAATTATATATTTATATAAAAATATGTATAGCTTCCTCACTTAATGTATTTGATAGGTTCTTAGAAACTGTGACTTTAAGGGAAATAAAATGTAACAAAACTAATTTTAATTGGTTAATTGATATACATATAAACAAGAATTAAGTTTCTAAAGTATATTTCTGGTCAACAAACATCCTTAAAACATTGGATGAAACCAGAGAACCCAAAACCAAGATATGGGAAGAATGTGCAAGCTCCACACAGACAGTGATCCCAGGAATCAATTTTTTATCTCATCAGCATAATAGCCAAATGATATTGCAAGGACTTATTGTATATTTAAATATTCATTTGTGAAAGTGGCTGGTGTGGATTTTATTTCAGAGTCCTCTGACAGTGCCCAAACTGAAGCAAATGGAATCTCTCTATCATCTCAGTAAAATTAAGAACTCAGAGATCCGCTTCAGGTAACATCTTTTATGGTACTCTTAGGATTTTTTTTAATGTTTAAAAAGCTTATAAAGAATTTCATTTGTTTGTGTGAATGGTTTTTTTTTTCCTTTCTTTCCATCAGAAAGCTCAGAATAAGACTATAGCATTAAGCAGGAATGATGCTTAGTGTTATCGTTTTAGGTAGCTATTTGCTTGATTCTGTACAGTCATTGAGAGTATTTGAAAAACAGAAAAGGCTGTATGGTTACATTCATACAGGTGGCTGAGACTTTGTGTGAAAGGACAATGGGAAGAGGCTATCCCCTCAGCTCTTGAGTTTGTAACAGAACAAGGCAGGATGAAGTTTGTGCGACCTCTTTACAGGTTTGCTTTTATAAATTTATGTTATGCTAACATTATCACCATCATTTAAAAAGTTCATGAATGTTTTCTTGAAGTTGTGATTAAAAAGGGTAAAGGTAGTCTCCTAATCTGCTGGTTTTTGGGATGTGGGGTGTTAGAGACTGCACTTTCTTGGGCCAGTTTTTTGTGAGGGTGGTGCCTTTCTTCTCTTCCTTTGGTTCGGCAAATCATGATGGTTAGAATATAGTAATGCATTCGTTTTCTGTGTAAGTGCAAAGGCTTTACTTGAACATACAACTAAAATACTTGCTATCCATCTTCTTATTAAATCACTGTCATTAATTAAAAGTTAGAAAATGAATCATCATCAGTTGTCACTGATGATGTAGGTGAGTCTTAAGAACTAAAGATTGCATGTTAAGTTTTCTCTGACACATAACCTTATCTTGTCCTCATCTTTATCTTGTAACTAGCACTTGTTTTATGGTTTTGTTTTTGTATCTGAGCACACTTTCCTAATTTCCCACTGGAATTAATAAAGTTGCTTACCATCACTGGATGCAGTGCATGTTGTCATGTAGTTAGATACATGTAAATAGGGGGGATTTGTTAGCATGAAGTTCTATTTGTGTATTTAATATTAAAGTATGCAATTACAATCTTTGAAATACTGATTTCTGCTGAAAGGGACCTGTATGAATGGGAGGCATCCAGGCAGCGTGCCATCAATAACTTCCTGGAGCATGAAAGGGAGATGCACAATACAACAGCCAAGCTGGTGGCCAAAGACCTGCACTTATCACGATGACTTGTCACTAACATCTTCATGAGCAGCCAGTCCTCAGTGCCATGTTGATTGTCAAAGACATTAACTTCAACAGTCCATGCTTGCTGCAGCCTGTTTGTGTTACTATTACAGTGGTATAAACAGAGTGTTGTTTTGTACTTTTATTTATATTTCAGGTTTTATTTTAATTTTTTATTCAGCCATATTCTACAGCACCTCTTGCTTCTACCAAGTATCTTTATGTGGATTTTTATGCTTCAATATGCTGTCATTGCAAACATGTGATTAACATTCACCATACATGCGTGATTACAGCATGTAGCTGCATCACTTTTATGCTATAATTATGAAGAATTATTTAAAGGGATTTCTCAGCTCAGCATGTTGTAAGTAGATATGTCCAGAATGGTTAGGATTCTTGAATGCATCACACTTTATGAGAATGAATAACACCAAAAAAAAAAACCTCTAGTACCTTTTAGGAATTATTTTTCCATAAACATTTTTCCCTTTAACAGCTATTTGAAGCATCCTATCACGAACTTGTATTACTGGACTGCTTGCAGGCGATTTTTTCTAGTTAATGACAAAAACGAGGCAGGTGTATACAAAGCTTCTGGTTTAGTCACATTCATTGTTTAGGCTTGCCGAGACAGTGGAGAACTTCGCAAGAGGCTAAGCATTGGTCTTGGCAGACAGACAGCAGTCCTCCTGTACACGTCGTGATCCTATTGAACATGCTTTTTTCATTTGAAAATACTGGAAAATTTACTCTGACATCATGTTTGCTGTAGAGACATTTATGATTGCTGGTTTCCATTATTTAAAAAATAACATCATAAATGTATTGTTTAAATTCCTTACTTTAAAAAATATGTTTATATATCCAGTTTATTTATACTCTAAATTTTTGTTTTTGAAATGTCACATTTTCTGAGCCATTTCTTCAAAGTCCATATATTGAAGCTGCTAGAACCAACTACTGTGCAAGAATGTAATAATAGGGGAAGAAAGCACAGTACTCTTCAGGAACTAATTTTCATGAACTTTTTCCTGCTATCAACTAAAATAAGCATGCAATTGAATATTTTTTTTTCTAAATAGCACAGAATTAGACTGCTAGACAGCATTTTAAAAATGGCTAACAGTTGCCAATTACAATATTGATTTCTACTTTTAAACAAAAACAAAAAAACTAGAATAGTCAAAGGCAAGTGTTATTTGGATTCTATTTATATTTTCATAACATATTATTATTATCACATTTTATTTATGGTGTGAAAGTATTTTTTAATGTAAAGGCTTTATGGGTCTTTTTTAACTTCCTGCTGCAGATTTCAGGCCTGTTGAAATACATTTACGACCAGATTTATTACTTGAAAACAAATAAACTATTCAGAAAGTGGTGAGTTTTCTTCTCTCTCACTTTTTTTTGTTTGTTTGTAATAGCAATTGTTTTGCAGGTTATTTTGCCAAAACATCTGGCATGCCACCGTCCCTAAATGCTAACTTACAGTATTCTTAACTACATGCAGAGTGTTTTCTGCATTTTCAGTGATAATCCTTTTGCTGCCATGTACGAGTGTCATGGACCTTTTGTCTAAGCAACCGTGTAGACAAAGCAGAATATTTGCATCAGCCATACAGAAAAATCTAGTTATTGATGGCAGCCATGAGCAGATTATTTACATCAGCCATGTAGATAAAGCAGGATATTTACATCATAGATCAGGTTATTGGCATCAGCACTGTAGACAAAGATATCACCACCAACTACGACGCTCACAGTGGCAGTTTTCCTATTTGATCTTTCAATATCATTCCTGACTGTAGCATGCACCAACCAACCGCTGATAAAAAGCCTAAAATGTCTCTATACACAGCTTAATAAAAATAATTTGCAGAAATATAACTTATTTCTTTGCCGTTTGATTTTTTGGGGGGGAATAATAATTTGAGGACAGAAAAACTTTACAGACTATATTCTCAGCTGAAAACAGTCCCCACAGCTGGTAACAGTGAGTATTGCATCTTTAATTCAGGCTCACAAACGTAACAGTACCAAGTCTCTGCACGAATAAATATTTATTACAAATGTTAAACTGAATATCAACAGGATAAAATAAATGCTGAAAAAGCTGTAACAAAAACAACTTATCACTTACAAGGGCAGTGGTATAATTTTATCGAGATCATTAAACAATGAAAATTTTATGCCTTATCACTTCCACAAAAAATTGTTACAAAGGCATTAAACATCATCCGACTCATAGTTTTCATATTCTTAAGCATGTAAGACTTAGGGACAATGAGTACCTCAACACATTTGTTAAAACAACTTCTGTTAACAAATGGCTTTATGTTCAAGATGAACAGAAAAAACGAGAAACTGGAACAATCCACATGTACTGTTGTGATATGCACATGGTCATGATTTCAAAAAAATACAAGTAATGAGGAAGAGTTGCAATATTTGAAGAAATAAGACCATCTATACTCATTCATTTACTAAACAGACTATACATAATGTGGAATAAATAGACTAGAAGATGGCAAAAGTTTTTACCAATTGCCAGAATAGAAAACATGCAAGACAATAAAATGCTGCAAAATTTTCATGGATGAATCAGATTTCTTACTTCACAAATATAGTTTAAATTTGGCAACAAGGACCAAAGCAACAACAAAAATAAGATGTCTTTGCGTTTGTTTGACCATGGTATCTCAAATGTGATTAGTTCCTTGATAAGTTTGTGGAGAACAGACATACTGAAATTTGCCTTATGATAAATTGGCTTATGATAAATTGTGTAAACTCAGTACAAAGAAAATTTAATTTGCCAACAAGAAGCTTAGTCTAGAGAAAGCTAATTCAAACTGATGACCACTCAAGAATGCAACATAATTTTTAATCCTGAGCATGCTGAAACAAATGCAACAATTTTTCTATCTTTGAAATATAGAAAATCGTGTACAAAAATTCTGAAACACTAAAAGGACTTTTTTACCTGTCAGTACAGTCATTATGAGGTGAAACAATACTGCCATACATATATCACATGTACTGCTGTTAAACCTTCAACAAAGGTTCAGGTTCATAAAATGGTACCTCTATGGCACAAGCATTAGGTCATTTTTTAATTGACAATTATTATACTAGATACAAAGAATGTTTTGTTTTATAAAGCCTTACATTTATGTAATGAACTGCCAAAAAAGGAACATTCTGCAAAAAACAAATTGCCAGTAGGTAAGTTTTCCACTTAGCTGAATAAAGCTTACATTTTCTTCACAGAAAAGACAATGTCTGTGTTGTATCGACAGCTTGCATGTTAAAAGATTTAGGACTACTGAAGCTTAAAATAAAAGATTGGACAAATGGAGCTGTAGCCCATATCTTAACAAAATTTAAGTTAAAAAGCCAAGATTTCATAAACATGATCAAACACATTTTATAAATGAAATGCTTAGAAGATTTTCATAGACAAGCATGAACATCATATCGTGCATTCCTCTGCTGTCTTTAAATACTTTGGTAGTTTCCGTTTTTAAAAACCATGAAAATTTTTTAAGTAGCATGTGTGTGGAAAACACAACAGTGTGCATCCCCAGCATATCATTAATATAACAAAATTGCAAAGAAAAGCTTGAGAATGTGTTTGGACAATACTGAGATTTTCCATCCTTTTTATTGCACTTAAAGAAACTGTCACTGAAAATATACTTAAACACATTTTAACGTTTAATAACTGTACATTCTGGAATGAATTGAGACTCATTCAGTATCACTCACAATTATGACACCACAACTTACAAGATCTATTTGAAGGTACATCATAAGCTTGGTGTGCCTACATTTTGTCAATCAAAACCATAATGTGGTTTGTGCATGGCAATCCAATTAGCAAATGGATAGCCCTTTATTATTACATGTGAAAGACATCAATTTACTTGTTTTTGATACATCTGAGCAACATGAAAACCTCTTACACTGTGATCACTATCTTCAATCAGTAAAAACAAAGATATTTCTCAAGGTTACTTAAAAAAAAAACAACCAACATGCATACTGAAGAAGTGGGAAAAATACATAAGAATCTAGTTCACTTTGCAAAATCAGGCTCCAAAACTGACAACAGATTTTATTCTTCACATATTTCTGTAGTGAACATATTAAAGAATTTTCTTTCCCTTGAAAGAGAAATGTTATTTCACATAAATACAAAAGCATTACCCAAATGATCATGTACAGAATTCTGTGCAACACTTTCTTATATTCAAGAGTCTATTCGATACTTTCCTCACACAATAATGTTACTTTGAGATGTTAATATTGATTTTTGATAGTACCACCTCCGGAATGTTTTGTTTCACACAAAGTTTCAGTGGAGAAGAGGCTAAAGGAATACAATATTGACACTTTTCCTTTTTATCGATTAACTAAAAAGTGGAATGATACCCTGATGATTTCAGCAGTGGTGAGTCTGGAGGACTGCTGTCCTGCAATCAGAAACCTCTTTGTTAAATGTTGCTGCAAATTGAGCACTCAAAACAAAATTGTTTCCCTTGTTTTCTTGATATTTAAGTCCCCCACCAAAAAAAAAAAAAAAAAAAACACAGAGAGAAAAACACTAAAATCCAGGAGAATCAAAGTTATGTATTCATCTTTCAATCTCATGTTTGCATTTCATGTGATCTTTTAAAATTATTACATTTCTAAAGTTGCAATCTTTAGTACAAGGTTTTCAAAATCATTCCTAAAGAGAAAATCTGGATTTCTTTTTTGTCATAAAATCTTAGTGTCTGCTACAGTAATTTATCTTCAGCTGTTTCATGCATATGCTAGTAAGATTTTAGAAAAAAAATTTTCTTTAAATATATTAAGAATTTTCCATCACTTTTTACCTCTGAGATAGTGCTAACAGACCAAGAATAGACTGCGAAATGGCAAGACACTTTACTTTAAAAAGGGTCATTTTGTCAAAGCTATGATGCCTGCACTGATGCCTTTGATATCTACACTGACACCTGTGATACCTATACTGAAACACTGTGATACTTACACTGACGCGAAGCCGCACTTGCTGCTGCCGTCTTTCCTCTTCAAGGAGGTCTGTCTCCCAGTCACCACCACTGTCTACTGTGTCAAAGTTGTAAAGAGGCATCAGATGATGACGCAGCTGTTCAAGCCTGCAAAAATAAGAATAAGTAGATGTCAATTAAAAAGCTGATTCACTTCTCTACAAGTTATTTCCCTTGGTTTACAGGGTTGGCTGCTTTGCCATGATAATTATAGTCTTAGTTGCTGGTTCAGAGTCCCTTGGTTTAAATTGGGCAACAGGAATTTAGGTCTTTTTACAACAATTCACTATGTCGTGAAGCAAGCAAAAATATACAAGGTTGATGCACACATTTCCCAAAAGTCTTGATTTCACTCATTCTGGATAACCTTCCCCATTTTTGGATGATTTCTGATTATTTAAATGACTTTTTATGAATAAGGTTTTCAATGTACAGTGACACAACCTCACACTTTTGAAAAGCAGCTTCAGGAAAGCTTATGTATTTCTAAAAAAGAACAAAGTATGCTACTGCCTTTATGTAAAACAATTTCTTCTTATTTAATTGTTGAAACTTATTTGAAATATTTTTTATTTTAATTAGCAGCTTGCACACATCCCATACGATTTCAAGATAGCAAGCAATTATTTTGATGGGTTAACGTGTGTTTGGATTTTTAGGTGCTATCTCTACATCCCCCACACATATACAAAACACATATTAAACGGTACGTATGATTAAAATTTTACATACCTGCTTCTTTTCAGTATAAATACAATCTGAAAATAAAACTTAATCGTTATTTTTTTTAATGCAACAAAATTTGTACAAATAGTATAAGAACAAGACAGATAATACATTATCTCAATTTCTTGGTACATATCACCTTAAGTAATAACCCAGAGTGATATGATTAAATATAGTTTTCTTATTATGCCCATCTAGTAAGCACGACTGCATTGTAGAGTATGCTTAGAACATTCTTGTGCTTGCACTCTCTCAGTCTCATTTTCACCTTATGCCTCAAGTGTAATCTTCCTACTTTATTCATAGTAACTCTTAAAGATGGATAATGTTTCATCAACTAACCATTACAATCACAATTATAATGAAGATGACAGATCCTAAGGGCACTAAGATGTAAGTCAGGACACTGCTGCTGTGGTGTGTGCTGTCTGATGCTGGCAGTGTCACATTCACTAGCTGAGTAGTGACTGCTTGATCCCCTTGTTCAAGATGTTCATCCATTGCTGCTCTTTTCTCTTTTCACTTCACATGTTCCCCGAGAAACTCATGGTTGTTGTAGCTTTGTTGTATAGGTGGTTGTATTTCTGAGACCTTATGAATTTGAATGACACACCATTCGTAAGAACAGTCCTTGTCAAATCACATTATACTGCTTACTATACGATCGGAACAAAAATAAAACAAAATAAAGATAAAATATCAATCCCAAGTTAAAATCTTTCAACAGAAAAATATCTTAAAAGAATATCGCTATCAATATAATCGAATCGAACAATCCTGGAATACCTTTTCAAATCTAGCATAGCAACATCTGAATCAAACTAAGCAGCTGAATTTCTAAATTGCTTTATTATTTCCTTGAATCGATAGAGAAATAGTTTCCATCAAAGTTCACAGCTTACTTTCTCAAATTACTCTTGCCCTGAGACCATCTCGTATAAAAATTAATTGATATTGAACAGAATTTGAGTTGAAGAAATATCTAGCAACACAAACGCTACACCTCCACTGGATGTTCCTGGTTGGAAGAAACAAAAAATTACCCTTAATAAATAATAAAAATAACGCAGTCAAGCAGCCTGGAACTTTAAGAATGGGAAAAAGATAACATACGAGGGCTGGGCAACCGAAACCCGGAAAACTCATTGAAGTTTTCGCACTAGGGGTTACCGCAGAGAAATGTCAGCCGTCACAGTTGCGTACCGTTTGCAGACGACTTAAAGCTAGTTCTAAAGGCCTGCTATAAGAATCCACAGGCGTGCAGTACAGAACAGGTTCCATTCATTCTCTTATAGGATAATGTTAATCAAATGGCATAATTAACTTAATAAAAGAGTAATTATGAGGAATTCTCGAGCCAACAAAATATGAAGCTACAGTCAACAGACGGCTCAATTTGGGAAGGGACATCACTCTCAATCAGGATTTCCGCGCGGTGTTTTCTTGAAATCTTGTTAGTTGTTAAGTCGTATTGTTTCATCTCATCGCTCAACCTGTCTTGATCTGCGGCAAAAATAATCCACACTCGGTATTAAAGATTATTTTTATACAACAATTTTTAGGACCCAAGGCATTTCTGACGTGCTCGAGTCTTAAGAGTCTTAGGCCTTGGCCAATTTTGCTATGTTATCAATCAGCTACATTGTCTGTCAGCTTGAATTACAGCGTCAGATTAACCAGCATTTAGTTTAGTTGTTCCCGTTGTTTTTGACGAAGCAAAAAGCAAAAAACTTTTTTTCAATGAGCAAACAAAAACACAAGAAAATAAATATGCAAAACTAAAAAATGATTCGATTTGTAATCAGTTTGGACTGTGTTGCAGTCTGCTGCTATGTCAAAGAAAAGTCCTGTTAAATACGTTTCACTCAAAGATGCCAGCGGCCGATGTAATGTCTTCGGAGTTGTTCAGTTCTGCAAACAGCCAGTTAAGACAAAAGGAACAGGTGGGTCTAAAATAAATTAGCAAAGGGCATAAATTAGCAATGGTCTATAAAGACTTTCTTTTAAATACAGTTCATTTTCAGTGATGTTTGTTAACAAATTTGGAGGTAAATTATGTTTTTTTTAAAAAGAAAAACTATTCGAAGTACATTGCCTTTATCATTACTATTGAGGTGCTTTTTTAGGTAAATAAGAAATTATCATATGCAGAACTTTAGTGTTCTTTAAGTTCTTTAAGTGTTCTTTTTTTGGTGGTCTGTTTTTGTTAGGGATCATTACATGTTTTTGTTATCTTTAAGGATTAATACATGGTAATGTATCTATAAAAATCATTAGGTGTAGTTTGTGAAATCCTGTTGATATACTCACGTGGTTGAAGGGTGTGGTAATGATTTTCAGATTACCTCATGACTATAAGCATCACTGACCAGAGCCTGGCTGCTGGAGATAAGCTTGTCTGCCTCATATTTCATCCATCTTTAGAAGCTTTACCACGTCTGACTGCTGGTGATGTGATCCGTTTTCACAGGCTTAAAGTTAGAACATTACTTTCTATCCTTATGGTGCTTCTAAATATCATGTGTATTAATGTGAAGCAAAAATGCTTACTTTAAAGTCTATCTCTCAGTATTTTAAGAATGAAATGTGAAAAAAATGAGATCAATATTTTTAGAAATCAAACCAGATATGGAGAATCCTTTATTGACATAGTTCCATTATCCATTAACTGAAAATAAATAATTGCACATACATGACCTGCATGTGACTTTTTTGGACTGTGAACTTACGTGGGTATTTTTCTAATAGAGTTAGAAAAAAATGCGACCCTATGTTCCTTGAGGAGTAATAAGGAATAAACTAAAGTAAAACTAGAAAAAAAAAACAACAATAGCTATGTGTAAAGCACAGAAATTTTAAAGTTCTGTCTAGTAACAATAATTTCCTCAGTTAAATTAGGTATCATCTATCACTGCCACAGTTATGATGCCGTGGTTTGTGTTTGTCACCAATACAGTAAGCATGAAATGTCCTGGCTCAGTATCTTGTTTTAGATAGGCTGTTTTTTCCTTGCATGTGTCACCTGTTTGACTAAGGCTGTTTGGCAGTGATATAGTTGCTACCTCGGTGTAAAACTCCAATTCCACAATATCCAGCTATCTAATGCCACCTGTCTCATGATGCCATGGTCATGATGTCTCACTTCTTTTCTTCCACCTGGATTACTTTTAGCGGGACTTCCTGTTGCCACACTTCTCTTCAACATTTTCAGAATATTGCTGCCTGTCTGGTGGCTTCAGAAAAATAAGACTTACTTCCCCCACTTGCCTTACTTCACTGGCTCCCAATCAGCAAGGGGATCCATGAGCTACACATATCTCCTAAACTTTTATTTACCATCTTTCTATCATCCATCTGTTTTCTGAATGGAGAAATGTGTTGAGTTGTAAGATGTATTTTATTGTTTCCTTTAAAGTAGCAACCAACAGAGCATGAAAATCCCAGCTCTTCAGTTCTTGTTTTGTATGATAACTAGATCGCTTGCTACATGTCTTTTTTCTGACTTCATTTGCGTTTGCAGGCAAAGATGTGAGTGTGTATGTTTTCATGTGTGTAAACAGTGTATAAACCAGTTTTTAAATAGACGTCTGGTCACCTTATTTTAAATTGAAAGAGGATATGTTAAAGCAAAAGAATTTAAGTTCTGTGTGGATTATAACTTTCAATGATGAAAAATGCATGAGGATTTTGCAAAGTCAAAAGTAGTTTCCTAGTAACAGTGGCAGCAATGTTTCCTTAGGAGTTTTTTTTTATTAATGTCTTTTGACAAAATAAAATGCTTTGCTTATTCTGTGTGTGTTGCAGATTGGAACTTTCAATGACAAACCTCAGGGAGAAGCTAAGTGTACTCTGGGTTGTTCCTGGTTGGTGTTTGGAGCAGACACTGAGCAGCTGCAGTCATCAAGTAAAAATTTCTCATGCACAGATGATGATAGGCAAAAGGTATAAACCTGCCCTATAAAAATATACATAGTCATTGATATTAGAAAGGAAAATTAATTAGATGATCTCAAATACAAGAGGCTTTTTGGTTAACTAAAAATGCATTCAGAGATGCACAGTTAAGCCATGTACTGGAGTAGTATCATAACTGCTGGACACTTCTATAATCATGTAACATTCCAAGGCTGAAAACTATGGTTTTGCTTGGTCTTGGCTATAGTTCTTTTCAAGAGGAAGCTTTTACTCTCCTACAAAAACCAACCACACATACAAAATGTTAATAATTTAAAATACAATTCTATTTTGATGTTTATTACAAAAGGCACCTTGTCTTTAGCAATTCTGTGTTCACTTGACAAATTATCTAAATGGAGACAACCAAGACTATTCTTTTCTTAAAGTCAGTTGTGATTAAAAGCAATGTGATTTAATGACTATTTTTCCTTATGAACTATTTTTTTTGGTCGCTTACACAACCAAAATATTAAAGTTAAAAAATACAAAACATTTCTGGTCATGATGATTTGTGGCACTTCTATTTATTGCCGAATTTACAAATCAGAGAACAATACAACATCCAAATAGGTAAAATTTAAATAGGTCAGTCAAAGCTCTTAAAATGTTTATTTAATTAAAATTGTAAGATATTGGTACAGGGAGATTTTTTTTTTTAGTTCAGAAGGTGAGGGTTTTTTTTTAACCATAACCCTGCCTCCCTTTTCCATTTACTGTCCTTCACACAGATTTTTGAAAACAAAATAATTTTAACCATACCTTTCATGTTCTTAGGCATTCTTATTTAAGGAAAATTTCTGTTTTAAATTCAAATGGATTATGCTTGTGTTTGTTGAAATCATGCAGATAGAAGATTGCATAAAATTACAATAATTGCATGGAATGTTTCTTTTATTGGTTCTTTAGAGGAGAGACATGGCTATGCTAGACGGAGTAAAACGTGAATGTTATACTTAAACAACATACACTACCAGTGCTGCAAATTCATCTTTCATCTTTGATCATATTTCATTACAGGCAAAGGAGCTTCAGGCATGGGCAGCCACACGAGATTTGTTTTGTAACAGCTCCATCGGGACACTGGCCACCATCGTGCCAGGGAAGTATTGTGATCTCATTTGTCAAGTACTGGGTACGTGTGTTGAAGAAGAAGGCAGCTGTTTTGTGGCCCGGGTGTGGGATGGCACAAAGCTAGTACAGTGAGTGTCAGTTACTTAAGGGCTGTTTGAATCTATAATCTACTTTCGGCTCAATGTGCGGTGTCAACCAAGAAGCTCACATTTCCCAGGTCTTAACAGCTGGAAAGATATTGACATTTGATTTTAAACATTCGGAAACTAAATGAGGGCGACAAGTATGCCTCAGTAAGATAATGTCCAATTAGTTTTGCGTTCTTCTAACAAGATGTAATAATGTTTAACAGCTGTTTTAATGAAATATGTCTCTATGCTTGCATTTTGGACAAAAGGAAAGGGAAAAGACTGAATAATTTAAGATAATAAAAATAATACTTTGCACAGCTTCACAAGAGTTTCTATTTCTCTTGTCCCATAGCCCCTGTGTGTCCACACAGAAAGATATGACCTCCACCTGCAAGGAGCTTCAGCAGCTGGACAGCAGTTTTCTTGCTGATGTGTGGTTCTATGATGACCACTTCCTTACTTATCTTGACATGAAGGTTAGTTGACACAAGGGTAAGATGATGCTTTTGAAGTCACGACTTGTAGTAGTAGTAACTGGTTGGTGCAGCTTTTATTATATTTTTATGGTACTTTAGTGTTAAAGTATCAAAATTTAGAGTTGTTTTATAAAATCTTTATGAAGAATGTGGTAAAATACTATTTTTTAAAGTTTGTAATAAAAGTAAGATTTATCAAAAACAAAAATATCAGTTTTCCATGTAAGTAGCTATTTAAGATATACATCTTAAGGACTATCCTTTACAAGGTAGTATTTTCTGGATTAAAAAAAAACAACAAAACACCCAGATCTTTCTTAGCAGTATAAATGTGTATTGTGCAGCCAGCTCAGTTTATAAAGCTCTGTAACTTGCATGCCGCCATAAGCAAAGACCCTGACACAGGGCAGCCATTTACAAATACTACTGTAGTGGAACTTGTGATACATCGAGGCACGTCATATGGCCGAGGCATAGTGTTCCTGAGCAACGACTCACCAGAAGTGCAGTGCCTAAAGAAGAGGATGAAGGAAATCTCAGGTGATTTTAACTTTACGGGTTTTGTAGTTTCTGTAGACACCTTGATCCATGTACTCTCTTCTGTATCTAACACAACTGCACAACTGACCATTAAAATATGCAAGAGAAGAGATCTATTAGGCTTGCAAAAGACAAATATAATAAAAGGAAGCAATAGTACAAGGCAGAGGCACAAAGGTTTTGTTTAATGGGTCTGTGTGTGTATACGTATGGGTGAGTGCGTGCATCCCCTTCCATGTGTTTGTGAGAGAGATCTAGCAGTCTTGTTTGTGTTCATGCTTGAATTTGTTTAAAATTTTCTTTTAAGGACCAGAAAGCACTGACACATGCATCATTAATGGCTCTGAGAAGATTCAAAGTTGTGGAGACGAAGGCTGCAATAGAACCACGGGTGAGATAGACACAAACATCAAACAGACAAGACCTTCAGCTGCAGCAACAAGAGGCCAGGGGGAAGAAACTTCTGAAAATGCTCCCAGACCAGGATGTAGTCACTGGGACAATGCAGTCTCTCAATCTTCGCCTCAGTATGCTTCTACAGATCAGAATTCCAAAATATTTAACAATGAAAATACTTTAAAAATGAATTCATTAGGAATCGACAGGATCCATTCTGATAGGGTTGAAAGAAAAGAGATGGAAAATACAACACTCAGGCAGGGTAGTAAAAGAAAGCCTATGGCTACAAAGTCAGACTATGAACAGGTGGTTGCAAGTGGGTTGACAACACAAAAAGACAGTTTTTGTAGAGATGAACAGGAAAGTTCAGAGATTTTGCCAGATGTCATTGTCATCAGCTCTGGAAGCACAGACTCAGAAAAGCATGCTTCACTAAATCAAAGCAACTCTATGGAAGTTGTGATGGCAGAGCCATCACTTTCTGAATATGGATTGTTGGATACATGTAATAGCCAATCTTTAGAGTCTGATAGTAACCAATCATTGTACAATGAGTCCATCCAAAGCTGTTTTTCTCTCCCTTCCCCTGGCGATGTGTGTATGCTTCAGACTGCAACAGGTATGATAATTAGTAGAATGCTTGTAACATGAAATATATCTTCTGACAATGACGCTTAATAGTTTTAAATATTGATGAATAATCTGGTATCACTGTTGTCATTATCATCTGAAGTGCCTAGTAAGTGCAGAAGTCAACACAGAAAAATAAATCCTAACGGTATCTGGAGCATATCGTCCATGATAAAGTTTATGTAATACTGTATCAAAGATTTCACCAATGACAGAGTAGTGGTTCACATTTTTCTTAGCTTGATAGGCTTTATTAGTTAGCTTATTTCGTTAGCTATGTGCTAAAAACAAGAAAAAGCAGTGTATTGAGTACAAAATTACTTAAATCATTTAATAGTTTGGCTTTTTTTTACTAAGGGTTAATTGTTTGTGAAGTGATTACAGGACATCGCCATATAAACAGGACATCTCTGCGAGAAATTTTGGACTACAGAGTTCCATACAAATTTCGTGTTCTGGCCTGGCTTGTAGACTTTTATCCAAATACTACAGATGTGTATGACTTTGTCCAGGAGCTGTGTCCTAGATGTAAGATTCTGTAAGTGGTCATATTTCTTTTTTGATTGTGTCTAATGTAAGCACATGTGTTCACTATTGATGTGATAAACCATCATACCATTATGGAGAAGTATGCTTAAAAAGATAAAATACATGTACTTTGGAATGAAAAGAAATGATCTTATATATGTATATGGAAAATGCAAAGACTTCACAAACATCTACTTTTTCATTGCATCTTTGCTGAGCTGATCAAGCTTGCCCCAGTAGTGACGCCTACAAGTGTAGGTCAGATGCATGCAAGCATGATGGAGTTAGTTTGTGTATAATACACATATGGCTAAAACAACCTTGTCAGTGCTAGAAACAGGTACATCAGCCACCATCACAAGAACAGAGTGGTGTTTTCAAAAAGTGCAAACAAATAAGACCAGACCATTCAATGCAAGTTTCAAAATATGTCATGTTTTTTATTTGCAGGAAAAAGATTGGAAGGGAGGACTCAGAACAGAAAAAGAGAAAGAAAGATGTGAGAGTTGTATCATCTGTAACAAGGTTGGTTAATGCAATATCAGGGATAATGTTAGCAATACTCCAAGAGACAGGCACATTGTTCATCTCTATCTTTGTGCTGTGCATGTGTGTGTGTTTTTGTTTGTTTGGGGTTTTTTTTTTTTGGGGGTTTTTTTTTTTTGAGAGTGGGGGAGACATATTTTCTGTTTTAGTAATTTACAATATAATTTATATTAAAGTGATAAAAGACACTTTCTTTTTTAAAGTCTTGCAGAATGCTTGGGTGGAGACTTTGGCAACTGGAATTTTGAAGTTGAGTTAAATGACAGGGAAGTCAAACTGTGCTCTCAGTGCAGTACAGGTAAGATATTTTGACTTTTGTACAGCCACACATGTGTCATTGATTTGTCTTGATACAGGCAAAAAAATGGAGCTAGTTAGTTTTGTGGGGACTTCAAGCATATTTGATACTGTTGACATTACATGCCAAAATGCACAAATAAGAATTGAGATATTGATAACGTATATGTTACTAGAAGTTTTTTTATGTGCTTATTTCTCCCCATAGAGGCTTGTTTTTGGTATAAATTTTATGGCCTTCTGTAATATCTACAGACCCATAGAGTTTGCAACGACTTAGTCTTGGCCATAGCTCTTTTCACATGGAGACTTTTGCTTATCTGCAAGATATAATTTGCAGTCTGCTCCAAATCTTCAGAGAAGAACATAGGGTGCCATGAGAGAAAGCTTTCTGCTTGGGTAGAGATTGAGTCTTTGTTTCCAGTTCTGAGCCTGATGTTGGCCGCTTGTATGGACAGATCCAGCTGTCCTTTTGTAATAATCATATGGGTATTGAGCTCTATAGATGGACCTCATTATGGTCTTCAGCTCTTACATACAGTTATACAGAGTCCTCTTGTGCTTCTGCCTCCTGTTATGCAAGCCTTTCTACCTCATCATTGCTAACAAGTCTGCAGTACAAGAAAATCCCCTGAAACCAAGCAGTTGATGGTTTTCAGAGCTTTTTCTATACTGGGTAGTTGTTTTGGAGTGCTTGTATTATAGAAGTTAAAAAAGACAGCTTGAATATCTTTTTCTGCTCTGATCGTTGCTTACTACTTGCTGATAGAAACATAGCACGCAGATTTTCAAGATTCTCTTTTGCCACCCTACAGAAGCATTGACAACCTATATTAAAAATAGAATACCACGAACAGTGAATCCCATATTAAATATTCATTATCATTCTCTTACTCTTGTAACTTAAGTGCTTAAGATACATGTACACTTTCACCACCACATTCCTTGAAATTTCAAGACTAAAGGAAAGATATTCTGTTGTTTAAACTATACACCAGAAATGAGTTTCTTCTTCTTTATTTGCATTGGCTATATCTTAAACTGTCTTGCTTGTTGGCAGAGGAGGAACCTGTACCAGTAGAGCTGACCTATGTTCTGAGGATGGTGTTGACAGACAGCAGTAATTGCTTCTTACCTGTAAACTTGTGGCAAGAGAACGCAGTAAGTGATATGCAGCTAAGAAGGGAGTGGGCAAAGTTTTCTCTTTGCAGGCCAGTCTCAAAATTCCAAGCGGTGCAGCAGGCCGGTAAAATACCAAAAACCCACGCCAGGTGACTACACAATTAGTTAATAATGGTGTTTACTTACTGAATTGATTGTGTTAAGTGAAGCAGTTCACTCACAATAAACTGTAAAACCAATCTTTCCCTCTTCGAAGGCAGCCATCCCCGATGCTAACAACTACATCAGACATGTCAGTCCTGTGACTCTTATCTTTGTACCTTGTCATTGTTCAAATGTTACGGATTGTCAGTGTTCTAATGCTGTTATACTTGATCAGTTTCAATCAAATTAACCTAGGCTGAATAAAAAAAAAAAAAGACAAGTGCAGTTCACATTTTGGCAGACAGGCCAGTCCAGACATCATTGGGCCTTACTCTTCCCCACCCCTGAGCTATGGGATGCTCAGCGACTATTGACTCTCACTGACTGTGCACTTTAAGTGATTTGCCATCAGAGTTAGGGTTCAGGCTGGCAATGCAGCCTTCTTGTTCCATTTATGATGCTCAGCTGGCCCACATCCTTGAGCTTTCTTCCAGTGAAGTGTTTGAGTAAACTGATCACTGATGTCCATGCATGAGTGGTTTGTTTTTGCTTTGTCTTAGTTTTACTGTTGTCAGCATGTTGCTCCCTAGTCATTAAGAAACCACCAGCCACAGCACATGATTTGCCCACAGATGTTTCTAAGCCACACAGACTGCACATGATTAAATTTACATTTGTGATTCATGGAGAGACTGTATGGATACATTAGTTGTAGGAGTCAGTCAATGGAAGACTGATATTGCCGAGAGAAGCAGACTGAATGTAATTAATGTACCTATGCTTCTCTGTTTTGGAGTACAAGTGGTTCTGGTATCTAGTTTTGAAGCTAGCCATCACTTTACATGTGTATTATGATAAGCATGACAATACAGTAGCAGTATGCTGTGCTTGTTTGCATGTAGTCATTTGCAGCAAATTAAACTTGTTATTTCATCTACAGACCAAATTCTTCAATGGCATCAAACCAGAAAAAGCCTTAGAGGATGACAAAGAGTTTCAAAATGCCATCTGCACTTTGCAAGATTGTGTTCTGCTTCATCCATCCAAGGCACGAACAGATGTGCGCCCACTTGACTGTTGTATATTCTCTTATTCAACACCATTTGGAACAAACTTCCAATTGTTTGACACGATTCTTGCTTGAATAACAAATATTTAAATGCTTATCTATATGCTTTTATGACCATACGTTTTTTCATTCAAACAATTAATATTTGTTGTGCAATGTTTCATATAAATTTTCATCAATATTTGTAAACTGGATTATGTTGTGATTTTCCTGCACATTGTCTGCCTGTGGATCTTGCTTGGATCCTTAACTTAGCAGTTTTTTTACCTGCCTGTGGCCTTCGTTCTTTCTCGCTGGCTTTTCACTGACAATTCAACTTTTTCCCCAACAGTCAAGTTTCCTCATTTATGAAAGTCACAAGAAGATGGATCTTAAATGCATCCACCATTTGTTTTTGTATGTGAATGCAGCAAAGTTTTTTCCTCTCTATGATGATGATAGAATCAACTATCTCATATAGTCAACTCTCTCCTAAGTGTTGATTATTCTTGCAGATGGAATAAGGGACTGTCCACACTATAGATCTACAAATCATGAACATCTTGTTCTGTGAAAATCAGTGATCTCTTGTTCCACAACTATTCTGGTTTTTCTATTCATTGGATCAATCCCAGCAATTTTGTCTGCACGTTGCAATGTGTTGCTTGCTGTTTGATATGTTTATGCATGCATTCCTGCAAGAGAGGTGAATAAATTTTATTTCTCTACAGTGCTTATAGCCTTGGATGTGCGTTAAATGTTGCATTATTATTCTTATGTAAACTTGCATCATTATACAGTTTTATTCATTTTTTTCTGAGATTTTCCTTTTTGGTGTTAGAACAAAGTATAGTTTGTAATAATTCAGGGGCTTTATATGGACTGCAGTCATGCGTGACAAACATTATTATGAAAAATTCAGCTTGTTACCACGGGACATCCAACTTCATTTTGCCTACAATTGTTCAGCTTCCTCCCCTGCGTGGATATAAACTTTCATGTGTGCTGCATGGATGTCACATGGCTTAAGGTGCACCATAATGTGTGTCTTTCATTTATCCTAAACCCACAACTAAAAGAAATCCAATGCTTTAAAGTTTTTTCCTCACACTCCAAGAACACTGGTTTCATTTTGCAATACAGGGATGGTTTCTACTTCTATTTACTTAAAACCAGCTTCTATTGGTGTATTGCACTATGTGAGGATTTTAATATTTGCCTTCCTCTGTCACCTTCATGTAACGTGAAGACAATTCAAAACATTTTTTAAGTAACTCAAAAATATGCAAACAAAAGCTAAAGTACTTTAGCTGCTTTGACATGATCACTATAAGTAATGCTGCTGCTTTGATTTTTATTTTCATTTCTTTTGATACAGTCATATCCAAATAAGTTTTCACAGAACAAGAATTACAGATAGTGCTTTCTCTTTGAAAACCAATGGAATGATCAGATGTCAGAAAATTTCTTTTGAGCAAAATTATAGGTCACATGGTTACAGCAAGTTTGAAACAAAAAGTGGTTCCTTTGTTCCGCACTTGAAAAGTAGCTCCAGATTACTACACTCCAATGGTCAGCACAATGTGGTCTTTCAATCTGTTAAGACTCAGTCGATCAGCATTATCCAAGTAGGGAGTTTTCAAGCAGATTTCATCTCACTTTTTATCTAGCTTATCAAACAAAGCAGGACACTGAATGCAGTTAAGTGTATTTGTCAATTTTGAGCATTTACACACTGATTTTCAAGAAAATGTTCAAAGGTATAGCATATTTAAAATGTTACATGGGAAGACAAGATATGCTGTCCTATGGTCCAGAGCTGATTGAAAAAAAATGGGTTGTTGGTCTCAAACACCATGTGAGGCTCTTTCATTGTAAGAAAAGATAAAAGCATCCATCCATGTTTCAACAAAACATGGTGTATCAACAGTTTAAAAAGCTTTCTACTTTATAATAGAAAGTAAAAAAAGGAAACAATAAAATTATCTGATTGCTGATTTTAAATGCTTTAACCCTCCTTAACAGAAAGGCTAGGATTTGACTATGCAGTCCCTGTTAAATACAGTAAGACCACTGACTTGAACACTATATCACTAAATAGCAATGAAATTCTATTAGCGGAAAGTCAGCCGTAGCATCAAAAACATTGCACAATAGTGTTCAGAGATGTTAGCCTGGTGATAAAAGGGAACTGGACATTATTTCATAAGTTAAATAGCTCTTACAAAATAATCTAAAGTTTGAAAAGAAAAACCAAGTAATTTTGTTAAAATCTTGTGATAATGTAAATGCTCTCATACAAAAACTACATTGTTAGATGATGCTGAATAGTCACTTTTTCACTGGAAACTAAATTTTCAGCCAAGAAATGAAAAACTGGCTTTAGAGTTTCCAGTAGATGATTTAAAGACTTCTTTGTAAGACTGACCACCATTTCAAGCTTTTTATTTAAAAAAAAACTCCAGGGACTAGAAATGCATTATTAGATACAACCTTGAACAACACCAGTTACCATCCAACATAAGTTTCTCTGCTGGATTTTTAAAAAAAACACTAAACCATCAAGAAAAATGTTAAATTCCAAATATGAAACTCACTGGCTGAGGGAAATTAATATTCAGCACAGAAGAAAATTTTAAAAGCACACCATATGTGTAAACCCACCACTTCCACTATGTTCTAAAACTTAACTCTTGTTCACCGATACTTTTTCCATCATTAGAATAAATAATTAAGCATACTGCTGCTTAATTACCACTGAAACTCTAAAGCCACTTAATCCTTCAGCACAAAATGTTCATGCTTTACTGTCCCATTTTTCAAAATCAAGTGTCCAACCAATAAGTGTACTCCCTCAGATGCAGGTATTCTACAATACCTGGCTAATCCTTCTTCTGCTGTTCGTGATGACCATGATGATCGTGTTTGACAACAATCACTGGACACTTGGAGTGGTGAACAACGTAGTCACTGACGGAACCCAAAATAGTGCGACGCACAGCTCCCAGCCCACGGGAACCCACCACTACCAGCCCCACATCACTGCCACACTCCTTAATGATGCCCTCCCCTGGTTTAGCAGCTGCCACGCTTTTTACTTTTCCACCCAGCTGAAAAAACAGAAAATTCAGTCTGTGCATTGAATATTGAGCCTTTACATTGCTGCCTACTACAATGACATAATAATCATGGTACTTTACATTTTTACCTAATAAAGTAAAATGACAAAATAAACATAATACTGTGAGGAAATGAGAAAAGATCTCTCTATTTTCTCAAATATGTTTAGGCAGAGAGGGAAAGGGCTTACCCCATAAGATTTGAGCTTGTCCGCAAACTTCTCAAGGTCCTTCTGAATTCTTTGCTGCTCATCTTTTAACATGGCTTCAAGAACTTCTCGATCAAACACATAAACGGCTGAAATAGAAGGAATAACTGTCCCAGATCTTGCACCATTTCTTACATTTAATAGTATAAAGCACAGCCCACTATTTCTATTTATGCAGTATTTTCTGACCCGATTCAATCTGTCAAATATCATTTTAGCAGAACTACCCAGCAATCCAATCTTTAGTAAGGAAACACTGTAATATTCCATAAGTATAACTCAGTTTTTAAGTACACTCTATGCCATAAATTTTTTGGGCTTGCAACCACAAAAATGTTACTGATAGCTGTAAAGTTTTAAATGAAAACTACTACAGAATAAGATAAGATTTAAATCCAAAGAACACTGAAGCAAAAGCTTACAAGTTACAAATAAATTTACGACTAAAAGATAACATCTTGTTAATTTTATATGGCACTGATCATTTGCTTGCTTATCCACTCACTCATGAAGTTATGACTCACAGTTGGCCCATTTGGTTGAATGCAGCATGTCATTCAGTTCTGGGACATGAATCAGTGTCACAGAATTGCCCGGTTTGTGTACATTCTTAACATACCCTGAAACAAATAGAAGAACCCTAATCATGGCCTTTGTATGATCTGATAATACCTTAAAGCCAAACCCCATGCCAAATATTAAAAATAATGACCCAAATGCCAGCATTGTCTGCAACAAAGAACTTGAGAAGAGCTTTCTGCTTTGTCACTTGATTTATTTTTATATTGCTTTTCACCTCTGTGTGTCCGCGCTCATGGAAATGTAGGTGCTTATCCAGTGGCTTATGTCCATCATATGCATGTACATGCAGTCTTTTATACAGCATATTTGAGCTTAACTCTTCCTTTCTTTAAAAAAACTCTATAAAATATTTAAGGCTGCATGTAACTGTTACCCAAGGGTGTATGACGGTAAACATTAAGGTAGGTCAGGCTATAAACAGCTCCCCTGCAGTAAGTCTTACAAGCCTTAAAACCCAGTTTTATTCTATCCTAGTGAAACCAGTCTATGACAGTTGGGCTACAGAGAAATTTAAAGCTTGTTGCCTACCTTGTATATCAGTTTACACAGTTAGACTAAACCCATTTTAGGCCATCTTGACAATGCAGCTCTCTCTGACCATCTCAAAATCATACAGCGATAACAGCTCACATAGATAACTCACTGCTGGTGAAGTGACCTCTTTATGTCAATGTATAATTAATTTTAGGACTGTATTTTATAGTACTCTTGAGAAGTAGTAAGCCTCTCCATGGACTGTTATTTTTGATCATACTGAGTTTTAACATAATGAATCTGAAAAGCCAAACATTTCAATCTGTTAGCAGGCTAAATAGCTAGTACATTAATTTCAAATTTCATATCAGATTGGCCATTGCTTTCCCAGCCATAAATATTATAAAATAATTTGTTCAATATTATTGAATTTTACTCATGAAAAATACTGCTCCCATGTTATAAACAATGCGCCCTTGTTTTTGGACACTGCATGAATGTTATAAGTACTTATTATTTTAATGCTCCACAGCAGCTTCGATTTCACTTGAGAAACATATGAAACAACGTACATTAGCATCTTCTCAGATGCAAATATTTATACAAAGATCCAAATGTGGATAACATTTTGTTGAATATAATGTACTTTTGTGGCCAGTTAAACTAGAAGGTGTTCAAAAAATTTGGATACGTTTTTTTTCTAACAGAAAAAAATACCACAAGTAAAATATTACATACACACCTGTTAATTCTACCACTCGCCAATTTTACCAACACAAGTGTTGATCTGACCACTCCTAATAATTGATTCAACCACATCTGTCACTGGTTTAGCTATTTAAAAATATATCGATTTTAATGTAGTCTCAATGTATTGTATGCTTTAGACATAAAATAGTGTGATTTACCTTCACCTTCAGGCACTTTATACTTTTTCAATTTATGGTTTGCATCTTACTTTACCGTTACTGGATAATCTGTGTACCCCCATCGATTGCGTGGAAAGGGGAGGGGGGTGCGCATGCATACGTGTCCATACCATAGTTTCTTATACGACAAGCCTTTATCTCAATGAGCAAATTAACTTGGTCGAATTAGGCAGCTCCCGCACAAGTTTATGCATTTTACAATAAATGTTTATATATTGATTAAATGGACTGATACAATATGTGCAAAAAGTCTGAACAACTTGAGGAAAACACTTCCCAAGTGACTTACTCGCTATAAATAACAATAAATAGTTGTTAATGTAAAGCATTTTAATTTTAGAATGTATTGCTATTGTTGCTGTTACAACACTATCCTTTATAGCACACTTCTATACCTTAGTATCTGTGCGTGAGGGAATAACAAGCTCAATACTGACTTCCAAATAAGAACTGTACGTGTCCGTTATGTGTAACAGCAGGAGCTGCATGACTGCGTGCTGATGCTGTCAACGTTAACAACACTGCATTAATCAATAATAAGTATAATAGCATAAACCAAAGCAAAGATGCATGCTGATTAACACAACAATGTCCACGAAGCAGCTAGATGTAACAAAGGCAAGCGCGACACTCACAGTCAAGGGCGTTCTCCGAGTTGGCACTGCCATCGTACGCGATCACAACTTTCAGTCCCTCAGCTGAGGCGCCGCTGTCTGCCATCTTACGCGATCACGGACTGATAAGTGCTCAATCTCAACCTGCAAACTGTCGCAAAGCTTTGGCACAGTGTCGACGGTGCGCCTGACACACACTATCTACGCCTGTTGCACCTGAAGCTGCTGTAAGCTTGTTGTTTACTACAGCCGTCCCGGCGTCCTCTCTGATGACCTCGAACTCTGCCCGCCGGGGTCACGTCAACATCGCTTTGTACAGCGAGGGAGGGGCACCACCTCCACACCTTCCCCATCGATGACGAGAAACATTGTGGACGATGGAGATGATGGTTATTGAGCAGGGCATACAGTTACAGCATATCTTTTTTTTAAAAAGCACTTTTTCAGTACCAAATGGCGGTGAAGACGCTGTTCCCTTGCCCTTGAAACATGTGTACTTACATGTATAGTGGGGCCGGGGGGTCGCTAGAACTAATAATAAAAATACTCCTTGCATCAATCATTATTGTAAACATTTATTACTTTTCGAGTATACAACAGTATGCTTTCGAGCTATAATTGGATTGGCAATATCAAGTAATATCGATAACAAACCGTTAGGACAAGTGCACACTGGGATCTACAAAACATGTGATATCAATATTTTAGGTGTGTGTACACATGAGTGGTTAGTGAATGAGGGAAAACGACGTATAAAGATCAAACTATTCACACCCCTTCTATCAGAAAATGTCACCAGTGGACGTGAAAATCTCGACAGATTAAAGACAATACAGGGTTTGTGCCCTTTACCTTCACCCTGTGCGTGTGATTTGGGTCGCCACAGATTTGAGTACAATTATTGGAGCTAGCAGTAATGTGTAAAAGGCAAAGGTCATCCCTTAACCTTTTCAAGTCGTGGGGGAAAAGGGAGGTGTTAGAGACCTCACTTTTCTCGGGGTCAGCTTTACATGAGGGCTTTGCCCATCTCTCCTTCACTGCCTTACTTTCCCCAACGCTCTAAGCCAGGCGTCAGATACCCATTTCAACCAGTTGGGTCGATGGGCGAAGTTTGCTTGAGCTAATCGGGTATTGAGCCAGTATGCCCTCAGTTTGAACGCAGTGCTCTAACCACTATAGGCTCTCCGCTTTCCCTATACTGATGTGATGTCTCAGTCGTCACATATTTGGGTACAATTATTGGAGGTAGCAGTATTTCTAGTACTGGCGAAGCCTACGCTTGAAGACGTTCTTTGAAGTCTAGCCTGAATTGCTTATTTTTTTCCATTTGTTACCTTTTCTGTTCGCTGGGGTGAGCTGGTAGTTGAGTAATAGAGGCGTTGTAAAAACTAGGAAGTAGCTGGAGTGAACAAAATTAAATAAATGTATTTCTATCTCTCCATGTGTTTGACAAACGGGGAAGTGGGCAGGAGGGGCTATAGCGGATATACCTTACGTGGATTGCAAACGGGGCTGAAGAAAATGTCATTTTGTGTTTTTGAGTTTTTGTTTGTATTTGATTGTTTGGGTGGTGGTGGTGGTGGGGGGGGAGGTCACACTGACACTTCTCGTGCTGCAGCAAACGGAAATAAAGTTGGAAGGAGAGGTGAGAGATGGTTTGTTTGATTTGATTTCTACTGCGGGAGAGTAAATATAGTGTTTTGTGCTGCAGAAGCTGTTATTTGTTATGGGCTGCTTGTGGTGTGAAGAGCGGATGTGGCAACTTGCAAGAGTGATGCAGCCGTCGAGACCGGCAAGTAAGCTGCGCAAAAATGATACTACGTGTGCCTCGGTCTGTCTTCTCTCGTGGAAACTCAACGTTGCAGGGAATCCGCGGGGACAGAAGACCCTGTTGAGCTTGACTGTTGTTAGACTTTGTGAGGAGACATCAGAGACTAAATGACACCCTCAGTGCCGCTACATTCCGGAGACTGCCATGCATGCCGTGGTGGTGGTGAAGCCACAGGAGGGGATGTGTGTTGGGGGGTCATTAGCCGAGAAGTTTGCGTGTGTGTTTGTGGCTTCGTTTATTACTCAACAGACTAAAGTGCAGCGGTAGACACAGCCATTGACGGCCGATGAAAGTCTGAACATCTGATTCTACTTAACTGCATCACAAACAAGACTTTAGTGTGGAGACACGTAGAGATGACAACGACTGACAACACATTTCATTTGTTCACAGGACGCACTTTGTCCAGAGCGCAGCAAAGAATACATTATGCAGCTCATGAAGACGACTGTAACAAAGGACCTCTGTCCTATGTGCCCGCACGTCTTCAACAGATGAAGAATGAGAAAGTCTGTAGCGAGTGTGTAAATGGAAGGACTATACGACCCCACTCTGCCAGCTCCCATATGTTGCTTCATATGTTGACAGAAATGCAGGCGATCTCACCTCCTGACGGGGCTTACTTGATGCTAGTTTTAGTTTTATCTAGCACAGTGGTTCCCAGCTTTTTGGGGTCGTGGCCCACTTTCACAATAGCCAAGTAACCTGCGACCCCGTGACAGTCACAGAAGCCATTTTTATATAGTCATAGTGATAGTCACACTAGAATACTGTTCTTTAGAATTAAAATATACGCAGAAACGCAGAAAATCCACTCTTACAGAGTTATGTAGAGGCAAATGGAATCAAAACTCGAAACGCAAGCATGTGACATTTGGATGTGACTGATGCATGGCACACCAAAAGCTTGGTAACAATTTTTTCCCGAAACAAAATACGTGGAGGTTTCATCATTTTAGTAACCCAGGAGGTCACTTGAACTTTCAGGAGCAGCTGGATTTCATCTTCAAGTCAAAGACACGATTGACATTATCTTTCGACGACCAGCTTACAGAAGTGTAATAAAGAAGACCTTCATGATTAGAATCTATGTCCTTACATGGTTCTTTAAAAAGGCAGCTGGTTAGGGTTCCAGATTTGATGTAATTCCCAATTTTTGTAACCGACTCAAGTACTGTATGTAGAGGAGTATGTCTTACTGGCAAGAGTGTATCGGTGAACCATGCAGTGAATGCCCTCAGCTTGGAGAGCAAGTTCTTTCACAAGACTAGCTCCATGGCGTCGAGAGAACTCTACATTCCTTCTGAGTGTATTCTGAATGCTTTGTTTCAAGTGACATTTAAATTTGGAAGGTTACATTGACATGAAATCACACTAAGAACTACATTACACAGCACACATGTGGTTTTTTAATGCCTTTGCTGATCAAGGTGGCACCCCAGAAACCCTTCGTGACCCCATTTTGGGTTGAGGGGTCCCGACCTACAGGTTGGAAACAACTGATATTGGATAAACCTATTTTTTAAGTTTGTAAAGCCTCGAAGTCAATCACCCCGTTGTCACAATGGTCGTCATTGTCGCTTTCGTTGACTTTCTTTCCTTCTACGAAATTGCTGCTTTACACTCGAAATCTTGATCCCCCCCTCCTCCCACAGTCTTTCACGTATATATACCACTGAGTACATGTAAGAATTCATTGTGAAAGGAAGGTGAGTTTCTAAAGGTGACGGCCTGTATATCAGTACCCGGAGTTCTCAGGTCGATCCCATGCCATCAACGTACACCTGGCTCCCACAAGATGCCACAGGTGTACCCGTGGGTGTGCATACATCATGATGTTTAGCCACGGTCCATGAGTTTCGCGAAAGCAAACTGCGCACCGTTCGACACACTGCGCAGAACATTAGATAAAGAATAACACTTTGTGAATATCATGATGATTGTATGTATAATGGTGATGATAATGAAGAGGAGGATAGTGATATATGACGAAGGAACTCATAGGATTTACATAGAGAAATTATTTATATATGTACTTGCACACCCCTTTGACCGATATAAAATACATCTCATACAAGCATTGACACAAAAGTATACCCACGTACATCATAAATATCAAATGTATAGAATGCAGTGGTTTAATAACATATAAACCTAAACCTTTCATGTTGCCAATAAAAAGAACTGATCTGATAGGAAAGGTCAGTATTAATTTCTAGACATATTCTTCCGACAGTCTGAGGACTTCGTGTTGTCCACCATCACGCGAGGGCACAGGACAACAGGGATGTCGCTGTGCATGGTGACGTAATCTGAACATGACCCCAGGAGAGTGCGTCTCAGTAGCCCTCGACCCCGTGACCCCATGACGATGAGGTGAGCGTTCTCCTCTTGCGCTGTGCTGACGATGCAGTGCCCGGGGTTGTCAGACATGGCGATCGAGGGTTTGAAGCGGACCTGCAGCACAACAGAAAGTTGTATACCAAATGTTAGTCTCTCACTTTCACTCACTTCTCGCTCAGATTGCTCTTTCTCTCTCTCACACACATTGACTTAAGTGAGGTGTGGCAGTGGAAGCTCTATTAATCACGAACATGCTGCATCCCCAAGGTGAGCTGGAAGAGGGCTAGTCTAGAATATTTGAAAATATGAAATTACAGAGGTACCATTGAGAAGGCCTAACCCTATCTATCAGAAAATGGGGGTCAGTTAGCTACATACCCCAGCGCTGGCCAGCTTGTCTCCGTAGGGCTTCAGAAGCGCCTTGGTCTCTCCCCTCGTCCTTGTGCAGCCGTCCTGCCAGCGCCTCCTTGTCATAGGTGAGCACAGCTGTCACGAGTCACAGATGAATCATGAACAAGTGTAAAGGTGTCACAGACAGTCACAGATGTAAACATGTGTCAAGATGTCACAGTCACAGTCAAACGCGTCTAAAGCTGTCACGGTCGGCCTGACAAATATTTTGGCCAAGGTTGTCAAACTTGGGTTTAAAGGTCACAGAAACCAATGGCAAACTTCCTTACATTTGAACTTTGGTCAACACGCTAAATCCACACTTGCCCACAAATATATTGCCAGTATATTCGCAAAGACAGTGTGACTTTGGACAAAAAGGTTTGGCAATCGACTCTTTGCTTGGTTAAGAACTATGTTTAGAGTCATGCTGTACAGGATGAAAGGTCTTCTTAGCCAGCCACAGCTTGGTTAAGTTTTTTGTGACATAATAAGTAGTCCGGCAATACAAAGTCTGGACAACGATGGATCTGTCTGCTAGCCTGGGGTCCTCCTAACTATCCGCAGTTTTACTATGTTTGGATAAAAAAAATGGCAAAAGAAAACTTCAATACAGCTGCTATCCGACTGATGCTCAAATAGAAGTCAAGGTGGGAAGAACTAAAGACAGATATATATGTACTTAGGAACAGAGATGATGACCCTCTGTTTAGTCTACGTTTGCACAGGTAGATGGACGGGTTTGCTGTTCTGCTAGGGAGTCAAAGAGTAACTATACTCACCAGTCTTCCAGAAGGACTGCAGGATGTTGCCGAGTTGCTTGCAGGTAAACAACACAGCTTGGTCTCCATCTCGTCTGATCGTCGTCATGTAGGCTGCACACACACCATGCCATGCTATATCATCAACATTGATAGACACCACGACAGGTCATTTAGATGACAACATCAACATTTGACATAAACTGTAGACAGACCACATCATGTTACTTTGACGATGTCATCAACATTTGACATAAGGTGTAGATGAACTTTTTAAGCATACTGTCATCTTCTCACTTTTAACGAAGCCCAGCCTAGACCCTAACAAAACCTCTGAAACTATCGTCCACGTTTTCAGTCTCCCTTTTCTGGAAAGGTTGTGTTACTTTTTGAATCAAACTGTTTCGGGTTCCGGTCATACCTGACTGGTCGCACCCAGTCCATAGTACTGTAGACACGATATCTTTGCCAGTGTGTAGCTGTGTTACTGTTACTGGACAGCCTGTAGCTTTGTTACAGGACAGACTGTAGCTGTGCTACTGTTACTGGACAGCCTGTAGCTTTGTTACAGGACAGACTGTAGCTGTTACTATTACTGGACAGACTGTAGCTGTGTTACTGTTACTGGACACCCTGTAGCTGTGTTACTGGATAGTCTGTAGCTGTGTTACTGTTACTGGACAGCCTGTAGCTGTGTTACTGTTACTAGACACCCTGTAGCTGTGTTACTGTTAACAGTAGCTGTGTTACTGGATAGTCTGTAGCTGTGTTACTGTACTGGATGTGTGCCTGTAGCTGTGTTACTGTTACTGGACACCCTGTAGCTGTGTTACTGGATAGTCTGTAGCTGTGTTACTGTTACAGGACAGCCTGTAGCTGTGTTACTGTTACTAGACAGCCTGTAGCTGTGTTACTGTTACTGGACAGCTGTTACTGTTACTGTAGCTGTGTTACTGGACAGTTGTAGCTGTGTTTCTGTTACTGGACAGCCTGTAGCTGTGTTACTGTTACTGGACAGCCTGTAGCTTTGTTACTAGAAAGCCTGTAGCTGTGTTACTGTTACTGTGTGTGTTACTGGACTAGTCTGTAGCTGTGTTACTGTTACTGGACAGCCTGTAGCTGTGTTACTGTTACTGTAGCAGCCTGTAGCTGTTTACTGTTACTAGACAGCCTGTAGCTGTGTTACTGTTACAGACAGTCTGTACCTGAGCTGGTTGCCGGTAGGATTAGTACTATAAGGAGAGGGGGGAAGGTGCTAGGAAAGCAGGCTCTACAGGTAAATTCCCAAAGGCCCTTCGTGGGAACAGACTATGTAGACAGAAATACTGCGCAGAATTCCTGAAGGTCGCGCAAGGAGGAAACGTCACATCACTTACTTCTCTCCCCCACCTGTATATGTGCTGCTAAGACAAGGAATAGACTACGGGTTAAGGTGGGTTGTCACGTATCGTGACCAGCTGTCACGTTTGTCTTTCGACGAAACAAGTTTTAAGCCCTCACTCAGAAAACTCAGGGAAAAGCAGGAAGAGATGAACACTCATATTTGTCATTTGTCTGTAGGATGTTGACCTCACTTTCACCTGACTGAAATGCAGAGGTGTGTGTGTGAGACAGAGATTCAGATACATTCAGCATGCGCAGCGATCTTCAACGTGCCATTTGGCATAGATGATTGTGCAGTAACCATAGCAAACACCTAGCAAACAGTGTGATTCAAAAACATGTCATGATAAGGTGTTCACATCATTATGCAGCAACAACCTACCCACTAAGTCATATAAGGTATTCAGAATTCAAATCATTCAAATTAACTAGCGGGCATTCATCTACAAAGTCATGATGAGGTACTCGAGGAAGATGACTGTTCACCTACTGAAATCTTTAAATTTATTCAGGGGACTGAGACAATGCTGACAGGCAGAACAGTAACAACACCGAGTCAGCGATACAGACAGTGACAGTACTGACACTCAGCGATACAGACAGTGACAGTACTGACACTCAGCGAGACAGACAGTGACAGTACTGACACTCAGCGAGACAGAGACAACGCCAACAGTTAGACAGAGACTACTGACAAACAGACGGACAGATGAAGCTCACTTTGGAAGGCGAAGTCGGACGCGTGTCCACCATCGAGCGCCAGAAGGACCGTCCGCTGGTGACGAGCTTGCGCCATGTCTGGCATCTGGTCTCACAGGCAGCAGCTAGGTGGCAGCACGAGCTGTTAACGTCACGGCTGTTAGACGTAACAGCCACAGCTGTGACGCTTTGGTCTTTTATCGCCTGGACAAGTGTAGAATCTTGAAATCTGGCGAAACATCAGGCGGAATGAGTGAGCTGTCATCTCGTCCCATCCCTTGACAGACAACAAATGACAGGTGCTGACGACACGGAAGATGAGATAGGCGTTAGGTTTTGCCAGTCTTTAACACACACACGTGGCAGCTTAACGATGAGACAGACATTAATATCTCAAACATATCTCAGGTTCCATATAAAATGTTAGTTTCTCGACACAGTCAATATTTATCCTGTAGAAGGCAATTTTAAAAAAATTGTATCATGATACTTGTTATCTCAGTTTCGCAGCATGTATGTATATAAGACATCACATATGGATATTTTCATGTATTAATTACAGTTGGCAAAGTGTTTCCAGGTAGCCGAGTGGTACTGCCATTTCCCTTTGCTGGGGGCTGAATGGTTAAGTCCGGGGGGCGTGCAAGTGAGGTTTGAGAGAGGCACTAACTTTTGTGTAAGGACAAAATCTAGGTTGGGCATGTGTATATATATATAATCCCACTTATTTTTAATATTTGCCACTAAAAATGTGTATATAACTGTTTAATTTTGTGTTCGACCTTTTTGGTTAAAAATTTATTTGGGTTGCTTTTGAACTGTGTTGTCAGTTGTCTGCGCACGTGGGAGAAAAAATGAAAAAAAAATGTGATAATAAATTAGATAGCATGAAAGGAATGCATGCTTAATGTATCAGTGAACAGCTAATGAATTTGATACATGACACACAGGCACTAGTCATTTAGTTTATGATAAATGGCTGTCCATCATATTATAATAAAGCAAGCTGTGGGTGACAGTTCCAGGTTTTGCTGGCAGTGAAGAGACTTGACAGGGACTAAATGAGTCTCATCTTCCTCTGACACCACCATGACAAATTTATGAGCCTCATTGTTTGCCCTACAGCAGCTTTAAAATGTTCTTGTAATAATTCTTTTATTTTGTCTGCTGGAATGTTAGTGTGTGACCGTGCTAATATTGTATCATGATGCTTTGTTCACAATCAACTTCTGTGTCGACTAATGTAGTTGTATCTGGTGATGGAGAAGAGAAGAAAAAGTCTCACTGAGTGTTTTTAGTTCTGTTTTGTAAGTCTGTTCTGCCACTTCCTGTACCCGCTGAACTGACATGTTTGTTTACATTGTGTGTCGGTAAACATCTACTTCACACCGTGGAGCAAGTCCGCTGCTCCCTTTGTTTCTTGGTGAAGCGTTTTCATTATTTCAATGCACATTTCTGCTCGCTCACTCATTCGCTCATTCATTCACTTGCTCATTCCACAAACAAGAGGGAGTACGCTGCAGACACTTTATTGTAGTTAATTAGACTGGTTAATTAGACAGTACAGTGCTGCCACCTAGCGTTTATTTCAGTCACTGCTGACTACCTCCCATTACTTTACAGTGAAGCAGTCCGTTGACCAGCAAGGCAACAATCTGTTTACAGCTATCAGCTGAAGCTGTTTACCAAGAAGCCTCTAGACATAAGCAGGGTCAAGACTCATTAGACGAAACTAATTGTTAGTCATGATTAGCTGTCTGCGGTGAGTGCAAACTTTCTTGGCAGCTGGTCAAAGTTCATAGGTCAGCATCAAGGTTTCTTTTGGACGACCCATTGTTCGGGAATAAATAAGCGGATAAATAAATGTCCTTCGTAACACGAATAGGACATCAAGTGAAGCTGTTTACAGCTTAAAATAGAAACAGCAATAACAAGCATAATCTACAACAGGGTCAACTATCGCGACTTTAAAAAGAGCTTGAAATATCAATGACACATTCTCAGATTACCTTTGCAACACCTACACGGTAGATGAATGTAACAAAACATACCACCCGACCTGAGCACACACAACTAAAGCTGATTACAAACATGTTATTATTATCAATAAAGATTACAGACAAATAAGCAAGCGTTTAATCCTAAATAAACAAGTGGCGTTAGTTCTGGATTCAAAAATTTATAAATATTTTTTTTAAATTTAGAAACTAGATATTAAACTCCTGTCGGTCAAAATGAAGACTTTATCACCGATGTTACAGAAAAGAAAGACCCACAGCTACGACAGCAGTGACAGGAATTGAGGTCAAAGGTAACTACAGCAAGTACACGGGGGGGAAGCATGTGAGACACTGAGGGCAATAAAGAGTTGCTTGTTTATTTGTTTGTTTCGACTGTGCTGGTGTCAGGCTATGCGTGGCTTATCAGACCAGTCAATCTCGACATCAACATGTTGGTTACAATCCACGTTAATGTGGTCATCGCTGTTGGTCATCAGCCACGTGTCTGCTACGTGAAGGCCGTCATCAGTGTGGCTGATGGTGGTCACGTGGTCTTGCTGACGCGGCGGAGTGGCGGCCCCCGGCTGCGACACACCAGGACGGGCACGGCGGCGTGGTGCACCACGTAGTCGCTGACGCTGCCCATGAACGTCCGACGTAGCGTGCCCCGCCCCCTGCTGCCAATCACCATCAGCTGCGCCTCTTCTTCCTCCTGCGCGCGCACCAACGCATGCCCCACGTGCTTCGTGGCCACTGCCCGCACCTTGCCGTGAGCCTGCCAACGTCAGGACAGCACAGTGACACAAATTGTGACAGTATAGGTCGAACATAGACAGCAACATAAGTGTAACAGACGATAGTAATTATTATATTTCGTCACTCGCAATACAGTAGCAATGTAGTCCGCACTCTGGGTGTAACTACGTCCGCTCAGCAAGTTCACCATCCTAGTCTGCTGACAAACTACGACAGTATAGTCCTCACATTACCAGTACATACAACTACGCCATTGTAATGGTAGTGGAGGCTTTGCAGACGTCCACACCAGGTGTAAAACACACACACAGGTGTGTGACAAGAAAGTCTATCTTACAGTGTTCGCCTAGTAGCGACAATCTTGACAGTAAATTTGGCAGTAGGTTAATGGTCTTTCTCAAGAACATCAACAACTGCAGCAGTGCCGGTGTCACGATCTCAGTTTTCTTTTGAGACGACCTTTCTGAACGCACCTGTATGCCCGTTTCAGGTTTCCGAGGTACACGGTCCCCGGCACGTGACGGAATGACTAGCTTCCTACCAACAGACCCTTACATCAAGGACCCTGACAAGAGTAGTGTTCTACAGACAGGGGAGGTGCACGGTCCAACAGGCAGAGCATCAACATAACTACTACTAACGTAACTACTTCGTGTGTGAAAGCATCGACCACACTGGCAAACGCGATGACAGATCATCTTTAGTTCTTGCCACTTACACGAGAATTAACCACGAATATCACTGGACTGCTGGCAGACGATTGGTTTTTTTTCCCCCAGTTAGCTGCTAAAACGAGGCATGAGACAAGAAAGCTTCCGGTTTATTCACATTCTTTGTTACGGCTCGCCGAGACTAACAACGAACTTCGCAAGAAACTAAGCGTTGGTCTCGGCACACAGACAGCAGTCCACCTATACACGTCGATGCACTAACATTAACAGCTGTCATGTGCCCCACGTCAGCATGTGACCTGTGACCTGCAGTAACAGGGGCTGAAGGTCTCAGTGACAGGCAGAAGCTGTTTACCGCCTGTCGCTATAAGCTCTCGAGGGAAATGAGAAAGGATTGGAGTGGTTTAATGGTCAACAATGTCGTAAGGAGATATATATAGATTAATGGGAGAGGAAAGGGAATAATTTATTCTAGACGTGGACGAGTGGTTATGGAGTGATTCTTGGTGGATAGAAATAGACGTGTAATAAAATAGCAAATGATATGCTAGTAGATACACAAAGCAGGTCATAATGCCACACAGGACGAACTCTGACCCCGATAGCCAGGAGTTTCTCGCGGTATTTCTCCAGCAGCTGGTGCAGTGCATCCTGCTCCTCCTTCATCATGTGCATCAGCATCTCGCGATCGAAACTGGAACGCATCTGCACACACAACACGCAGACACATAAACAAACAGAAAGTAGTGGTGACTTCAGAGAGTGCGAGAAGCACTGAGTGGCACATTGAGCTACACTTTATTGTTTAGGCCATTGACCCCTTACATGGGGCAGAATGGGAGAGAGAGAAAGTAGGGAAGAGATGACGACTTCTTTTTTTTCTGTATAGCGTTTGATCTCCTGTGAAAAATTCTATTAAAAAAAAACAATAACACAATCTTAATACAGATGAAAACACCCAAACCAGTTAGAATGACAAAGACAACAATCGAACAAGACAAAAAACTAGTACTACTATACTCTATAGTATTATCATGACTGCTGCTTCTGAACCCTTGAAAAACACAGACAAAAGTTTTACAAGTGGTGATAACACGAGATGACCTTTTATTACTGTATTATTCTACATTATTTTCATGTAATGGTGTGTGCTCAGAGTGTGTTTAGGATGCAGAGAAACTGGCGACATAATATTTCGGTAATCTTCAGCCAAGTGACGCACCTGTCAGGTGAGGTTTTCCTGAGTATTCACTGAGGTCCTATGAAAGTGTCGTCTGCTGTCAGTGTGAGAATACACCTTGAGTTGAGTGTTCGTGTACACACGTACATATCAGTCGGGGAGTACACATGGTACTTGCAAGGCAGCTGAGAATCATGTCGAGCCACAACCTGTCAGGTACCACCTCTGACCTTTACAGGGCACGTGGTGCAGGCCTGACGAGAGGGGGGGGAACGGGGGGAGACCACGGCTGTAAAGGGAGCCCGGCCTTGGTCAGTGAATATTTTTTCCTTTTTTTTACCTTTACCTTTTCTTTTAAAGAAAGGTTGACGTAGCATTCCTCATTTTGGGGATTGTTTCCATGGAGCGGGGTACTACATGTTTGATTCCTTTACCATCAGTTTTCTTCATTTACTAACCACTCAGGTGTAAACAACTCTTTGTTCTGGTAGTGATGTAGATCCTAGTGTTTGTCCTCATGTTTGCAGTGTATATTAACTTACTGACTGAAATGTAGATAATGACAATACAATTGTAAGCATATTATTATATACTGGGAAAATAATTTATGATTACAAGGAGCCCGGAGAGGTCGTCTGCCCGGGGTCCGTGCTGGTTCTCGGCGGTGCCGACAACCACCATGAGCCAGCTAACCACGGTTCAAGTCTCAAGACCATTGACATGTTGAGTTGTCGCCCTTTCGCCGCTCAGGCATCCTCATGATGAGGATTATCCCCTCCTGTCTCTACCCGTATTTGGTGTTTAAACGATAGTTTTGACAGGTGTTTAACAATAATTGTGACAGTCAATTCAACCCACTTCAATTTTCTCCTCGCTCCCCATGAAAACCACAATCCCAAACAGAAGAGTTTACAAAGTCATTATCCCAAACCTAAAGGCGTTGCTGTGTATTTTCTGCTCCATGTTTACAAACAGGTTCTTATCTAGGTGTTTACATTGGTAGAGCAGGTACCAGAACATTCTAGCAAGCAATACTGACTGACAGACAGAAAGACAACAGGTAGAGATCAATTGTAATTGTAATACACAGACAGGCAGACAAATATATAATATACCAAGCAATACTGACTGCGATACACAGATACCAAAAAATACTGACTGCGATACATAGTCATCAGGCAATACTGAATGCGATACACAGATACCAAGCAATACTGACTGTGGCGCGTTGGTTCCTCGCTCTCTGGACAGTTAAGCAGGACGACGTAGTCATCCGGGTGCCACACGTGGTCCAGATACCCTGCCACACACCCAGAGCAGTTCCAGCAATCACTAGCTGTAAAATTTCGTGCGCTTATCCCATACAGACTAATATTACGGCTTGCATCTTGCAATGGTTGGCAGTCGTGCCTGATACCATACTAGTAATGACAGACTACAGATTTTTTTTTTTAAAAATGTAGTGTAAAGAGATAATTAAATGAGCATAGGTAAGGATCCAGTTAAAGCCTCAGACGTATTTTATGGTCCTGACGACCTATTACGAGGAGCAACGGAGAAGGAACAGGTCGAGGAGAGAGCTTTGAACGAGAGATTCAATTGCTTCGCGACATCAAAGACAGGCACATGACATTTTTAAGGTGGGCAGTCTATTTATATCTATAAAATTATATGTCTACAATATTTAAGCTGATCTACAAACATATTTAGAAGATGTTTGATTCTAGCCACAAACTACTCCTTCTTACATCAAGAGGTCATGAGATGGGACAACGATCGTGTCCCGAGGGTACAAGTTTAAGTTCTAAAATTCGCTTGTCGCGAACTGCGTCACTCTAGTGAATCACTGGTAGTCAGGGTGACAAACACACCCCAGCACTTCCTGTCAGCCAGTCATTGTTAGTCACAGTGACAAACACATCCCAGCACTTCCTGTCAAGCAGTCATTGTTATTCCAAGGGGCAGACTTACACTCCAGAGAGTAGTTGGAGTGGTCGCTATCGTCGACCCCCACCAGCACCCGTCTGCCTGGGGCGTCGCTGCCCTTCCCCGTCAACGTCTGGTGCAGGGTGCGGTGGTGATGGTGGTGGTGATGATGCTCATCTGGGTTGGCACCCGCAGTTTCTGTGTTACACTTTTCAGCCATACCCACCTATAGCTGGTCGAGAAAAAACTCCGTACGTTGATTTCTGGTGACATTAATTGTGGTTAAAAAAAGTCTGTCATTTCGTTCTTGCCTTTGTTTGCGTGACCTGTTGCTTTTTTTAGGGGTCATAAGGTATTTCTGTTTTTAAATAAAGCACTAAAACCAACTGAAACCACGTTTTTATTTACTAATAGAAAATAATCCATGAAAATAGTCAAGAAAAATAAAAATAATGAGAAAATTAAGACCTTCTGTGGGTTTATGAATTTCTAGGAGTACAAGTTGACAAATTGAGAGGCAAAGTTACCAGGAACGTACGATGGCGGTTTCTACAAGAGACTGCTTACCGTGATACCTTCAGGGGACCCAAGGAGCAGAAAGTGTTGGCTGGCGTTAACGACGAGCTGGGGATGAACAAGCTCAGCCACGTGCGGTGGGTTTGAAAGTATTTATTGAAATGAACGATATGAGTGATTGAAATCAAAGTAATTATAGAAATGAATGATAGAAATAACAGTAATTGTAGTAATGATAGCAATGATAATCATTGTAATGAAAGTAATGATAAAAATTATAGTAATTTTTTGTAATGATTGAAGTAATGATGATAGAAATGATTTAAATGAAAGTAATCACTGTAAAGAAAGGTTTAGATGTAATACATGCCTGAACTCAAGCTCTTCTTGCCAATAAGACGTAGACATACCTACCCGGGTGCTGTCTTGCTGTTTGCGCAGAGAGCGGACCAGAAGACTGCACTGCACCAAGAGGTTAAGCCAGTCACGTGACCACGTCTATGGTCAGTCTGTGAGGCGGCAGGAGTTGCCTCTGTCTTCTATACCAGCCCTCCCCTGCCCCCCACCACCTCTTCCCTTCGTTAGCCCGTGACCAGTGCAACACCTGACTCTGGTCCACCTGGCGGCTGCCAGTGACTGATGACGTCACATTAGCAGCATCGCGCGTGTTAGATGACACGGCATGACGTCTGCCTCTGACACCGAGAGGTTCTCACGCAAGCCTCGAAAAATTAACACCGTGGGACAGGAAGTCGTGCGCATCACAGTGTTTGTTCGATAGGCAGCTTGTAGCTATCCACTAGGCAGCATGTAGCTATCCACTAGGCAGCCTGTAGCTATCCACTGGGCAGCGTGCATTTTCATAAGGCACATGGCACATCACAACGAACGCTGGCCCGAGACAAGAACACCAGTCCGTGATTCGGACGCCCTCGTTTTAGTAGTGAATCTGAAATGTGAATAAACCAGAAGATGTGTACACATCTTCCTCCTTTTAGTAATTAAATGGAAAAAATCGTCTGCCAGCAGTCCAGTAACACAAGTTCGTGATTTCAATAGACTCACGTACAGGAGCACACCTTAGTTCTGAAACTCACCAAGATGCCGCCCCATCCTGGTCAGCTCCTGTCTTTATGTATCACGTGACAGCAGTGAGCTGACTTGCATGACCCCTCGTATCTCCTGTTCCAGATGTCGTCGTGTATCTCTTACGCCTCAGAAATTATATCGCCTTTAATGAGTAATGCGTAAAATAGAAATATAGGAACCTCCGTGTAACCGACACTAATGATGCTCCTGGTCATGTGACAGCTGCTCTGTATATGGAGGGAGGAAGGGAAGTCTCGTGAGATCTCGGACCTACGGGATCGAGAAGTGGAGTCAGCAAATGACCAATGTGAACTGGACTACTCACCAGCGGAGCGGCAGTGTTACTGTATTCGGTACATTCTCAGCTCCGGTGACTCTTCAAATATCATTTTTTTCCTGATCAGCTAATTTCGTGTGCATTATGCAGTCAAGCCAACAGCGAGCCCACCCCACCTCTCACTTACACAGTTTTATCTAAAAACTTATGCCACCGCAAATGTGTGGTGTCCATATATTTTAGTCTTTATCTCTATTTTTACCTGGAAACGAACTTTGATTTTGTCCCTTGCTGCAGCACCATGATGCTGTTCTGTGAGGAGCGAGCTTCACGAGGATCCTCTTTGGTGGAACTGACTGACAAACAAGAATCGCACGAGTACAGATAGCACGTAAAGAGGAACATAACTGTAAACCACGAATCTGTATCCCTTGAATGGCTCGCAGACGATTTTTTTTCAATAGACTCACAGAACGAGGCTGATTTACAGAACAGCTTCAGGTTTTGTTATGTTTCAGCTTAATTACTAGAACGAGGCTGGTGTGTACAAAGCTTCCGGTTTAGTCGCATTCATGCTTTAGGCTCGCCGAGACTAGCAGCGGAGAACTTCGCAAGAGGCTGAGCGTCGGTAAACGCTATAACCACGTGTATAATATATATGTACACACACACAACTCACCTGTCACAGGTGAAGGTACATCAAATACAACAAAATAGAGAGGAGGCTGTATTTAGTCTCACAAGCTTTATTCTGCACAAGACCCAACGTTCTAAGCCTCCTAGTAATTCCAATGTCGGTCACAATCTCACAACTGAAATTACTTAGCAGTCGTATACTCGACACCATTTTGTTGTGACACCAAAAGAATGCTCTCTAAATCCTTCTCTGGAAATATTAAAATATGAAAATATTATACGCACAATCATACCATAAGATGACATTATTTTACCAAAACATTACAAATGTGTACGTCACCACATGTGGGACGTGACATACAATGGACTTCATTCTGTTACATAACACACACGCACATTGGTGCGATCCATGCTGACACATTTATATAAACAGTTCTGAGTACAAAGATTAGGATTTTAACCATTTGGATCACTTCCTTTGAACTCGCCTCAATTTTTGGTCGCAGAACAGGGGAATTTTGTAAGGATCTTTAATCTTCAATGATTAGAATTGTAAAAAGTTTTTCCTGATATGTCTGTACAAAGTTTTGCTAACTTTAAATTTCTTTGCGTTTGTAAAGTGATGCTTTGCCAAATCTGGTATTTCTGATTTACCAGACATTTACCAGCGACATCCTCTATTGATATTTCCAAAATGGTCATGAATTGGTCCAACCGATAACCAACGTTAATATCAGGGATTAGTTAATATTTAGTGACAACAGTTGTGGAAAGAATGAGAATGTTCCAGATTCGTTACATACCAACCAACTTTACAATAAACAACAGTTTGAAATGTTGATGCTGAAGCGTCCTGTGACCACAATTTGTTCCATGGGCAGATAACTTTCTCCTGACAAAAGTGAGGTGAGATGCGGGTGGCGGCGGGTGCACTAGACGTTGTGCTTGGCGCTGCACACGACGACGGGTACGTCCGAGTGGTGCAGCACGTAATTGGACACGCTGCCCAGCACGGTTCGCCGCAAAGTCCCGAAGCCGCGACTGCCCATGACGATGACATCCGCCTCCACGTCCCGCGCAGCCTCCAGGATGCCCTCCTCCGGCTTCTTGCCCAGCAACACCTTCACCTCACCAGTCATCTGCCAGCGTACAAAAGGCGCAAAAAACATTAGTGTGCTTTTTGTAACATAAATATTATGGTGAACGACAAACAATTGTGCAAACCTGTTTTCAAACCAAGTTTCAGAAACGCAAGGAAAACAGTTTCAAATTTTCGTTTCGAAACAATTGTCCCGTTTGCGATGCCACACGAACGAAGAAAACAAAGAGTAGGTAAACTGACCTAGCGATTGTGTAGAACAGACTGCACTGCATGGTATATTTGTATTTACACCCACTCACCTCTATTTAGAAAGTACAGTGTAGGCCATTAAGCCGCGCAAAATGCTAGGCTCCCAATGTTTTGACAATGGATCGTACGGACCTGGACATGGCCTCCCAAACAATCGAGACAGCTGTCATGTCCAATGTCCGTGATTGACAATATGCATGGCAACAAACAACCCGCGATGGAGGGCGCGGCACACCTGTCGTCACACACCCAACAGGTAACCAGATCACACGCAGAAGGTAGACCGTCAATCAAGATGCTGATGTCTTCATGTCGTGAGTCATAATATTATAGTGTCATGTGTCAGTCACACTTGCCAATTATTGCCATATAGTAAGCATCGATTTCAACTGAGCTTCATAAACTGTTTTGTCTTATATTTCACTTACAAATTTAATGTCCGTCGCATGAAGTGACGCGAGTAAAATGAGATCTTTCCTAAATGTTTTCAGTTAACTGATCAGCAGTATTGTCACTCACAACATAGACATAGATGTAGACAATGCTTCAGTCTGAACTCACAGAAAGCTGTCCAAGACAGAGCAAGGTAGACTTTACCTAGCGAGGTAAGTTAAGATCGAGCAAAAGTAGCACACCTTAGTAATTAAAGCTCGGTGATAATAAAATATAGAAGCATGCATGTATAGGGAAGGTGAGGTCAGCGTGACCTAACAAACCATCTGTCATCAAGAGAAAGTTGAGAGAGAATGATGTGCAGGTATAGTTGGAGCACAATGTCGGTTAGGACACCAAGGACATACCTCATCACAAGTCTTCCCCTCCCACCCATAAACATTAACAGAATGTGTGCGACAACTACAACAGCGCAAATTCGCTTTTGTGGGGTGGGAGGAGTGAAAATGATTGGGTTGTGCAAGCTAGTATTTCCCACAGTCTGGGTGAATAAGTGTCAACCCGTCCTCCTGTATCTCGAGAGTACAAACTGGCAATCCTTGCTGGGTACAGAACGAATATCAGACAGTCGACAATATTACAGGAATGCGCTTTTGTTGTCAAGTTTACAATTAATAGGAGAGCTTTCATCACAGATTATTCACCCACATTTGGGGAGGTAGTCTTTAGTAAAATTGTGCGCCATTTGACAATGTAAATGCGAACAAACGAGTGAATTGTGTTAAAGCCCTCCCATGTGACAACAAGCAAACGAATTTACACACCCACTAAGGTCCTCTTGTGAATTGGCTAGCTATGTAGCTATGTAGCTAGCAACCGTGTCTAATAAGTAATATGTCTGACTAAACATGTCTAGCTGTTCTTCCAGTGCCCAGGTGCACAGAGCGCCGCCAAGTGCTAGAAAGGGGAACGAGAAAGAGCTTAGCCTCTTGTACTTTACCATAATTTCCCCTACTTTACATTAATTAATTGTTCATTTAGCAGCTTGGTGATGCGCTGTGCACCTAGCACTAGGTCCAGTCGCAGCACGACCTTCACCTTGTATGAGTGCAGCATCTGGGTCAGGTCAAAGACCATCTCGTCAGCGCGCTTGCTGGCCAGCTGCACCTCCTTCTCCAGCTGCGTCAGGTCGCTGTAGGGGGGCACTGTGGACCGGCCAACGCCATGCGATTATTGTTACAGTGGTGGTTACAGGTGCTCAATACATGTTTGTACACTTCTGTGTCGGGCTAGCTATGGTCAGCAAGGTTTGTATGGAACAGAACACTTCGGCTGACAATTCTGCACAGTCTGAGTTTAGCCACCGCTGTTTAATATAGTAATAGTTGCTATATATGACAGTACACATCCACTATAACAGCTTGTGTATAACAGTAGTCATATATGTAACAGTTCTGATGGTAACCACTGCTTACATGTCACGACTTACCTCATCGTCTGGACTGTATAATCATTGTGTGTCTGTCACATTCCATTTTTATTATTATTATTTGTCCTTCACATCTTGTCATTATTTGTTATCAGTCCACAATCTATTATTGGGTTCACAATTCGTTATTATATGCCACTGGAAATCCGGGACATGCTGACTGATGACGATGACAGTACAACTAAGGAAAGACAAGAGAACAGCTACGATACTCACACACGTGCACGTTGAGATGCAGCTCCGGGCAATGGACGAAAACGATGTAATTGCCCTGCCGATGAAGATGTTGTCTGTACCCTGCACGATTTAATATTTAGACATCTATCTTAGTTCCTCAATCACCAAACGTTTACAGCTTCTATAAAGTCACGAGACTTAATTAATAACGCTGATAATAACAGGTACATTGAACACTAGTCACCACACTTACACTCGAATGCCCTACTGGCCGTGTCGCTGCCGTCCATCGCCATCACCACCACGTTCTTGTTGGTGTTGCTGTCCTGGGCCGCCATTGCATGCACCCGTCTTGTCTCCCAGCGCAGTCTCAGCCGACTGACCGACTATAGAGCTCCAGTCTACGGGATACCTATCGCCGCGTGCCACTTGATGCCCTTGCTTGCTGACGAGGACGAAAGACATCCGAGCAGAATACCTTGTCAAAACTGTTCCACGGGGCATCTCCACCTAAGATGGATTACAGGTGGATCCCTCCCCCCAAACACATCCACCCCACCCCAAACCCAACAAAAGGACCCGTTATGGTGTACGGTCCCCGCTCTGGCTTACTCCTGACAACAGGGTATGCAGTCACTAACATTATTCAGTTTCCTCATCTAGTGATGATATGCCACCTCAGGGCCGTAAAGGATTGGACACCACGTGGTCTGTGGTAGAGTGTGTGGTTAACTGGGTGTCACTGTGGCATATGTACTACGTATGTACATGGTACATATGTAACATAATGTATGTTGATTTCTTTGCAGGTTCCTGCCCTGACTGTTACTCTGAACTTCTCTTTCCTTACATCCCAGCCAGACAACTGATCTTCGTCTGATGACCGTTCCCTCCCTATCCCTGTTCCCCTATCCCACCAGATTTTATGTTATTGTACTGCTAAACAGTGGAACCCAATAGGATTTGATCGAACTCTCTTCCCTTCCATATCCTCTATCCATTCTTGAATCCTTTAAACGCTCACTATAAACACATTGATAAGCATCACTCCTTAAACCAATCAACATTAATTTTCTTTCACTTTTTCCTTCTCTTGTCAATAGTTGTGATTATAGGCTGTTGACCTGCTCGTATTCCTCCCCAGATTTATGATACTCTCCTCTTTCCATCCTCACTGTTTGTTCCCTGATACGACCTTGTCTCTTCTGTGTTTATGTTACTTGTCTGCATAGTTGTTTCTTCTTCCGTTCTTCCTATGCTATCCATGTGTCCTTGTCTGTAGCGCTGACAGCATGCTCCTTCGTGTGATCATGGACTATATAAATCACACGATTATTATCATCATTATTATCATCATTATTATTATTAAAGGCAGAGACAGTCAATGTCCAAACATAAATAAACATACTCTACATTTAGCTATAGTACTAGTTATGCCTACTGTACAGTTACAGCTTTTGAATTCTGCCACAGACTGACCAAGTGTTCATGGTGTCGTTAATACTCGGACATTTATTCGGGTGCAGGATCAAGGGATGTGCACATTGAGTCGTTTATTGTTGTGGTAAACAGGGTACACAAGGGTGTAGCAGACATTTATGGTGAGGTGCAGAGTAAAGAGAAGGCGGAGAGACAAAGACTTTACAGTTTATCGTGTGGGGCATTATAAATAGTTACTTAGTTTAGAGAATGCCCACCACCTTGACAATGTATCATTAATGAGGGCAGATTTCAAGAAGTGGAAGTGTTTGGTCCACGTCTCGCTCTTGCCATAGTACACGGACCTTGGTGCGGTGACACTTGATAGTTCTCCGTAAAATAAGAAAGTGAAGAGAAAGATTCAACAGTGGATACAGGTCCATGGTCCGACAACCATGAAGCCTTGAGAGTTTGTAAAGACAAGCCTGCATGATTTGTATACACTGTAATATAGCTGTCTATATTTTATTAACACTATTTGTCTCTTTATCTTAATTATATTTCATCATTACTTATATTGCCTTTTTTTTTTTGCTTGCATGGATGCAAGTGGTTGAGTTAGTGTTGTTGTAAAGCTTAACAAAACATTTCGTTGTGCGAGCGAATGTTACAGTTCTGTCTTGAGTCATGTCACCTCACGCTTGGTGAGGTCTGTAGGAAGGCAACGGAAAAAACGAGTGGAGAAGCTTGTGTGGAAGGAAGGAATGTTACACACGATGCACTTTCAGCTAGGTTATAATGTTCATTCGTCACAAAATATCGTTCTTTATGGATGGATTGGCATTGTCTCTGGACTTGTCGAATGACTGCTAAATGTTTTGACTGCAGGTGTGCTCGCGAATGCAAGTCTGCTGAGTCCTGAGACAGGCCACGACAATCGTGAATAGTAATATGTAAACCTATGTTTATTGTTTGGCCTAAATGTGGAATTATTCCTACAGTTTTTTTGTTGATAAAAGGTTCTCTTTGGGGAGGCAGCACAGCCTTGCGCCGGCCCTGCGTTTACAGCGTTGTCTTGGTAACGCTGCTTGAACTGAGGTGTATGTACACACAGGCGCACACACATACACACGTGCCCCCACCTGCACCAATGAACACAACACACATACGGTGGGAAGGCATAAGTGCAAGCTGGCGATGTGCTTCGTTCTGTTTGTGTCGAGGGTCCTATAGTCGATTGTTCGCTTGACCTTGATCTCATTTCCATTCTTTCCTGACGCCCTTCCCCGTCACCTGAGTGTTGAAGGTGGGGGCATCGCGGGGATGTCACTCACTATGCCCCATGTGTCAGCAAACTGTTTACTCATTGTAAACCACACCACCATCCTGACCTCTGCACGATTTCTCGACTAGTCGGCCTGCGTGCAGCAAGTTAGGAGACGATGCCTTTCCTGGTTTTATGTTTTATATACAGGGCGGGTGTGCAAACACCAAGTACGGACGATGCTTTTCCGGGAGAGCTGTATACAGTCCTCCTCACGTGCCGCCCTCTCTCCTCACCCTGTCCCAGGTGCATTCCCATTCCCCTTTGTTATCGTCTGCCACACCTTATCTACAGGTGAGGTGAGGTCAAACGTCCTGTCACTGGTAAGCTTTCGATCAGCCCAGAGAGCTACAGCGGACCCACTTGCCCTTTGCTGGGGCAAATAGGACACACACACAAATGAGAGTGTGAAAGACAGAGCCTCATGAAACAAAAATATTTTACTGCAGTATCTACCCATATAATCCTGTTTCTGTCAGCTGCACTGAATGTTTTTTGGCGAGAGGCGCATTGGCAGTGTAGACACTACTTGAACAACACTACTTTTCACAAAACGCACTTACTTTCAAAGTGTAGAAACTATACTACAAGAAAACTGTTGTGAAAGCACAAACATCTCTCACCAAATTATATTGTACAATATACTGCATAGATACAAGTAAACTTCCTTCGACACAGTTTAGCCCAAACACAAATCTGAGTATTGCTGAAAGACAAAACAATAAAGTTTAAAGTAAAAGCATGCTGTATAATTAAAAAGGATAAAACCCAGTCCAACACTTTTCATAATCACACACATATTAAATAACATTTTAACTACAGTTAAAAAAGTATCACAAATCTATAATGTTATTCATCACTTTACAGCTCCTCAAACCTAATTTTAAAACCATGACAAAAATTTGAAGCATCAAACTCGTTTTTCAAATCACTTCATTGTCATTTTAGACTAGATATCTTTCAAAAAAGTTCTGCAGCATTTCCATGCCAATGACATTTGTTGATCTACCAGATATTTTATGAGAATAACTCTTGTAATATTTTCTGCTCAAAAGTATTTCACGCAAGTCACAATAGGCTCCATTGTTGTCATCTTTCATGCTGTCTTGTTTACCATCATGCTGCATGTGGCTGAACGCCACTCATTACAGTGGTAGATTGCAGCACATCCCACACAGACATTTTAACCAACTGCTGGGTCTGCCCATCATAACACTTCAACAATTTTCTTATCACCTTTAAGTGGGAAAATAACTGGTCAGTGATAAAAGCACTAACATTCAATGTAAATTGACATTGAGCAAGCTATCACAATGGACTTTGTATAGTAATCTCAACCAGTTTGTGCTCTGATTTCTGAGAGCTATTCCAGATTGTTGACCCATCTTCCCAGCAAGATACTGGCCTCTTCACATATGTCAGCCAGTGCCCTATACACAGAGATGAATACATAAGCCAGACATTCAGATTTCATGTGCCAGCTACTGAGGTAATAGCTCTGCTGCCAAAGCTGTGGTTTTTAATATGGAAGAAACAAAGAAGCCTGGCTAAGGACAAGACACAGAACATGATTTGATATGTTCTCAACAATAGAAAACGCCAAAATTTTCAATTTTTTAAATTCATCAATGCCCATTTGAAAATTTCACTTAAAAAATGAATTCCACCTCATGCTTCACCTTGTTTTACATACAGAAATAAATATCTCAAAAGAAAATAATGAGTGGTGTCCAGAGAGGTAGAGGATGTCCCATTACCTCAGTCAGAGGGCCACTTTTTGTGAGCGGTGCTCATCTCCTCTGCATTACCTTTCCCAATCCTGAAATGAGTCAGCTACCCATTCCACAGCTGAGGAATATACCCTGTGTTACATGGGTACCACATATGATATCAGGTTTTTATGCTGTCGGCCTAAACACTAGGTTGTCCACGTGTTGATCCAAAATCAGAATTAGCAGTCAGTTAAATATCCTGGGTCAAGTTTTAATTGGCAAAGCTTGTAAGGGCCTTAGGAAGCATATGATGTATCTAAACTCTAGTGGTTACATAAAAAAAACCTCTTAATGCTCTAAAAGCTTTAAAAAATAAGCTTTTAAAATGTTAACGTTGTTCATTCTTCAAATCAAATGAAAGAATAAGTGACAAGGTGCACATAAAAGCCATTATGAAATTTATAATATAAACCAACAAGGGTAATGCACAGATTTTTTTTTTAATGTGATCAGGATACACTGACAAAAAAGTTAATCCAAGTGTTGTGTAAAATCCCATTCTCACGAGTTTGCTACAGAGTAAGCTTAAGACAGGACATTCACCCTGCTCTAGATATGGATGTGTATTCAGCTTTCTCAGTACAGTTAGCTTGTAGCTGTACTAATGTATGTTTTATTACTGTAGGAAATCAACTTACAGTACTGATTAAAATCACTTGTACAAGAGGATCAATCTAGTTTAAATGTCTGCTTATTAGTTTTTCATCAACAACTATTAAAGACACTCTTTAACTCTAAAAAATTTGCACTTTATGTAATTAGTGAAAACAGGTTTTACATGATGCCTGCAAAAAAGTGACACCATTTAAAAGTCAAACAATTAAATTGATGTTTCCCATTACAAAAAGAAAAAAGTGCATGAATGCTTAAGAATAATACAACGCATTTAATGCTTTTCGTAACAGGCAGGGTTACTCAAACTGGTATTACACTTTCATTGTGCTAAACAACACACAAGGTAAGAGATTAACATGACATTGGTAACCAGAGATCAGTGTCCAGATCTTAAATCTGCTGGTCCGAGATAATTACAAACACAAACAGTGCAACCTTTGTCAATTGACCTGGCACAACCTGTTACTTTCAACCCAGACATATCTCCTGACCTTATAATTTTACTCCCAGCTGCTCCTTGACATTTCAATTTTGTTTTTGCTTTTTTTTTTTATTTCTCTTTTATTCATTTTGATTTCCAATCACATAAGAACAATTGATTTTCATTAAATTCACACTAGCACCCAGTCATGTCCATATTTCTAATACCACAGAAAAACCTGCAGATTTGAGGACTGTTTGGAGAAAGAGGTGAAAATGCAAAAATGCAGTACACATAGTAGCTGAAAATGATTAAGACAAAGCAAACATAGAATAACACTGTCACCACCTATTATACTTACAAGACAAATGCAAGAAAAATGTAAACAAAAAGCAGAAAAAAATAATTTCTGTAAAAAACGTTATATATCTATATATATATAGCTACTGCTGGTATTCTAAGTAACCAGATGACAATGTGACTACAAAGCAAGACAGGTTGACCTACAACCTCACCATCTTGGATTTCTTGCTACATTCAGATTTAATACCAAAAAGGTGGTATCATTAAACAAGAAGCACTTTATCGGGACTACTACAAGCAAGCTCTTCAGCTCCCACTCACTAATCCAAGCACCACAGTAAGACAAAAGGACATCTCGCCTATGTACCACTGACAACCAAAGGCACTGATCAAAAGAATCAGGTTCTAGTACTGAAACTACATCAGCATAGGTAACTGACATTTTAAAAAAATCTGATCCCATTCTCAAAGGTTTCAAATGAAAATAACAAATTCCATCAAAGTCTGAAAAAAAATCTATCTGCCATCTTAAGAGGTAGAGCTGCAAAACTAAAAAGGTTCTTATAATATGCTTATAAGATTATATATGTCTGTGTGTGTCCATGTGTATCTGTCCAGACACAAAAGAGAAGGGGAGGGAATTGGTGTATTACACGGAGCCAGCAACTAAGGCTACCACAAGGCAAGGCAGCCAGCCCTGTAAACAGATGCCACATGCAGAGAAAGAACAGCATGCTCAAGAGACACAAAAGAGAAGTAACAAAGAGAGGGGGGGGGGGAATTGGTGTTTTACGCCGTGCCAGCAACTGAGGCTATATTACGGCAAGCAGCCAGCCCTGTAAACATATGCCACGTGCAGAGAAAGAACAGCGTGCCCGAGACGAGAAATGAACTCAGGGCAGCCAACCTTCACTGTATTGGTGACAGGTGCTAACCGTTGCGCCACCGGGCCGCTTTAACAAAGAGAGAATAAGTGTTGAGCACTCATCAAATAACTGAAAGACATGTAGTGATGAAATAGACATTTCACTTTCAAGGTTTTGAATTAATCATTCTGTGAGCTCTTCACTAACGTACTTGTGCACATCACTTACAACTGCTGTGTTTGCAGCTCTATGATGCCAATGTACTGATTGTAAAGAGGAAGTGCTAGTGTTCAGGTCATCAGCCTGCTCCTATTCAATAATCTGCACTTTTAAGAATATACACTGAGAGAGTGAGTGTGCATGCACACGAGGGAGGACTAGGCATTAAGAGTAAGAAGCTGGAAGACATGTTGCTGATTTTGGCAAGAAGGGAAACAACAGCACAGTTGTTCCCACTGAGAACTGGTGAAGATGCCAAGAGAGTTCATGTACATTAAAGCTATTATCTAGATTACCTGAGAAAAAGATGGCCTTTTACTAACAATCAGAAAAATGTATCTTTTCTCACCCAGATCTCACTCATGACCTACATACCTGTTCTGGCACTGTCATTGCAGGTAGAAGTATGATTACCAAGTTAGGTAATTACTGACAATATTGCTGAAACTGGCTTACCTAGCAGACGCAAGAACTTTAAAATCACATGTAAGATGTATAAAGACCCTTCTGACCACAGTCAAGAAACACATGTTTAATTGGCTTCGTCCTGTCTCATTTTCTGTCTAGAAAAACTGTTTGGCAAACCACCACAACAGAGTGAAAATTAAAAAAAAAGTAAGGCTGAGATTGGAAAATATGACTAATGATAATGTTACCATGGTTATAGATAATAATGTTACCATGGTAACTGAGACAGCTATTTTGGGGGCACCCTAACAATATCTAACAATATCTAAACTTTGCAACTGATGCTGATTATAAATTAGTGTAAACCAGATTTCCAAAGTCTAATGCCTAGTGACTGCCTACTTTCTCCAAACAGGTTACAATATTTTCACACTTTCTGAAAAAAAAGGTATTGCCTAACTAACAACTCTAAACTAAACGAAGGACTGTCCAACACTTGCAATAAACTACTGCAGTAAAAGCTGCTATCTGCTTGAGAAACTTTCAAAGTTTCTTTATATTACACATCACATAGCAGTGCCCATAAAACAATGCTGACAAAATTGTGTCCTAAAAAGAATACAGTATAGATGGATCTAGCAGTTGTAACTCCCTGCATGTGCAGTAATGGGATCTTGTGACCTGCTTCAGAAGATTATTGCATGGAAGAAGCAAGTTATCCATGCTCATACCACTGAGAAATAAAAAAAAAAGAATATATATAAAGGCATCCTTTGACCAGCTGGAGAAACAAAGCAATTAGAATAGCAAGCCATTTCACCACAAGATTATAGCAATGTAAATACTAAATAACCATAACATTACCAATTTATATAATTTAGTGGTGGCTCACACAATCAACACTTACTACTTACATTCATCTACAAATGTATAAGCAGGCAAGTGAAAGCTAAACAAGAAAAACCCCAATAAAATCGAATGTGCACAGTACAAAAGGTCAAGAAAGATTCTATATTTCCTTGCACTTGTTAAACTGATCCCACTAAATTTTTCTCACAAAACATCTATTAAATGCTGTGTAAAACTGACTGGTTAATGTCCCTATGAATTAGATCAATAGATGCTGTAAGTAAAGATCAGTTAAGGGACACAGAGTATTCTTTTCTCTTAAAAAATGAATAATAGTAGATGATAGCAATACAGAATAAAATAATAATAGATCTTCACCTGTTTTAAATAAAGAAAAGAAATAATCTTTAAACATTATAAAATATTCTTACCTGTCTAGCTGTATCTGGACAAAAATCGTAGGTGAAATTCTTTGAAGTGCCCGAGTACCTCCCGAAGTTCCTCCTGAGGGGGAAGAATTGTTATGCGGAAGTGATAGGTACCCTCCTTCTCCCCAAAACCACTGCCTGGAACTGTGCAGATCCCAGTTTCCTCTAAAAGTGCAAAGCAGTAGAAAGCATCTGGAGTTTGTCCCACTTCTTTAGCTGCTTCTATAGCCTTCTCTGGCAGCTTGATGCAAGGGAAGGCATACATGGCTCCTTGCACTTCATTACATGAAATACCCTCAATGGAATTGAACAAATCTGTTACCAGCTTGGCCTAGAAATGTAAGAAATAAACATTAATATTTATGAATAAATATTTCTTTGCATACCTTCACTTGCTCTTGCAAAAACAAGTTTATAAAACATGTTTCAATAACAAAACATTTTCTTAAGCTTGAACTTACATTACAGCCAGAAATCCATTTTATGCTGTGATATGTCTCTTGTGCCAGTATCAGTCAATCCTAGTGGGTTTTTTCCCCTGTTATACTGTCTGTTGTTAGACTAGTGGCAATACTTGTAGACACATTTACAAGTCTACAAAAAATTAGCGTTAACTATAGATCCACAGATTATAGCATAATAATATTCAAAATGTAATACTGACAAAATATCAATAAATGTATTACAGAAATATGACTGACACTTTGACTGCCTCACCTTCTCTCTAAGCTGAGCTAAGACAAACTCCTTCTCTTTCTCAAATAACTTGTAAGAAGGTTCGTGAGGCTGAGGAGGGTTGACAATAACATCCATGACTGCTTGTCCCGACACTGGTGGGCAAAGTTTTGCAGATATGCTTTTCATGTATTGCAGTTTGACCTATGACAGAAACAACTGACCATGAATTATGACATTGTTACAACTCAGCCATGCTAAGATGATGATAATCACTTTCTTAAACAAGAAGCCAAGAACCTAAAAATTCATAAAACTTGATTAAGAAGATAAAGATTTAAATGTACATATTGAACAACAAATGCTTCCAGTTTTTGGATTCATGAGTGTCCATTTTACAATCTTTAGGCTTTATTTCAACCTAAATGAACCAAAGGGATTGTACATTTTCAAATCAAGCAACTGTGTAAATTTTGCTTCTAATGCCCTGGGAGAAGTGTGGCATGAAACTGTGTGAGTGTGTGTGTGTTCCAGGTACCAGTATATTTCTTGCACACAATTTAAACTCTTGTTAACTGTATACTAAACATGTAGTGAAACTAAAACTGGCCAAGTGGAGGAAAATGCCGCCTATTTTACACTGAATATTGATATTTAATCATCTGACTACACTTATTTTGAGGGATGGTTATTTGGATTTTTTTAATGAAAGGCATTATAAATAAAGCCTGAAATGTAACATTGCCATCTATTTCATAAACTTTCAAATGCTTTCAGATAACACCAACTATGATAACTGACACTATTATCTATTAACCATTTTATGGCCCACTTCTACTGTTTTTAAGGAGAATTTCAGCTATATCTTCTATATACCGGCACGACCTTACTCTTATAAATTCTTACAACTAAAAGAAAAGTATAAGTAACACATTATTCAATGTCTGTGCATTACCTGTGGATCAAGGTTGATAACCTCAGCATAACCACCACGATATCCACACTCTCCCATAAAGCCTTTAGAAGCAGACATAAAAGATGCAAGCTCCATGCTGCTATATGGCTCACCCATTTCTTTCATAACTTGCTTGAAGGAGAAAAATTTGGAACCTTTGGCATAAATGTTGTGCTGGTACACTTCATCTGCCAGGATAAAGAGCCCCTCTTCTTTGGCAAAGCGTATGACATCCTCAATATTTTGTCTTGTCAGCACCTGGCCTGTTGGATTGCCTGGATTGATAACAACAATAGCTCGTGGTACACAGTGGGCTCTGGCTTCACTGATGGCATGCTTCAACTCTGAAACATCAAGTGACCACTGGTTCTCTTCATTCAGATAGTACCTGATGGGGTAGGCATTAAACTCTGCAATAACTGCTGAATATAGTGGATATTGTGGGACTGGGATCATGATTCCTGCTTTCCCACTGCCATCTTTTCCAGTAAGCAGAAGAGTAATAATAGCTTTGATTCCATCACTGGCTCCAGTTGACATTATGATGTCACTGGCATTGCTGGGATGACCATCCCTCTTGGCAATGTATGCAGCTATGTCTTCCCTTATTGCAAGCAGTCCTGGGCTCTCACTGTAAGAACCAACAGAGCCCCCTTTACATGCATCCAATATTTTCTTTGCCCTGTTTTTTGCATCTTCGGGGAAATCTCCATTCTTCATTAGCAATTCTGGATATGTGACTAATGCCAGCACTTGACGAATAAATGTGATGGGCTTTTGGCCAGTGGCGTGGCAATCTCCAATATTTGCCTTGACTACTCTCGTGAATGGTTTGCTTGCTCCATTTTTCAACTCGTTTTCTAACGCTGTAGCTCGATCTACTATTGGGCCACGAACTGCATATTCCATTATTTTGACACACGGATTCAATGAATCCATCGTCAATACTTTTTTATCGTTAGCCATCTTTTGCTCAAATCCTTGAGAACCGAAAGCAAACTCGGGAAGGCTAAAGACCTTCCTTACTCGACTGGTGTAGACAAATGACTATTATATGCACTGAAAGAGATGTTGACAGCAAGCGATGAAAAGCTCACAACCTGGCCGAGCGGAACTTCACCAGTGACAAAACTTTGAAAGGTGAAGGACAGCCACGTACCAAGAGCACACAACGTTTGCCAACTCACGTCCAAATTTGAACTTTTTGACCTGAAAAGAAAAAATATCGAGGCTCTGCCTTTAGGTACTCTATTGCTGATATTATGGTTACAAACTTATCAAATAAAACTGAGCTCTGTGTTTCCGTGAAGTTAACACGATTAGAGAGACGTGAAAAAAAAAAACAGTGCATGCACCCACCTTCATAATACATAACGTGAACGCCTACAAACCGCATAACGTTGTAAATAAACCTGTACGCGCGTGCATGTGTGTATGTTTGAGAAATATTATAATTAGTCCTGAATAATGATGGCATTAGCAAGTATAATAACTTGTAAAGGTTGATCTCGAATTTAGCATAAGTAAACCATACCCATACCAAATATATCCTTTCTAGTAGTTTGTTTCTCTCACTCTCCACACACACAGAGTGCAGAAACCTCAAAACGTCACAGGCATCATACAAGTCTGTAGGTGAAACCATCGAAAATATTAAAGGGAAAACACCCTTAAGTCTTTTGTCAAACTTTGTACTCTCCCCTGAATCGCAACGTATAGACATTTGAACCAATACTCTAAGTCGGACACATAATTATTTTTAAATACAATTAATATATTTCTAATTACATGTATTAATTTCGTCAGTTCTATATGTGTCGGAGTATCTTCACTACGTTTTCAAAAATTTTTTTATCCTTTTAATGGACTAGCAGTCAAAAACATTTTATGTCTGGAACACATACATCATGACCTTAAGTAAAAATCTTTTGATAACCTTTTATTAAAATTATTTTATGTATTTGTTGTTCAATTGTTTTAGGTCGTTGGGGTAGTGAAGTATTCAAGACCTCTTTTTCAACAGGCCAGCTTTACGTGAGGGCAGTGCCTATATATCTCTCCTCCACTGGCCTCGCTGTACCCTTGCCTTCCACAACCCTCCACATAGTAATTAAGGTCCTGACAGCTAGGTTATTGAGTTTAAAAGATTTTTACATCTATAATGTATAATTTTTGTTATTATACTTCTTGAAAAATTTACAGATGTTCCTGGTATACAGATGGAAAAGATGCATTTACTATGAGATCAGATAAAATGAGTTTATAATGTAAACTGCAAGTTAACTGTACATATTAATTCTTATCAGAGTAAAAGCTAAGCAAAAGATTGTACCAAGAGCCTTGAAAATGATCTGCCATACTTGAGTTATAAGATTTTATGGTTATACTTATACAAAGCATGAAATATAAATTATCACTCATAAATTTTAATTATTTTTCATTTCCAGGAAACTCAATGCACATTTCAGAGAAACCTCTGGAACCATCGATTATAACTTCAAATGATGGATCTGTCTAGTCTGCCCATTGCACATACATGCAGGACTTCTTAAGCCTGCATTCATGCAGGGGGCATTCTTTTTTGGCATAGCTGACCTGCCTGCATACAGACTGGTTATTCCCAAGTTCAAAAATAGCTTGACACTGAATTTTTAAAAGTTACAGCAATAGACTTGGTGTCTTTGGAAGCCAAAATGAAAAAACAAATATGAAAGTTGTTTGCAACAGTTACCTTGTAAAGTTGCAGTGAACCCTTCAACAAAGCAAGAACATGATGATTTTTTTTTTTTGCTGCATTGCATAGCTCTGCAATTTTGTCCATTATTTCCAGGTATTTAAGTAATTTCATACCAAAAGCATTAACTCTAGGTTTGCCACCAGTCCTAACATTGTTATTTAATAAATCATTAGTGAATAGATTTTATTTATGATCGTTGCAGTAAGATTGATGTCATTTTCATCAGATCCAGCAAAGCTTGTGACCAGTATAAATCTTCCTTGTGGTTTAAGATGAGGTCTGGAATCATACATCTGTAGACCAGCCAGCCTTGTCAATAACTTAAAAAAACAAACTTGTACACCAGTTGCTTTTATTCAGAGACAACAGAGCAGGGGCAGAAAAATGAAAAAAGAGCCAAGCTTTTGTATAAAAATGTCTATGTAAGGGCTCATGAAGGGTTTCAAAAACTAGGGCTGCTTTTAAATACCAATTACCCTGTATTTGGTGCTAGCCGTGATGGTATGGTGAGTGCTATGGAAAGGGTAGTGTGGAGATTCAATGTCCCTTCACCTTGAAAGATGAATATAAAAGGGCTGAAGACTATATATTGGGAGCTTTAAGCACAACACAGTTATCTGACCCAGGTAGTGTCAAATGTTTCTTATTGACACTTCATACTGTAATATTGTGTAGTCTCTATCAGTGGTTCCACACTGCATACCATAATTTGAAGCGGCTATCAACTGGGAAGTACACATACTAGTTTTAGAAAGTGATTAAAATTTGTGTGCTAGAAGCTAGTTTGACTCTAGGATTTTGGTTGGGTTGTTTTTTTGGCATAGAATTAAGGATTTTTTTTCTACATAATTTTTTTTCAATGAAAGCTATTTAGTAACATTTTCATTGAACTTAAGTTTTGTTTTTGTCTTCAATTTCTGTGACTTTACTCAAGGGGGACAAACTGTAGTTTTTGGTGAGCATAAGTTGTATATACATGTACTTAACTTTCTTTCACTGCAATAAAATCTGCGTTTAAAACTGTCTTTGAAAAATGAAAACTGTGAATTCTTAGCAAATCAAGTCCGCTTAAAAATTTATATAGAACACTTGTTTCATCTAATCATGCATAAACACACCTAAATCATATGCTGTTTTAAGAATTTTTATAACGTATATTTGCATATCACATAATACAAATAATTTAAAAGTCTTACACCTACAATTAATAGCTCTGCATTAAAATGAACGTCTTTTCTTTAAAAAAAAAAAAAAAAACCACGAAGATCAAAGTAAATGTTTGGATTACCTAGCCTATAATTCCCAAACATAAAAACTTGAATCTATCATAGGCATCGGAAGCCCTTTCAAACATTATGATCTTTGTTCTTTACGTCTACCCTTCTCCCACTGACTGTTGCACTGTCACAGTGTTGTTCACTTCAACTGCCTTTTCAAGCTTGGAAAAGACCATAGAAGACTGATAACAGACACCGAAACCGACAAAAAAAATTCGTTGGCGTAATCATGCCTAATGGAATGCCAATCTGTTTTTAGGTCAGAAACAGTTAAACCCAGCACAATCGGGCATATTTACAATGATAAATACTGTGACCAATGTATAACGGTGAGCGAAGAGCGCAAAATGGCGTCCAGCCGCCGGCTAGCAGACGAGACGCTAAAATCGATGACGTCAAATGAAAACAATGAATTCTCTGCCCATTGAAAATTAGACGTATCTGTTTATGTGGACTTTTGATTTGTGTTATTCTTAGTGAAGTGTAAGCTATTGATCGCTCATGAACTAAACAGAAATATCAACGTGTTCATACAGGAAATATACAGCAACAAAAGGAAGTAACAATTTTTATATAGCGACAATTTCATGGACACTCCATCGGGACTCCGTGGCGCAACGGTAGCGCGTCTGACTCCAGATCAGAAGGTTGCGTGTTCGAATCACGTCGGGGTCACACGAATTTTTACATCTTATTTTGTAAATACAAATTGATGAATATGCAGAACTATCATAGCTGCATTTACTAATACAGGTTACGCATGTTTGGCATCTGTGTCCTGTAACTCTTCTGGGTGTAGAACACTGCGAGTTCAACGACTCGGTCAGCTGCACCAGAAGAGCACATGAAGGTTTGTTTTTCCTATCTACTTCTTTCAACCACTTTCTTACATCTTGCAAATACTCTGAATGATTGACTCGTTAACAACAGACGAACAGAAATGTTTATGAAAGTAATATTCTCTTTCCGTCCCTCTAGTTGTGGATTCAACGAAAGATGAATTACCGAGTTCTGCCACTTGCTGACAGAAAATACTCTTACAAAACCATCAGAGTCCGTCTCTAAAGCTTGCAGCCTAGTCTCAAAAGACGGTACAAAGACTTCTTTGGTTAAATATTCTGGAATCTGAAAAAAACCCATTACCTCCTGTCTAAAAACTCCGTGTATGTGTGAAAGACATATTTAAAAAAACAAAAACTCTCGGTCTTTTGTGAAGGCTCTCGTCGCAGACGTTTTGCTAAAAATAGAACTGTCTTTGTTCTACTCCTGTTATTTTTGCTCAGTCAAGGACGTCTAGCCCGACAACACAATTATCCACACGCCCGTGTTCCATGTTGCTGTTTATTTTTCAGTCATCCATTTATTACGCAGGTCGAAGAGAAGTGACAGCGGGACTGCTTTTATATTTCTGCGCCCTAGCGCTGTGCACATTCGTAAAAACAAGCGTTTGGCTAATAATGTGAGGCTTCTCACCGATACAAGAATAGTTCAGTTTAGTTTTCTGCTAGTCTTTAAGCTCATAAACGAATCGTAAGACAGAAATTTGAAAGCGTGTCATAAGCATGCACGTGCCCGTTAGTCTCACGTTAGCTGTCGGTTGAAAATGAATGGCTTGTGCGCACAGGCGCGAACTCGGTTTACAAGCAAGTGAAGTGAAGACCAAGCAGATGGCACTTCTCCGTCATTAGAGGCCCTTAAGTGCCTTCTGACTTAACGAATCGCACGGCCCTAAAATTAAACAGTTTCAGGGTGTGTCACACACAGTGAGAGGATTGCTGTCCGACTTTGTTCTCCATTTTATTTGCATCTCTTTTGTGAACGGGAACGAGCGTTTGGTTATGTTTGTCTCTGTCACCCTCAAGCTTTATTGACAAAAGAAAATGTAAATACACATGCATCCAAACACATACACAGAACACTCTACAGTAGATAATACTCCAAAGACAAAGGCTCAACAAGGGCCATGATTTGTGGCTTCAGGTCTTTGTGAAGAAGGTTGGTGTGTGATTTTAAAATGGTTTGCAAGAGCGACATCGAGTGTACTAGATAACTGTTACATTTGTAAGTTTACGTTTTAAACAGAGTGTAGTCACGTGGCTGATGACAGCGGCAGACAAAAAGATGCCGGTACACGGACTATGTTACAGCGAAACTAATTATCTTTGCGCAGCTAATGAGAGCCTCAGTGTTTCTCTGCGCTTTCATTGGTTGCTGCTTCTTCATACTCCAGTTTTAGCTTTTTTCTTTGTTAATTATAAGGTATCGCATCATCCTTTGTTCGCAAATTCTTTCAAGACTTCATAGCGTTACACATCGACTAGCATGTCGTATTTTTACTTTCTCTCCACATCACTCCCTGGAGTTTTTGTTTTTAAGTTTAAGTTCATGATGTCTTTCAAATATTGAAGTAAGAGTTTGTGTCCCTTGCTCGATGACTTCTGCGAGGGGCGTGGAGAAATGCCTGTGGGCACCAGACCTGAATGTACTTTGGAGTTCTTGTTAGAACTAATCTTTGTCTCATTTTCCCCCCTTCACGTATTTTGGGCTCGGGGGGAAACAGGCACAAGACACAAGAAAGGGAAGGGGGTGGAAATTAAGAAGTCTCACTTGAAAGCACGCGCTCCTCCCGCCCATCTCTCTCTCTCACACACACACACAATTTCATCGACTGATTTTATGACGGGTGTGGTATGATTACCTCCCGTGATCAGGTGTTAAGGCTTTGTCCTGGTTGCTAACACACAAACAACGAGCTTTGTTTAAGTCAAGCCGAGGGTGGGGTTAGCAGATGAACAGATCCAGGGTCAGATGCACACGATGGAGTAGGTCACCAAGTACAGAAATTCGGGGTCAAAAGATGATGTCGTTTGAGAGACAATGAGACAATGGCAGCGGATATTTCCACTGAGTAGGACTAATTAAATATATGTCAAAAACATCGAGAGAATGTTGAGCAGACCGTAACAATTCAATCAATGGCATCTGAATAAATGCCTTTAAAAGTCAACACGAGTGCAACGCTTTTTATTTCTTTTTTGATCAGGATAAGTTCATTTTAAAGTAATAACTCCCAAAACATGAGTACATAATTATGCTTAATTTTCAAGGTGTACACCTTCAAACATCGCCATTCCCATCTGCCACTAGGAAAGCAGAAGAAAATTACTTTCCTACACTGGAGAGTTCCGTTGCGCGCATGTAGTATTTGTAACAGTGAGTGTGGCTCAGTTCAGTAAAGCTATGCCAGTACCATTCATCATTATCTCACCACCCATGCAGCTAAAACTCTAATCTGCGCCTTTGTGCTATCGATGACACACTTCCATGGTGGGGTCAAATGTAGTCACTTCCGGGGCACGACACTGCGGCCATGCTGCTGACGCCCTCTCCACTCCACACCGCGGCGACGCTGGCGTACTTTTAACTCGTTCACAACCCGACAGACCCCGAGCTCTTACAACAAACCACAAAACCCCAAATAAACAATGAGGAGGGTGGTGGTGGAGACGTGGCTTTGACCGCACACATCTGAATTTATACGGGTGGGAAATTTACAGCCTTGATCGTCATAAACAGCAAAAACAACTTTAAAATGTCACATAGGGTTTCCTTTCAGCAACTGAAAAGCCTGGAAAATGAAAAATAGAATCAAAGCCTATTGTCAAAGGTGTGAAAGAAATGTCATTACATCAACAACACAATAAATATCAGGCAGCAAGCCTGCCAGTAAACATGAATAGGACCAGACACAAACCTCACAATAAACAAGACTATAAGACCAGTTCTATACAAAGAAGAGGGTAAAAATTCTGGACTGCTCAACAATACTTTATGAAGATCAGATGAACTCTGTCATGAAAGATAAAACTTCTCGAAGTCAAACGAGTGCTGAGGACTTTGCGTACAAAACGCTGAAAAGTTGTTCTTTTTTATTTTCCCCCTTGAACGTCGCACCTCGAGTGAACATGCGATATGTGTTGCACTTTATGGGTGTCGAACTGGTTGATCCACCACGGTCTGATGTGACTGTTGACAACCAGTCAGTCACGAGTTTAACGGCCGCACCCTGACCGCTGTGTGACGTGATGACGTGGTTACCACAGGTCAGCTAAGTGCTGCTCGGTGCAGTGTTTTCTTCAACCCGAGCGAGCCATGGTGTTTCTGGGTGAGTGAGGGCAGTGGTTCTCAAAGTGTGGGCCGTGGACCACCTGTGGGCCGCACGCACGTCAGGTGGTCCGCGGCTGACAGTCATCACAAAGTGATGTTTAAATCGCCAGATATATAAGTAGTCCAGTATTTATTTCACACATTTTATCGATGGCCAACTGCTCGTTCACATAAAACACTCGCTTACTAAGTCTTTACGTCACAGCGCGAGCATTGCGTCATTTAACCGCGTCATCCGTTACTCTTAGTAACGCAGTGCACTTCCTTATTTGTAATTGTAATGTGTACTTTGCGAAGTAATGTTATGTAAACCTATTACTATACTACTGTCACAAAAGTACATTTAGTTTTAAATTGTCCTGAAACAAATGCGGCAGTTTGAATTTGAAATTCACGCACAGAGTGATTTTAGACCTCGGTGGTGCGTCGTAGTTTTTACTTTAGTGAAGTGGTCCACGGTGCCAAATACTTTGAGAACCAATGAGTTAGGGAGTCGGTGCTCAGGGCGATTAGCTAGATCTTGTATACAGAGAAAGTATTAGATAATATATTTTGTACATTGAATGTAGACTGATCACACAGTTACAAAGGACGGCGTGGAACAACCGTAATTTACAGTGCCACCTGTTGTCTGTTACTTGTCTGCGACAACGACTGAAAATGTAAGATTCGTGTACAGATATTCAATAATTTTTTTATAATTTCCTAATTTTATGTAGGCGATGATAACTGTCACATTCCTCCACTTGTGTTGCACCTTTTTTTTTTTTTGGACAAAGAATTCTATCTGACATCACCTGCACTCGGCATGCCGTCACCTTCACCTGTTACAAGTCTTGTATCTCGCAAAAAGCTCCCAACGCCCAGGTCTGTGAACAGGTGTCACATTCCGAGAGAAAACCTGCGAACCTGGTGTCCCGACCTGTGCCCAGGCCTTCTGAATCTTATTACAGTGGTGGTGTACTTAAGTTTCGATGAAAGGGTTTGTCATGTAAGAGAATGGGAGGATCTGTCCATGAACTGGGTTCCCAGGTAATCACGATGTAGTCGACGTAATAGACAGTGGTAGTAGATTACATGCAATTAGACTCACGTGTCCATCATTACGCAGGATTTCAAGTCCGTTGATAAATCTTCAGGGAAACCTTGAGTCTTCTGAGGTCGAGGCTCGTGTTTTCAATGGGCGACTACCTGCCGCGTGTGTAGGTTAATTAATGAGATTAATACTTTGCATGCGTGTTCGTCTCTGACCTCTGAGGCACAGTGACCTTTGCGTGTGGTGTGACGTGTTTGATAGTGCGCCACCTGGCGACTGGCCAAGACACTATATGAAATCATAGCAACACTAACATTGGAGAAAGATGGCCAGGTCTACACGCGGCAGTCAGTCACCCTTTTGCATTCCACGTTTATTATTTGCAGATTATGCTGCGGATGTTTTGCAATATACTTCCTTTTATATTTCCTTTTATACTTTGTTTTATGTTTTCATTGATGTCAAGAAGAGGCTCAGTGTCTAGAGAACACAGTGTCGTCGGCTGTGACATTAGCCGTGACCTGGTCACTCCATATTATTCATTCTTACCAAGTCATTCTGTATTAATAAACATGTCTGTCTTGTCCCGTCTCCCCGTCTCTGTCTTTGTGCTTCCTCTATAATTTTTGTGGGGCTGTCTCAGACTCCAGGTGTAAGAAGGTGTGAGTGTTGGAGGCGCCACGTTTCCCACTGACGTCTTGGTTTAAAAAAATGGAAGATTTCTACAGGAAGACAAACCGCTTGATTCTCTCTTTTTCTCCGTTCACATCTTTAGTGCCTTTCCCAGTTTCGGCGAGTATTCTCAAAGGTTATCAAATCACAGATTAAAGACATCAAATATTCAAATTATTCAACCTAAAGAGCCAAAGGTCAACACACTAAGAGATCCAAATTATTGATTACAAAACAAAACTTTCTTCTGTTCTTGTGAAAACATATGGAACACCTTTAGGTTGGGCAATTCCATAGAGAACAAGTAGACATCAAACTTCTCATCGTCATTCCCCCCCCCCCCAAAAAAAAAAAGAGAGAGAAGAGAAAAATTTTTGGAACATCATCAAAATAGCACAGATAAAATGAATGTCACGAGTGAGGAATTGGTTTTCTATACAGAAATTGTATTTGGGTTTGACTGCACAATTTCACACTCGCGCACATGCATGCACACACACACATTTGTGCCAGTATTCACACTTATCTGAAGGACTTTTTGATACAGTATTAACACGCTCTTTCTTCCAAGTTTTTATAAGGTATCAGCGCCAGAAATATTTTACCAGGCTTCAGCTATAGACGATCTCTGATCATATCCTTCATTCTTTGTTTATGAATGTCTGCGTGAGTGAGAGAGAGTAGAACTCTTGGTACATGGTGAATGTGTGTCTAAGAGAGAGTAGAACTCGCGGTAGGTGGTAAAACTCAATGCCTGCGGTCACATTCCAGCAAAGGATCAGTCCTGGGCGCTCTGTCTGACATCTTCTCGTGAGTTTTTTGATGCTTACTTTACCAAAGGTCCATAAGTTGGTGCCACACACATGCTGCTATACTGTGAGCCAACCTTTGTTTGTATAAACAACACCACTAATGGTGAGGACGTCATGCTTCACGACAGGCGTTGATGGACCAGAGGCAGACATGAAGACAACTTGACGGGAAGAAAAACAACAAAGCACTGCCTCCAACTCCCTAACTCCTCTAGTGCAAAAAGGTCATGGCGCACAGCCAACTGGTATCGACGAGCCCACTACTCCCGATGGGTGGGAGGGTGAAAGTACGAAGGGAGGGAGATTGGGTGGGAAATGAATTGATCGCTTGGCTGCTATAGTACATCAGAGAGAGGAGGGAGGAGAGGGGGGAGAAAGCTGACTGAACCATTTAATCAAGAGGCATTGCTCTGAGAGCGAGCTTCGGGTCCTGTAGTTCGCTAGGTTTTAAATCCACTCAGTAATTGTTTCCTGTATGTCGTCCCAAACTGTTTATTAGTTCAACAATCTATCGACTAAGCACTATCCAAAACCATTTTTACATGATACTCTCTCCACAGAATTCTGACAAGAGCACTGGAACTATACAAGTGTACTTGGTGTCAATATAGATATTGAAATACAGCATCAGGGCATGTTGGTGTGAAAATAAGTAACAAAAGTAACAGGGTGTAGCATTAGGTCAAGTTAGAGTCAGTCTCAATCATCGAAAATATAGCACAGGTCAGTATGGTGTCAAAATAAGTCACAAACACAGCATCAGGTCCGTATGGTGTCAAAATAAGTCATAGAACATAGTACTAGGTCAGTACAAGCACTCATTTGCTGTGGAAAACCAAACGATCTCGACACAACACATTTCTAAGACCAGAGATTAGTCAACCAGACTTTACTACTGGCCCCTACCTGACACCCTACTCACCACAGGACAGGTATTTCCGTAGGACTGCAGTCAAACTCGTGTCGCAGTACCTTAATACAACGCATAAGGATTTAACATAACAATCGACATAACACACACATACAGTCAACATACGCAGCAGATACTAACTGTACAGTAAATACATTGCCAGCCCGGGCAGTGTAAAAGGGTCTTGTTGTTTATTTCTTGAAAATCTGCGACGTTCACCTTTCAGATCCCCCGACCCCCTTTCGAAACTCCATCTCCGACCCCTGACCCTCTTCTTTCAGTTGTACTCATCCACGCTGTTGGAGGGTGGGCAAGCACCCACCAGTTATTCGGCATTCACGTAGCTCGTTAACCCCTCCCTTCCCCCACAATCCCCGCCATCCCCTCCCCAGCCCGCCGTTTCATTCTCGACTTTTTAAAAAAGATGTTAGGGGAGGAGGAGGAGGGAGGGTAGTGTGGAGGAGCACAAGGGTGTGAGCATGCACAGGTCGCGATGGAGCCGACAGGTTATATTCTGTTTCAACAGTCAGGGGGCACCGACAGTCACGCAGACGTGCGATACAACGCGTGTTGCCTCCCGACACGATGTGGGTGACAAGGGCAGCAGAAAGGACATGCTCCTCTTTGCTCATACAGGTGTATTTTACTGGATGCCGGCTTGTCGGGCTGATTTATTACAATAGTAAGGGAATTGAAAGTATTAGAATATTCCAGTAAAGAAATGAAATATTTTGTATGTCTTGTACTTAATGAAATGGAAGAAGCTGTAGTTATTGTTTATGTAGCTTGTTCTGACAAGGCAGAGCTCAATAGACTACAACATAAAGATGTAGAATGCGAAACTGAGAAACTGTACTGCGGAGTGAAAGGACAATGGATGCTCAGAGTTGGCCAATCAGCTTTGTGTGGAGTTTATTTTCACCGTCTAAGATTTTACACTTTTAGTTCAGCTCCGTACTTCATGGCAGTGATGAAGTAAGTCATTGGATGATGACATTCAAACTAATGTATGTATGTATGCATTCATCGGACTGTACTTCAAGCTGGAGGACAATAAACATATAAACCACAGTTTGCAACTCACATATCCAAACCATCAAAACATTAAGACACATTCGTTAAGAAAACGCAGTCTCCAAACAGTACATTCCACTGATTGAGCATCATTCGTATAGCAAGGAGAATCAGCCATGACACACACACGTCCACAGACCAACCAATGTTAACAGGAATCGATGCCCGTGGATCCACGGCGATTGTGAAGAAAGAGAAGCTGTAGAGACATAACTGAGATCCACTGCGACCGCCATCAAGTCCCCATGAAAGGACACGTCACGTGGGACAGAAAGATGAGCGAGTATCACAATCCTGCTTTTTTACGCCTCAACTCCTTCAAGGGATGAGTTTTCTGCAAACACTCCCATGCGAACGGATGTTTTTTGTAAACTGCTGTGCAACTGTATCATTCCCCTCTTGCTCTTAGAGTTACCTGATTACCTGTGAACGGTTTTATATTTACCTGTAGTCTTTTTCCCAAGGGCAGGATGAGGCCCATGCATTCCGGCAGGCGACAACATGACACCGCAGAAAATATTTTGAGCTCTGAGTGTGTGTGTGTATGAGAAGTATAATATTGCATTGACCAAAAGTTTCATTATGCGGAAAGTCTTCAATTTCAAATGTTTGTGTAACATTAGATGGACCAACTGTTTTTGTGTAACGAGTCTGGAATTGCGTGGACAAGATGTGTTTGACAGTTCTGACATTACGTGGACCGTGTCCGACATTTTATGAACCAGTTTTATTTGGGTGACATGTCTAGCATTACATTACTAGATGTTTGTTTGTATGACAGGTAAGACAGTTCATGGACCAACTGTTCCTCTTCCTGTCTCTCCACCAGTTCTCTCTGTACACGAGACTATACAAGAGACTGGACGAGATACATGAGTATACTTCCCTTGTACATCATGACCTCTATCGTAACCAGGAAGAAAGCCGGCAATTAGTAAATATTTAGCGAGGGAAGAAGGTATATAAGGAGGGTAGAAGCAGAGCTAGACCAAGGCAGGTGTCGTCATCCAACCTCTCTAATCATCGCGAGAGCATTAACCTCTTCACTGATACCTTTGCTTGAGTGTTGAAAAAATTTAGACAGGTGAATTCATTTAGTTTACAATCTGAAACGTGGTTTAACTGGGCATACAAACGATGGACATTTCGTTTGAAAGGTATGGCGACAAACTTTTCATGAGCATGTCATCAGGATCAGGTGACAGGTGGTTAATGCTCACCTCGATATGGATGAGTGGATTCTTTTTTCAAGGTAAAGCAAGTGGCGTGATGTTGATAGTTTGTGTGGGCGACACATTGAGACTGACTATATATACAACTCAATGCGTTGAGGGAGAAACCCCGGGGTTTTACTGTCACCTGAGCGTGGGCTTAGTGGTTTGACAAGCGAGATAACGGCTGACACAAGCCTACAAACGTCACCGGTTGTGACAAGGAGGGTAGTGAGAGATACGATGTCATCCTCTCAAATGTCAGATAGGTTTTAAACTGAGTCTTAAATCCACAAAATTTTAATCTTTAAAACCCCACATCACAATCGGACTCAACTTTCTTATAGAGTAACGGTCATACGTCACAGGTCGATCCTATTTAATGGAGGGGAGAGAGGCTCGGGTACGATCCGTTGTTCACTTGGAGTTGTGTGCCGTTAATGATAATTGCCGTTAATTAACGGGTGGTAGGATTTTTTTGCGTTGGTTTAAATGTGTGTCTGACTGGGATTAGCAGACGACAGACACTGAGTGACGTTACAGTATCGGCATAGCTGGTACGCCATCTTTGTAATGGGCGTTACTCTGTAACGGGGTGGGGAACCTTTTCTCCTCCTCCGCCCGGTAGTGTAGTTGTAAAGAAAACACTCGCTTGTCATCACAGCTCATGGTTCAGATCTCGTTTCGGGACACTCGTAGGGCGGTGCGTTTGGGGTTTTCTCCGGGAACTCCGCTCCACCCCCTCCCTCCTCATAGTGCGAAATCGCCGCAAGGTGGAAGCACTTTTCTACTTATTTTGCTACGAAAAAAGTTAATAATACATTCACTGAAATCTGCAGGCGGACCGGATCAAATGCTTTCCAGACGTTGCCCACCGTTGCTCGGTGAGAAAGCTGCTCTGTACTGACAACACTCCGCACTGAAGCTGCTGATCCCATAAATGTTGACATGTGTTTGCCTCTTTCACATTTCCATACATTGTTAATGTGATTTTGTAAGTGATTGCTTTAAGTTCTGCAAGTATACATCTTTTTAAGATCTAGCTGTCTGCATCTTTTCAGTGTTTTCGTATTTGGTGGGCCCTGTGAACAAGTGTTATTTGTCCAAGTGTAGATAGTATGACCAGTTGGACTCTCACCACTACACCAGCGTATCTGTGGCTGAGGTGGACCAACACCTTAATGTTTATCTACAATCCCCTTCCTTCCTGGCCTAAGACTGGTTCACTGTATAATTTGACAGAGAGGAGTGATTTCTCTAGTCACAGAGGGGGACGTCTGACGAGAGATTCCTTTAGTTATGGAGACTACCTAGGCATTAAGTGCTTGCAGGTGTCACGACTATATTCAAGCTACGCACATGCATAGTACGTCCAGTGTACTTCTATCCCTGATTTCAATATTGGGCTATCTACATATCCAGTGAAACTGTTACTATTACACTAAAAACAGGCAACCTATATTATATAAATCCAGACTCACGACCGCACTAAAACAATATACGAGTACGTGAAGTACCCTCTACGCCAGTCTACGGTGTCATGTGTAGTCGCTGCATTACCGTTAGTCACAGTGTTGACATCAGACATTCCCCTTCCTGACTAGGACCCAAGAAGCTGTTCAGGGCACCTGTGAGTGAATCCAGTCACACAAGTGCCGGCAGATTTATTAGACGCGAGACAAACGCGACTTTTGGTGTCGTGATGCTAGAAGTCGATCTGAAATATGGCGGTGGCTACACAAAGAATGGAAGCTAATAAGAAATTTTTAAATAGACATACAATACGTGATATGTACGAGTTATTCACTTTCCAGGTTTCAGAACCAGTAGGACTGCCTTCACATTGGTGTTCAAGAGGACGTGCCTGTCTACACTGACGAAGGCCTTCTCAACATCCACAAAAGTTGTATAAAGGGAGTATTGTCACTCAGTAGATTGTGAGTTTATTTTTACCCACTTCAGTGAGAGGCCAAGGCCTACACTTAATTAAACAAACCAATCTCTCTCTCTCACACGCACACACACAAAACACACTCAGCGAACTGAGTGACTTGAGTAGTCCAAAAACTAGTGAACGCGGCGCTGTGTTAGCTAATACAGAAGCACAAGATATTAAAGGAAAAGGCAACTCAAATAGTAAGTTGGGTATAAATGATAGATACCAATGTTCTGAATCATGAATCGTGTGCGAATAAAATTTCGGATTACTAAGCATTTATTTACACACAATAGCGTCTGACACAGCTTGAGGCTAATGACACTTTTCGGACTCTCTCGCGAAGGAAAACTGATTCTACTCCATGACCAGTGGACCCATTGGACACCTAAAAAAAAAGTATCTAGCCAGATGCAATCCTGTTAGCAATTTTGACGAGTGGCCAGAGGGACCTTGATTTATAGTTTGCAATCTGCACGAAATGCACAGCTCTCGACGAGGTCAAAGAGTGAAAAAGCAGAGTGCGTGCAGAGCTCTTGCTTCGTTCGTGTGCAAGGACGAATTGACATGTGCAAGGATATGTACACATTATATCGCCAATATAAGGATGAATAGACATTCTACCGCAGTACAAGATGGTGTACACTCTACTACCAGTACCAACCTGAACTATCTCAGACCTACGTTTTAGACACGATCGTAAGTAAACCCTCGTTTTTGCTACCCGAAATTTCTGGACATGATTCAGTGTCTAACACAGGGGTGGGCAATTAATTTTCCCAAGGGGCCGGATGAGAAACTGGAATGGTTCTAGAGGGCCGGATGAGAAACTGGGATGGTTCTAGAGGGCCGGACTAATATAGTTAACTCAGTTTTATCCAATACTGTATATATAGTATATTTACTGGTGGGCGGCCAGCGGGCGGGCCGGTCAGAGACAGGAGGCGGGCCGGATCCGGCCCGCGGGTCGGCGTTTGCCCAGGTCTGGTCTAACATGTAAACCCTATTTTCCATTTTCCATGCTTTTCCCTTTAAATGGCACCAACGAGCACCAGACTCTGACACAGCGCGCGGCTGCTGTACATTAAATGAGTGATGGAGAAACTAGTCAGAAGGCGAAGAAAAAGGAAAGAATGTGCAAAATGCGTACGAGCTACAGCTGAGGGCTGTGGGAGTCAACCATGTGGCTGAGGCGAGCTGGGACCAGCGACCTGTTTGTGTTGGATGTCAGTCTCGACCACCAGCATGTGACTTAAAACTGGTTCACTGCATTCACAGGCACACAGGACAATACTTTCACGGGGAAGGGGAATTTCTCTAGTCACAGAGGAATTTCGTGACGAGGGATTACTGTAGTGACAGATAGGAATAGTCTGATGGGGGAGGTAGCCAATGTTGTAATAATGTCAGAGCCTCCAGATTACTCTGTGGTAGCACGTGTCAGATCCACACTATTACAATGGCTGTAATACAATGATGTGAAGTAAACTGTATACTGTACTGTGCTTCAGATTCCAGACACCAGGAACGACTTCTCAGTCAAGCGGCGTGAGGTCAGGGTCAGCCCACGTGACCCGCCACGACACTCTGTCCTTCAGGGTACCTTGGAGGATGGTCGACGGTCAGAGGAGGAAGAAGTGGCTGACAAACGTGACAGGTTGTGGGACCCTCACATCGCTCACGACAGGTCTGAACGGCAGGCCTTGTCACCTGCCGCTGTCTGTTCACACAAAGACTTTGAATGGCAGGCTGTCACGTGAGGGTAGATGTCATTTGTCCTCCATTCTCGTGACTTTGCCACTTCGCTGTGAGGACGCCTACACTTGATTCAAGGGATTATGTCGGCACTGGGTCTCATCCAAAGATTTGTGGGTAGAAAAAAGGAAAACAGGAAACAACGAAGTCAAAATCGTCTAGTCATCTGTTTGGTAGCATTAGAGTATGTACAGTGAGGATGAGGGCGAGGTGAGGATGATGAACGTCTGCCCTCAAATGTCACTTCAGGAAGCAAACGAGCAGGTTGTCCGGCGACTCATGGTCACGTGTGACTATACACATGCATATCACCCACATACACGCAAGTAAGTAAACTCACATTCCTACACAAACTTATCTAACATATACATTCACATACCTACACAAACTTATATAACATATATATACATACCGGCACACTGAAATTCACATTGCGTATGCATTCATATTCCCGCACATGCAAAAAACTCACATATAACTCATTCCTTTACATACCCGCGCACACAAAGACAAGTACTTAATTAACAGATACATTCACATCTCCGTGCTCACAAAAGCTCACGTAACACAGTCACATACTCACGCACTCAAGCGACTAGCATACCTCATATACTCACCTCACACACAAACACGTATGCACAAACAGAACCTCATATATATACACATGCATAGATATATCCGCACACACAAACAGACTCAGGTTATTCATACATTCACATACCCCCACACACACACACGTAGACACACACGCAGCTGGGTGGACAAGCCGCTGTGAGGCAGTGGCAGAGCACGGCGCCTCGATCCCTGGAGACCTTTACGCAGACATGATGTGACACTGGCGAATGTCACGCTGACAGGTCGTGACAGTTGCGGCAGTTATTAGCCCTAAAACCCGGACAGCTCTGCGCCAGGCAGCTTCTTTACGAGACCCGCGCTCCCAGCAGCCATTGCGCCGCCCTTCCTCTACTTGCAGCTGCACATGGCAGCCTCGGCCCGACATGGCCTCTCTGGACACGACAACTACATGAGAGTATAGACACGGCGTGTGTTGTCATGGTAATTTCACCAAGCTTCGTCCACGCTAAAAGCCTAGAGAGAGGGATGGAATAAATTACATTTCATTCATCCTCCAGTGGCCGGGCAGCAGCTGTAGCGGCGGACATCTTGAAGAGACCTCAATCAGCCCTCATCTGTGCCGCTCGCGACAATCGATGTTTCGTCTCTTTGGCCCATTTTTTTTTTTTTTTTCATGGCTTGCTGGGGGTAGGGGGCAGAAAGGTAGTTGTGGAGAGGAAGGAGAGCAGATGGATAGAAGGAGGAAAGCGCTACACAGAAGCCTGTGAATTACTGTTTCTTCCCTGATTCCTCTTTGCGTCTTTTATGTTTGTCTTTTATTACTGGTCTGCACGACTGTTTATCCTTCTGTCCTTCTTATGCTCTCCATGTCTCGTTCTTGTCTCACATTTGTTATTATTAACAGTTCACTCACGACTCACATGCAGACCGTGGAATCTGTCGACTGATGATCATGGGAGTGGGGAGGAGAGAGGTGTGCAGGCGGGGAGGAGTGAGGGGGCTGTCTTCCACTACCACGTCGTTACGAATTTTGTGTCCCCGGCTTCCGAGTGAGGTATAAAGCTGAAGAAGGCCACAGTGAGGAGAAAGACTAGAGCAAGGTCACAGCCTGACAGCCTCAATGGCCGTCGTTTGTGGGGGAGGGGGTGGTTGTTACCAGTCCCGTGCGGCCACCCCGCCCATACCTGTACAAATCGTGTCTGCATGAGATTGTTGCTGTGTCGGGCCTGAGGCCATGGCCGGGGCGGCGGGCGGTCAGTGCTGCACTCTTAGCACTTGTCTCGCCCTGTGCCACATCTCTGCTTGCGAAATCTCCTCCTTCCCCCTCTCTCCCATCACTACCCTCCCTCTCTCCCATCGCTACCGGTACCCTCCCTCTCTCCCATCGCTACCGGTACCCTCCCTCTCTCCCATCACTACCCTCCCTCTCACGCCGCTGACCTCAATACCGGCGAGATTCAGGTCACGTGACCCGCACCTAGAGCCGCGACAATCAGCCATCAACAAAAACAGATGACAAGGCATCCAGAAGGCGTCTCGTGTATGTGTGATTGTGTGTGTTGCTGTATATGCTGCTGTTATGTGTTTGTCGCTGTGCGTGTTAATGTGTGTGTTGCACTGTTGCTGCATATGTTGTTGTTATGTGTTTGTCACTGTGTGTGTGTGTCATTATGTGTGTTTGTCGCTGTGTGTGAGAGGAGGTGTGTATATCGCTGTCCGTTTGTTTGTGTGTGTTGCTGTGTATGTTGCCGTCTGTGTAAAAATAACGCTTCATGCTAAAGCAGTACGCGTGTGTGTTTGTGTGTTTTACCTCTCACAAAGCACCATCACCGACATTTGCGGAGCGAATTTTCTGGAAGGGAAGGAACGTCAGTCGGCCCGTCGTGGAACATTAGCGTCAGCACGGATGTCAGGAGCGTTGACTGACTGTCACGTGTCAAAGGCTGCATTCTTCGCAAACAGTTTTGCCAAACATTTACTTACTCAGCAGCCAAAAAAAAAAAAGCTGGCTTGTCAGCGTGCTAGTCTGAGAGTGATGTTGATCGGGGTAACTGGAAACAGTGGGGTGGTACTGGTGACAGGAGGTCAGATGATGATGATCAGGCGGGATAACTAGGTACACTAGGCAGACCTGTGGACATGTCTGTATGTCTGTGAGCTGAATTCTTCTGCCTTGGTGTACGTATACTTCAAAGCCAGTTATTTGACACAGAGAAGTATGTCACAACATTCTAGAGCTGAATGTCAGAACTGTTTCTATCCAATCTGTATAGTCAAGTGCATGCATGTGCGCGTGTGTCTGAAAGTGAATCTACTATCTAAATGTTGTGATCATTTCATATCAGTTGAAGAGGATTATTTTGATAATTCATGTAATCTTGCAACATTCTTTTGACATTAACTCAAGTGGATTCCTAATTTTTGTAAAAACTGTTAGTTGTCTGTTTTATGTGATTCAAGCTAAACACACATACCTCCCAACACACACACAATATCAAGCAAACGAGCCAACAGATGGATTGTGACACTTCCTCTCCCACCAGCAACAAATTCACCCACATTTCCTTGGGCCTGACGGGATTTCGCAGTAATTAACATTAGATTAGTGCACAAGGCCGGCACTCATAAGGGGCTGCAGGAAGCCGCGCCCTCCTCCTATCAGCGCCTGAGAGGAAGCAGAAGGTGGGATCTGACCCGGCGCCCAATGTCGGAGATGTTTTGAGTATCGTCGACACTCTCTTCACGTGCATGCTAACCCAAGTGCACGTGCATGCTGTCCCAGGTGCACGTGCATGCAGTATGCAGGCATGCTGGTGTATAAATTAAGTCCTTGCCCGCTGTGCCGCCTACGCAGGTGAGAGCAGCTCAGGGAGCGAAGGACTGCTAGACGGTGCTACTTCCTTTCCCGTCCAAGTCCGTGTCGGAATCGTCCCCACCTGCACACCTGTGTTCCAGGTCTTGCACAAAGACGCTCAGTCTGTCATGGGAATGAAGAAAGTGGCGAGTTGTCAGCCGTTATGGAGGGAGGAAATGACATGTCCGTAAATGTGACATTAGGTTGTCTGTTAGTTCTGTCTACGTCTGGGCAGAGATGGATGGCAAACAGGCAACAGCTAGTCAGTCTTCGCACGTTTCGCTTCCGTGATTACAGATGACTGCATGAAAAGCATTTCAGGCATACCATCTTCAACATTGATAATTCCACACACCGATGCACAGCTTGCCAGACTCAGAATCTTTGCTTCACGCACGACAGACCAAGCTGCGGCATGGAGTTTATTGTTATTATTTCCGCGTTACTCCTCATAGCTTGCGGATGCATCAGACCGAAGCAAAAGCTTCATGAAGACATGACATTGTAGAGATAGCATCGCCTGTAGACATGACATTGCAGAAAAAGTCCGTCTGCTTTCTGGCTTTGCTGGATGGAACACTTTGAAGAGATCCTGAATCGACTTCGTCCTCCATCCTTACCTGACACAGACAACATCACCAACTGAACAACTTCATGTCAACACCAGCCATCCCACTAATACAGAAATTACCAAAGCTATCAAAAGCATGAAAAGTGGCAAACAGCAGGCGCAGATGGCATACCCCCAGAAGCACTCAAGGCAGACCCAGTAAGAACAGCAAAAATTTTACTTCCCCTCCTACACAAGATCTGGGAACAAGAGCTAGTACCCACAGACTGGAAACTATGCCACCTGGTCAAGCTACAGAAGAAAGTAGACCTCTCTCAACAAGGCCAGGCATGCTTTTAACAGCCTACGCCCCATCTAGAAGTCCCCAGCATTATCCTTCCACATTAAGACCCGCATCTTCAACACAAATGTGAAGGTTGTCCTACTGTATAGTTCTGAAACCTGCTGAGTGACAAACACCATCAACAAGCTCCAGACCTTTACCAACCGATGCCCACGCCATATTCGGGGAATAAGATGCCCTGAAAAGATCTCCAACAACAGCCTGTGGAAAAGAACCAACCAGAATGCCACTAGCCAAGACATCAAAAAGCACCAATGGGGCTGGATAGGACACACCCTGCACTAACCCGCTGACACCATTGCCAGGCAGGCACTTGACTGGAATCCTCAAGGGAAGAGGAGAGTTGGGAGACCAAAGCAGAAAAGAACAGTAGACAGCGAGGCAGTGGACAGGCCCAAATGAAGGGCTGGCGAGGTGGTGTTGCGGCCCTATGCTCCTCGAGGAGTATCTAAAATTGTAGTTTGTTACTCATCATGAAGCTGCAGCTTTCAACCGCAGTAATATTGAGATAGTCTTGGCAACATGCAATGTCTGAAAGCTGTCGTGCGTGCTTTCCTGTGTGTTTATGTAGCTGTGTGTGCGCTCACGCTTTAACTGGTGTCTTATATTTATTTCTCCCATTCATGATCGTCAGGATATTTTCTCTCCATCTGTTCTATTGTCTCTCATTCTGCCTGTCTGTATGTATCTACCAAGCTGTACCTGTCTGTACTGTTCTTTGCAGTCGTGATGATTGCGAGACTTGCTTCAACCTCGAGCACGCGCCCTGTTTCACTTGTCTGTGTCCTGGATTTTCTGGTTCCTTTCTTGTGGGCATCTTGTCCAGTTCTGGCGCTTCCGTTACCATGCACCATCCGGATGTCCGACTAACCCTACAAGTACATGTTGGAGTCAGTCCCCCACCCCCAATCCCCCTAGTTTTGTCTTCATGTTTCATGGTTCAGGGGGAGGAGTGGGGTGACCAGTAGTGTATGTTCATCCCCCTCCCTGGCAGGCAGCGAAAGAAGTGTTCCTTATTGATCTAGGGGCGACCGATCCTTGAAGATGCGGAAAGTGGTTATCGTCATATCTTCACCAAGCAGAGACCTGACGGCGCCAGACCCTCTTCAGATCTTTGATCATGGCCGAAATCCTTCGTCTAGATGGCGCCCTTACACCAACCTAGTGAGCGCTGGGTGATGCTGAGTCTGTAAGTCTGGGCTGCTGCCTTCATCGTGGAAGTGACGCTGCTTTAAAGACCAAACTGAACGGTTTGCGGGTATTTTTTCTTCGATAGACATAGACGATATAAAACTAGCCTGTAAATTTCAGCCTCCCAAACCCACCCATCCGTTAATTAATTATCCGCTACGATTCGCACCTGCGATCAAAGAGCGCTGATAACAGTGGATTACGTCACGTTGGTACACAAGTCACAACATTGCCAGCCGTCAACACCAGATCAGTCCATCAGTTGACATGGAAGGAGCCTATCGTTGTGATTGTGATACCCCCTCCCCTACTTTATATGCACTGAAAGTTTAATTGTTAAGCTATATATACAGAATATATATTTGTATTTGTATCCTTCACCTCATCTGCATGTCTCCCTATGTGACAGCCATCACGCTTTGTTAGTGTACACTAGTTTAGCGAATGACATACTATTCATGCTTTGAATGTCATTTAACACATACCTCTCACACAGACACACCATACAGTTCATCGAAATAAAATGAAAAACATATTTCTTTGCGTGGAGTACAGGTAACTGCCATGTAATGTCATTCCTTCACAAGCATTACACGAATACCCAGACTAGTATTTTATATCACAGTAACATAGTTTCAAAACCTATCATTGTATCTATCTTGTGGTCAACAATGTGCAGGATGTCTTTGTCATTCATTGGGGTCAACGACGTGTCGGCTGTCTTTATATTTACTGAGGTCAACAATGTGCGGGCTGTGTTTATCATATTCATGGCGCGGTCTTTTGTGATTGTGTGAGCTCCACTGGCTTGGTATCACCAGCTCACGCATGAAGCAAAGAATCAAATAACACAACAACCACAGCGCCGACTAGGCCATGATTTTGTTATTGTTGTGTTGTTTCATACTCCACCGCAACGGTAGCTCGAACTGTGGAGCTGGTGCGTGCGGTTTTTCCCTTATTATAACAGACAAAAAACAAAAACCAAAAAAAAACCCAGAAAGGTAAGTGCATGCTGAAAGGCGACTTCCCCTACTCTGCTGGCGAATTAACCCTATTTGCCGCCTCACCTCTAAGACGTTCACGTCCTCCACCATTGCAACATTTCGCAATACAGCGCCGTGTCAGTCGAGTCTATCTCACAGGTGCAAGGCGGGGGGGACAGGTCAGTCGCCGGTCTATCGGATGGTAGAAAAAAAAGTTTTCACGACAGTTAATCCTGACAAATGACATTATGGCTGACACTCGACACTGCCGCCAAATACCCGAGTGCTAGATGTCTGACCGTCCAGCGAACAAGCCATAGAAGCTCGCCATTGAGGCCAGGTGGCCCTGTCAGGAGCATGCTCTGTCCACGACCAACTTGGGCTGAGCTAGGAATGTGTAAGGTCAAGCTCGTGTCATCAAACTAGGCTAGAGCGCATGCGCAGAGCGGCACCGGTGAAGGGCTGACCTGCAGCGAGTTTAGCGCGGTGGCTGCGGCCTGTCCGTGTTAAGGTCGATCAGCTCGCCGCCAACGTCTGATAGGTGTCGCCAGTGTTTACTTTGTTTACACGCCTCGGCCTGCACAGGAACCTTCCTAAAGTCTGTTTCAACAATCTTTTACTCGCTGGCTGGTGTGTATGGCGCGTGTGTGTGTGCATGCGACAAAATTAATAGAACGGAGGGGACCGGGAGGAGCGGGAGTCCTGAGGTGGCAGGAGGCTGGGCTAACGAGAGGGAGGGAGGCGAGTATACAATCACATCCTGGGAGCTGAGCCAAGAGAGGGTCTGAAGCAGTGTGTAGTGATGTCTGAAGACACATGTGCTGGCACTGGGCAACATTCCACAGTTTTTGGTTGTTGTGGAAGGAAAGACAGAACCAGATGAATACACATTCGTTCTTTCACAGAGCATGGGTGCTAGGGGTTGGGGGGGATAAGCCGAGGCATGCTGCCGGTGCGTGTTACGTGTGTAGGTTTGGAGAGGTCACTGACTTGAGTAAAACATTTCAAGGTACCCGGCTAATTGCCACCCTCACCCTCACACCCCTACCCTCAGCGAGTAGACATTCTGACACTGCGCCTGCGGCAGGGGAACATGATCCTGTGACCTCGTCAGGATGACGAGAGAGAGAGAGCTGACAGCTAATGATGACGACTGGTCAACAACACAATTTATGTCTTAACTGCTGTATATAGTCGTCATATTGCCTTACTAACTACAATATTAACCACGAGTTCACAAGCAGGTCGGTAGAAAGAATTAGAAGATAGCAGACGAAACTGTAGTATGATAAGGTTAGGGGTCAAAATTTGTCTCAATTACCTCCCAGCGTGCATGGGCTTTGGGTGTTTGAACGGCCCCTATAGGGAAGTGAGACTTTGGGATGGGAAGCGTGTAATTCGATCCTAAATTGACGCGTCCATCGCGCTTTTTTTCTTCAGCCGCTCTCGATTTGGTAGCCACGTGATCGTGTCGCATCCTTCCACCCGCTGTTACCCTCCCCCCTCTTTCGCCATCGCCGCGTGTAGCTACGACAAGTCATGGTACGGGGTTAATCAGAGGTCACATCGGCTTTGACCGGCGCGCAGACATTTTGAACTGTACGTCCATCTTCAAGTGAAACACCGCCGATTTCTGAAGTAAGTCTTAATAAAGTTAAGTGAAAGATGCCATTAAAACAACTATACTTTATAACAGTGGATAGTCATGAATAATTTATGATCATATATAAGTATTGTAGTGCTTTTTGTGAAATGTTTCACGTGTTGTACCCGGCAGGTCTCACACATATACATCGCTAGCAACTCGCTTTTACATGACGCTGTCTTCTATATGTGCTGTAAATAATTTAAATGGTTTAACCATATCCTTCTTGTTGTAAATAATCAAATTGCTTAATCGTATCTCTTGCCTACTAATTGCACGTATTTACTAATTACAGAAACGAAATGTTGAGCGCGAATACGATTGGCAGAAGCAAGAGGACAGTGCATGATGGGTTCAAATTAACTAGTCAAGAGGTAAAGTACACACACACAATCTCTCGTATCATTGATGATTAACTTCGAAGTTGAAATCTATGACATGAACTCATTGAGTCATGCTTGAAATTCGTCGTCTGCTTTCTCAATAACAGTGGTGCGGCGATTACCAAACGTTTGTGTCCGTCTTGGTGCATTCTAGGGGAAAGCAACGAGACAATCACATTGCTTTCTGAACAACTAAAATTTTGGAAAATTTATGCAAAGCAAAAGAAAGAATTTTATTTTTGTACTTATACACTTTGAAATTAAAACAAAATGTATTAAATCCAATGCTATGCAATGAACTTTGTCAAAGTTCTGTCATTTTTCTAACAATCACTTATCTGATCACATATATTTTCTTTGTCTTTAAAATGCTGCATGCCATTTTTTCAGTTTATTTTACATGATTTACAAAAAAGAACTAATTATAACAATCTTTAATTGCAGATCACACTGACTAGGTCTGGCTCAGTGAATTTTACCAGTAAGTTTATTTTGTCTCCCTCTATGATTTCATCAGGATCACTATACAAGCACAGGTTTGTGTTTTTTAGTGGTCTACATGCACATCCTTATTATATCCATCTAAACATTTTCTGTTAATTAAAAAAATTGTCAATAGACTTACATCCATAGTTTTGTTTGTCATTACTTTAAAGACTAAAAGTAACATTTTGATTTCAAATACATTTTTGAACAGAGTTCTCAGCAAAGTTGATGAGCAGAGCAAAACACTACAGAATGTAGTTCACAAACTGAATCAGGTCACCCTGCTTCTTCAAAATATGGGAAAGAGGAGCTGATGAAGAAAGGAATTAGAACAAAAGTGGTATGTCATTTAAGTATAATGTGTTAGTACTAGACACCTTTTTTTAAATGTTACCTTTAGCTTTAGCTAAATATATCAGTTAATATGTATGTATGCTTTACAGTCTTGATAAAACCATTTAACAAACAGGCAGGCATAGCATCGGCTTACAGGTTAACTCTCCTGACAAGAATGTGTGGTCAGTGTAATATTTGCATTAAAAATAATACACATTTTATGAAGTACAAAATAATGTAGTATTTTATATGCATAGATTTTATTTATAAAATAATTCTGTCACTTGCTTTTCATGGTGTCAAAATGAGCAGTCTGTGTGTCTATTAACTATGACCACTAAAATTGTTTTACTTTCATAAAGAATAGCTTTGATTAAACTCTTGATTAACTTGGTGATTTGAGTCACTTAATGCCATTATTTTCTCTGAAGTCCCACTAGGGTTTATTTAAGAGACTGGGTCTGGTTTGTAGCTATATTCATCATGCAACCATTGATCCCTCATCAGTGGAGTAGGGTTCAGCATTATATCTTAAACTTATCCAATCCAGTGAATTAATTTATTTCGCATTTGTATTGTAGTATTTTACATTGTGGAAACAACTAAAGATTTTTTTTAACAGGTTTCAGCACCTCTCGTGCACGGAGAATTTAAAACGGCTGCTATCTTCAGAGTTGGCTCAGTGGAACCAAAGGGGAAAAAGTTTCCAGTCACTTCAGCTGAGAAGTATATTAAATGGTGTGTAGTTTTTGTTTGGTTTTGATTTCTTTGAGGTGTACGTCAATATGAACTTAAAAGGACAAGTTTGCCGAACAATTTAAAAAAAATAGTGAATCTAAGTATTATTTTCTCTACATTTACAAATTTTATTATTGTGTACAATAGCATTTAAGTCTACCTTACAATTTCTATTTGTGCACAGCTGCAGTCCAAGAGACATGGATTGAGGAATGATTCGAAGGGTGATGCCATCTAATGTGAGTGGAATTACAAAATGAGTTTGTCAAGTTAAAATTATTAATGTGAGCATTGTTTTATTCTTCGTGGATTTATTCAGTAGGCCTATTTACTTTACTTTTTGTACTAAAGATTAATTGGTTACTTTCAGATATTATCCAAAACTTATTATACACACAAATGGCCATCAAGACATTACCGTTTAAAATCTTTTATTCCACTCTTGTTCAAGTTCTTGTAATCTCACTAGTAATTAGTAGATTTATGAAAGCTTTAACTCTTTCTTTACACAAGGCTAAAGGCGGTCAAACCCCCCTGTACGCATGAATTTAACCTTTTTCAAAAAATTATTAAAAAATAACTAAACAAGATAGAACAGAAATTTAAATTGATTATGACAGATCAAAATGTGTAGAAGTGGAACAATTTTACCGTAATCTTGCTCGTGAACTCACTTTATGATAATCCAACCAAAAAATTAGGTATATTATGTGAAGTTTGGAAATTTTTTTTTTTTTTTTTACACATTTCAAACAAAAAATTCGGAGAGCAGATGAAAACCATTTTTACACCATTCGTGGTCAAATTCTCCTTCATCTGAAGCAGGAATATCCTCTGGATGTTCTTTCTTTTGTTATTCGACGTTTCAGATGCATGATGTTCGCAATGTGTACCATCGAAAAGGACAGGTAGTGTAGAATATCGGCGAGACTTTCGTTCAAACGTACGTCCTTCGTCATGTAAGGGAGATAATTGTGTTCATAAAGGCCTAAACTATCTTATTTATTAATTTTTTCTTTTAAACCACGAGCTGTAAAGGCCTAAAAAAAATTACAACAATGCATAAGCCCAATGTAAATACTGCGTAACAAGTGAGCAGGGCAAAATCGGCCACCCGTGTTGAGTGCATAAAGAAAGAGTTAAGCTTCATCTATGTGAGAGGTTAGTTCTACTTACATAGCAAAAATCAAAATATGTAAATGCATTGTAACTTTTTTCTTTTCTTCTACAGGGATTCCACCACTCATTGGATCGATTTTTGGTGTCATATTTTTCTATCTTTTATGTAAATTGTTTGACTTTATGTTATAAATAATTATTTCAAAAATAACTTTCATGGGGTAAAAAATTATTGACTGCAATTTTTATGTAAATAATTGGATGAATGCTTATGTTCAAAAAACAATTTTAATGCTTTAAATAATGTAAACTGTTAAAATAGTTTTTTGGTGTAAATAATAAAATTGTTTAATGATATCTCTTGCCTACTATTTATGCGTTGTGAGGAAACGAGATTTGAAAAGCTGTTGAATGTTTTCTTCATGGTGTGCAAGCCTGTGTACCAGTGTAAGTAAAAGTGAGAAAGGCGTGAGGAATGCAGCAAGAGGGGAGTGGGAGTTGGGAGTTTGATGGGAAAACACGACTTCTCATGGGCGATCGGTGGGTATGCAATGGTTTTTCGTGGGAAGGTGGGTGGGTCTTTCGTGGGAAAAACATGGCAACCCGTGGAATTCCTACGAGGTCCCCTTAGGGTCCCGCCTCCAAAACCCGAGAGGGACCCAACTTTCTTCCCGAAGAGGTCCCATGAGGGACCCAAGAGTTCTTGCAGGCTGGGCTTCTGTTTATCATCATTAAGCTACTGTCTGACGCGGCACCGTACAGCAGTCTGTTGGCAGCAGCACTTGCTGTTTCCTGGGTGCCAGGGGAGGAGGAGGCAGGAGGCTGCAGCTAAAAGGAGCACACAGCACACCTTCCGGGCCTGACAGGTCGGACTACCAACAGCGAGATGCTTTTGGGATCGAGGTCATACAAAAAAACAAAACACAAAAAAGCGCCGACCGTTATCTGCCTTTTGACGTCAGAGAGCAGCAGGCTGGGCACCCGTTGGAAGTGGCGGTCGGGTGGGTGCCACTTTATTTTTGGTCGTGCGTTCGGGTGTGTTGATGGTGTTTGCTTCCAGATCACCTCGCTGTACACTGTAGTAGCGCAGAACCTCTACACTTGTAGTAGAACAGAACCTCTACACTTGTGGTAAAACAGAACCTCTACGCTTGTAGTAGAACAGAACCTATCTACACTTGTAGTAGAACAGAACCTCTACGCTTGTAAAACAGAACCTCTACACTTGTAGTAGAACAGAGCCTCTACATTTGTAGTAGAACAGAACCTCTACACTTGTAGTAGCACAGAACCTCTACTCTTGTAGTAGAACAGAACATCTACACTTGTAGTAAAACAGAACCTCTACACTTGTAGTAGAACAGAACCTCTTCACTTGTAGAACAGAACCTCTACACTTGTAGTAGAAGGCGTCCGTTTGTAGTAAGTAGAATTCAGTCGTTTGTTGCAGGTGTAATGGCACTCGCTTGTCCTTCTGGGATGTAATCCAGATGTCTATCTACTCGTCATCTACTGCGTTTGTCACAAATCTGATAATGAGTTTTCGCAAATGAAAAGCAGACAGACAATCAGATGTGGATGAGTAGATAGATAAGGGAGTTCCTTTACGACAATTATAGCCTTCCCTTCCGAGTACACAGAATGATCCTAGATATGTTTGTAGCAGCATTGTAACCTTTCATGATGAGGATAAAAAAAGCAGACGATGAAATTTCTGGGAACATTATTTAAGCAGGAAATGAAACTATCATGGAGTCATTACAGACGATGACCGACGGCAGCACCAGGATCTCACCAATTCAGTTGTGTTTAGAAGTACAACTATCAAAGTATATGTACGTAAAAGGAAATCTTGAAGGGATCATAAAGTACCCGTGGAGAGAGGTTTTTTTAAAAAAAAAATAATCATTTGGATGAAGAGGAAATGGAAACGTTGGATGGATAGCGAGACATTTGCGTGGGTGTGAGCTTCTCCCAACGGCCGCTTTGTCTTTGATGTCAGGGTGTGATTGAGAGGCTCCACGAGTATAAATTACAAAGATCAGGGCTGGGAAAAGAAAGGTTTATTGCGGTTTATTGCGGCTGTTCTGTGTCCTTGGCTGGGAAGTGGGACTTGACAGTTTTTCTTGGTACTGTGTTGTGAAGTTGTGAGGCTTCAAAGAAGACTTTCTAAGAAAGTGTCTGTAAGACTTTTATCGTTAAAGAGGAGCATACGGAGTTACACGTCTGTTAAATAGGTTAGCTATTTAGTTTGTTGAATTTTTGTCTAATGTTTTATTTGTTTTTTAATTCAGATTTATGTTTGATTTTATCTCGTCCGAAAATAACTGCAGAGTTGCATACGACAGTAATCCACAGGTGTCTCAGATGATAAAATGCGCTGTCTCAAGTATACAATATATGACATAGAAAAGAGTCTGGAAGACGAAGGCTATCAGGATTTGAAAAAGTGTTGTTTCAGATAAACAGTGTAACCAGAGTGACGATATCTGGATGACATATAGCTTTCTCACACATACACGAAGGTGGCAGGTGAAGTGTATGTAGAGATGGAGGTCTTGGGGATAAAAGACACGTTTTCCGATTGAAACTATTTGCAGTGAAGACGACCTCCCATCTCAAGCTGTAGGTTAGTTTACTGGATTATTGTGTGACCATTGTCCACTGCCAGTGTCAGGTTAATTGCCTCTTGAATGTGTTTTGTAAACTCCATGTCGGGTTAACAGCCTTTTGTGTCTTCATTGTCTGCTGCATGTGTCATGGTAATAGTCTTTTGTATGTTCATTATCTCTACTCCACGTGTCAGACCAACGGCTTCTTGTATGTTCATTGACACCTGCCTGCGTAGACGATGGTGTGGGCTGCATGAGCGAGTGCATCTCCCACCCAGACAATGGAGTTTATGCCTGAGGTGTTAAAAATAATATAATTCCTCCCCTAATTGTCTGTCTTTATCGTCTCTGTCTCTGTTATCTCCGTCTCTTTCTGTCTCTATCTCTGTCTCTCTATCGTTCTTTATATCTGTTTCTATATCTGTCTGTCGTCTCTATCTCTTTCTCTGTCTCTAAGGTCTCCGTCTCTTTCTGTCTCTATCGTCTCAGAGGTGCGAGAGCTGGCGGTCCGTGTGATTTGGTTGAAGCTCCGTTCACAGCGAGTCACATCTCTCACAAGCACTTTTCCCTTGATTGTGTGCGGGAAAATGACAAACCTTTGTGTTGACCTTTGTATGCAGAACAGCTTGCAGTTGCACAGTTAGAGCTTGGCATCTAAACAACAAGAACTGTAGCTCTGTAACGCACTGTCTTCAAAACAAAACAAAGCAAAAAAGCGGAAAAGATGAAGGGATACCTCAGTCCAGCGCATGCGCTTCGCAAGCAATCTGTTCCCGCGCGACAGATGGTGGTCCTTTATTTGAGACAACTATCAATTCTTTCGTTAAAAAAAAAACTTCTGACAAATGACATGAATGATAAGTTATAACAATGATTTTAGCACGCCAAGAGATCAGCCAATCTTCCAACACAATCTAGAGGACCATGTGTGGATGAGGTAGGAAGAATGATGAACAAACAGAGGAAGTCGAACACAAACGGAACTACAAAGCTAGTGAACACAAGGACTGGAGAACTTGGTCTGTGTGAGATGACATGCACACGCGAGCAGATGCCAGCGTCTTATGACACTCGCCATTGCTGGCCCTCGACTGAGATGCTCTTGATGCGTCACTGGAGACTTCCTGCTTCTTCTCTCTGTCGCTCTTCCTCACACTCACTTCGTATTCGTATTCGTATTCTTCCTCACACTCACGTTCACTAGTTCGGTAGTTCTCCGGTCCTTGTCTTCACAGGTTATATAGTTCTCCAGTCCTTGTGTTCACTTGCTTTGTAGCGATACAGGGATGCTTAAAAAGAATGCATTATATATCTATATATATATACACGGAAACATGCATATCGATGTATGCACACAAATACGAGTATTCTCTCGCAGTTTCCCCAGTTACGCCCCTATTTCGCTGTCCTCGTGAGTGCATATCCACCCTGGACATCATCAATCTGTATCCCCTGGATGGCTCGCAGACGAATTTTTTTTTTTTCAATTAACTCCTTGAACGAGGCTATCGACAGAACAGCTTCCGGTTTAGCGAACGATGACAATGGCTACGTCAGCAAGTCTGTGAGAGTAACAACAATAAATAAACAGTCAGGAGGTGGTTGAAACGGTTGCGTGGAAGGATGCCACTGTGAAAGGGTCAAATGTTTCGGTGTAAATTTTTTTTCGCTTCCTCGGCCAGGTATATCGAAAGAGCAAGACGACTGGCGAGCGGCTCTCATTCATCCTGTAGGCCGTTCAGACAAAAGTTTAACTCTGTTGACAGCCAACATTTGTTTGAAGCGGAAGTCAGACTGTCAATCGCTCGCCGAGACTAACAGCGCAGAACTTCGCAAGAGGCCGAGCGTTGGTCTCGGCATGCAGTCAGCCATCCACCAGTCAGCCATCCACCTACACACGGCCGTGCTGGACATGATGGTGTGACTGGCTAGAGCAGCCAGATGATGTCAAGCCACGTGACAACGCGCTGAGAGGAAGGGCCGTGCACGCAGAGGCTGCAAGACGAAGGCTGAAAAGGAAAGGCAGGCTTCTGATGCGAAAATCGATGATTGCGCCAGCGCCATTATCGGCACCAGCCTTTTCCTTCCTTCTAAATCCAAGATCGGTAGATAAATCCATGCTAGTATGCTGTACGTGACATTGAATAGGGCCAGCGGTAGAAGTCGCTGGAAAAGTCACTATATGTGTTAATTGTCTGTGTGTGTGTCGGTGCGTGCACGCGTTCGTTCGTTTGTTCGTTCGCGAGAAATGGAAGTCAGCTTTGTGTACAGTACAGATTACAACCTCTCATCACCCACACACGTACATTTGCTCTTCAGTTAAACTGTGTCTAGTGGTCATTCATGTCTGGGGTTGATGAGATTTATTTCCCCATCCTACCCCTGTATTATGATCTGCGTCATCGGCGTGACATTTCCTTCCACGTGTAAGCAGTTAAGAACTTTCTGGGAAGCATTTTCTTCTTTCTTTTGCACCGACCAGCAGTTTCATCCTGTGCCAACAGCCGCCCTCTGACGGTGAGAGTATAAACGGAACAGAACGCACCGCTTGTGTGTGTATATATACAGTAGATGCTCGGCTTGCCACGGCCTGGGCTTACTTCACCTATCTTCAGGCTCTGAGAACGACTGCCCTGGAAAGCACGTGCGCAACTCGTGCCACGATCGCATCACAGAGGTCAGAGGTCGCAGTATTTTCAGACTATCAGTCCCTCGTTCCTTGCGAGCTCAGACGTGCTGGTGACGATAGCTGGAGGTAGTGTGAGGCTGATGCTGGGGTATGCAGGTGGGGGTGGACTATCATCGCACTTTCATCTAGGAAGAAAAGCAACGGCAGTCCCCAAAAAAAATAATAATAAAAACAAAATAAAACACACACAAACGGTTGGTGTGGGGGACACAATTGAGCTTCGTTAGGAGGCCAGGAGGAGACTGTAGAAACTCCACGTCCGTTCGCTTTATATATACAGTAGTATCTTGTTTTGGGACACATCTTGTATTTACAGCAGGTATTATAAATGTACACTAGCTTTTCTCTCTGTGTACCTTTTAAGATATTGCATAATGTTCAGAGACATACAGTTGTATTCACTTGAGATTTAATTTGGTTGTCATGCTTCATTACAGACAAGACCCATAATCGATCTAGGAATATGTAGCACTAATGTACATCTAACCATGGACTCGCTGTATCTAGTTGTTTTTTTTGTTTTTTTTAACCTTTTGCGATGAGATGATGAATGTCGCACTTCAAGGGAGATGTTTTCTCCATGTTTTCTTTAGTGTCAAGAGTTTTATTGGGCTAAGTATATGATTATTACATAACATAATAATGTCTTTGTTTATTAATTACCTCCCATTGTCGAGGGTAATTGCAAAAGCTCAGTAACCATTTCCTGAACTTTGATTCAGACAGTGCATTATTAATGGTGCAACAGGCGTATTATATCAGTATTATATCTTACCTTAACTGTAGTATCTGTAGTAACTTAGGCTGTAGTATCTTAATGGAACAACACACAGAACTATGTTAGCGGTAAGACAGTAGTTCAGTAGAGACATATTGTACTAGTGATGTGACAGTACTTTAACTACAGACAGTACTACATCTTAGAGGCAGAGTAGACAAGAAATTTGTAAGATATTAGATGATAGGAAAGAAAAATGACTGAACGATGGCAGAGGTAATGTAGAAAGTGTGGAAATGAGTGAACATTTAGTTTATGAAGATGTAAACAGTTTAGACAGATGAAGACAGAGTCACAAGGTTTCCTGCTTACTGAGGTATTTAATTAAAAACTCGTTATCTACAGACAGTGATTGCAACATTAGCGATGACGTGTTATCTACATTCTAATTTCAGCGACAAGGGCAAGATTATCTAACAGCAGTGCAAGATTATCTCACAGGATAAAGAGTTCAACAGCGGTGACCTAGAGAAAAAAAATGTGAGCTCTGGAAACGATGTTTACAATTCCATGCTACAGACACTACGGAAAATGGTAAATGATGGGTAATGTGCATGTGTGTTCGTGGTGTGTGTGTGCGGGAAGGTTGGGGTAGCCGCAGACAGCTTACTCTTGACTCTTGTGCTTCCAGCACTTCATCGTGTCTGGTCCAGTCGCCATGTCGTCCTCTAGGTGGCGCGCTAATCACCAATCTGAAGAGTGCACGCATGTGCGTAGGCGGAGCAAGTGGGTTTGTGGGTCGACCGGTCACGCCAGTCGATGCCTGAGTTTTTATTTTTCTTTGCCCTTTCGACCGTGCCCCCCTCTCATCCACCCGCCCACCCCAGGATTTGCCAAGGACGGCGATGGCTGTCACATCCCGGAACCCTGCCGACTGCATGACGTCACGCAAGCCGTGGGCGCCAGCACATCGATCATCGCCGTGCGGCCCCCAAGACCTCCACACGCACGGGTAATCAGTTGGCTACGTCACCTCTCGCCCTTAACCCTACACTCACGCTCGTACTCGCTTTCTTGTTACTGTTTCGGGTACTTTCTCATGAATCTGAGACAAATATGCAGATGTGGTGGAGCAGTGAGCTTGCTGCTACCACCCACCCCGTGACTACAATGGACTCCCAGTGACTGCAAACCGTTAGATCTGACACCCTGATCGGTTCCACGACAGGGACGTTTGTGTTCTTCTGATGCAGATGTCTTGTCACAGCGTTCAGGTCAAATGAATACAAAAGTATGTCACCCCACCATCCTCCATTGATGCAAGGCGCTTCGATCCTGGGACTCGACCCACGCCGCTGAGAAGTTGCCGAGATCGCTGATCTGGCAAAGTTCGATCTGCGCGTGTCTACGCGTCTCGGCGGAAGTGGTTGCGCTCTCAATGCCTGACACAGACCTCGCCAACTCCATTCCCACCGACATCGATCCTGTCACGATGAATGGGAGCGGCGTGAGGCAGGTGTAAAGGTCAAGGTCGTCCCGTAACCCCTTTCCTTTTTTTTTGTTTGTTTATGTCGTTGGGCAGTAAGGTGTTCGAAACCTCGGGGTCAGTCTCCTCTCCATCACCTTACCTCCAACCCTCTGTGGAGCCTGGTACCCATTCTTCCCCGACTGGCGGTTGGGTGGAGTAGGGGGGTGAGGTGAGGATTGCTGCGCCACACGAATATCGAACCGTGGCGCCCAGACTAGGCTGGCCTAGCAGCAACTGCTGTACACAGACACGCAACACATGACCCCAGAGACGATAGCACAGAGGTCAAGGCTGATTCCAGTCAGCTTGTGGGTCCATTAACTGAACCCGAACTAAGACGACTGTTTGGCTTTAGGTTGTAAATAACTTTACGTGGAGCAGAAATTTTATGTGAAAAAGAATTGCTCGGGCATCCCACGTGCATTCTTTTGTTTTTGTCACGTTCCCTCTGTTCTCCCTTGCCACTCATCATGTTTGGCTATTTAGAAGATATTTCTAAAAACAACAAGAACTTTCTTTAAGTAAACTTTAAACTTTTCTACTTTAGCACGAGAAATGTAGACTTTCAGCGTCTGAATAACCCGAACTGTCGCCCTGATTGGTGTTGACTGCTGGCAATGTTGTGAAGGGTGTACCAACGTGACGTAGTACACTGTTAGCGTGACGTAGTACACTGTTAGCGGCGCTCATTGATCGCTGGTGCGAATCGCGTACTTTGGTAATGGACAATTGATTAACGGACCGGTTTTAGAGGTTGAAATTTACTGGTTAGGTTTATATCGCCTACATCTACCGCTACCTGCAAAAAACGCAAACCATTCAGGTTCTTCTTTAAAAGGGTATCAGATTGAGAGACAACTTTTGCATTTCCTGTTGCAGTTTGAATAGTTTCTGAACCTAATGGATTGTGGAGCTAGATTTCCAAGTAAAATTTTGAGTACATGTTGAGTGTAGAGTAAGTCTTCCAGCATGTTCTAGAGATTAAGGAGGAAAATGTCTGTTATCTGAAGACGACAAAAAAACAAGAGTAACACTACCACTGACATGGTCTTTGCCTTGCATGTATGATAAAAAGAGCTCCCAAAGTATCTGTATCTCCCCTGTATCTTAATATGCAATGTGTTTGCACCAGTTTACTGCATTTAAGGTGCAGCTCTTAGTTCTCAGACTTCTGGCTGGCATCATTTTCTAAGGCTGTCGCGTAAGAAAGAATCGGTCATTCACTAATCTGCCAGCATTGCTTTTGCTTTCTAGATTAATGCCTATGTACAAATGAAATAATGATGCCCCCTAGTCAGAGAACCTGGTTTTGGGCAGCCCCACTCAGTTGGACCCATGTGGTTCTGACGTCCTTTGCCTCACTCTACTGTTCTTTTCCAAGTCTGCTTTGGTCTCCCAACTCTCCCCTTTGTAAGTGTGCGCAAATATTTTGAGAAGTAGTGAAGTGCAATTGCAGAACTCCAAGCTACCAGCTTTGCATCAAATGCTTTTCTTAAATGTTCATGATGCTTCTGGAATGACTCTTTACTAAAAGCCATTTTAACTTATATTTACAATATAACATACTTCACCCACTGATCTCCTTTACAGGTCTCAAAGATGTATAATGAGAGCAGCCCCAATGTTGTTTAGGCTCTTAATATAATTTGAATGTCAGCCACAACCTGCAGATGACCCAGCAAACTGCACTTGCACCCATGCTTGACATGCAAACCTCTCTACTTTTAAGCATTACATAAACAAAACATTCTTCTTAAAGCATCAACAGTATATTTCTCTTTTTTTATAAAATATATCTTTACAACGTTCAATTTATAACGAGGTACTTTGTAACATACAACAACTTTTTAAATGGTATCCACTGATAAAAACAATGATTTTAGATGCAGCCTTAGATGAACTCTGACCTTATAAGGCTGCTGCTGTAGCTGCTGTTGCTGCTTGTTCTTAACACCAGATTTCTGACAAAACACTGCATTTTCATGCTTCACTAAGGTAAATACCACAGAATGTTTTTAATACCATGGATAATTTGTACATTATTTTTTACAACTCACTAAACCATTCTGTATCTGATCATTGCTTATCATCAAACTGGATTAAGACAGAAATCTGGTGTCAAATGAAGCAGAAATTCAGTATTGAATGAAATAAGCACTAATAAGTTTGACGCTGAATGGCACAAAATATGATGCCAAAAATGACAAGAATTTATACTGAATATGTAAACAGTTTCTATGAATGATCATAGATCTTATTTTCAGAGTGAAAACAAAAGAATCTAATGTAAACTATGATGAACAATCATGGTCAAACATGTAGCACAGGTGGGAATGACAACAATAATAGACACGATTCTGATAAAGAATGACCAAGAAGTTAAAAAAAAAAGTCTATTAATATATTGGTGGGAAGGTTCCTCCAACTGCACACAACTTAAGAAGCTAAGGAAGAAGATAGGCCATGATTACATGGCTATACTGGACAATATATCCCTTAAGATCATTAAAGATGACAAGCGTCCATTTGGGACCGTGCATCTTTGCAACTGGCACAGAAATGTCTGGCATCAAAAGACAAAATAGATGATGGAAAACTAAAATATGCAATGAGAATTAATTATTAACGTCTGACACCATGTGGGCAAAAAGACTAATGAATACACGATGAGTTATTCAGTTACTCCGACGTGATTTGAACATTTGTACTTATAGAAGATGAATCCGAAGAGCAACAATTAGCTGCCAACTCATTGTTGTGGCTTTTCGCCAGCCTTGTATACATGTATTCTTATAGAAAAACAATCGAAAGACTAATCACGCATGTTGCTAGTGCAGTAAAGAAACTCCAAAAGCTGTGGCCCTTGTTCTCAACTTAAGAAAAGCTGCATTGTACCAGCCACATAGGAACAAGCATGTTCTATTGTCAAATCATTATCACTTCACATTCGTTCCCGACAAAGTTAACACAGCAAATGACACATAGGATTCACCGACACACACAAAGCAACTCAAAATATATTGCATTGGGTGCACACACAAACATCTTATATCACACAGGTCATTGTCTGCAAACATGGAAATGTGTTTGCAAGGCCTGGAAGACATTTGTTTCCATGACGACAGCTCGGTGAGATCTTCTTCACCGTTGAAGATACTTTAACCCTCTTATAAAAAGGCATAAGACATTCACCAAAATAGTTTCACGGTAAGCATGCTCAAGTCATTTTAAAATTGTATGATTGCTGACTTCCAAGAATTAAAAAAACCATCCTCTGACAAACTTATATGGACATCTGGGCTGAAGAACACTCAACTTCACTTTCTTCAAAGTGGACTATTCTGAAATGGTAGACTATAAGAACATCTGGGGTCGAAGAACATTACTTCAGACTTTTTTTTCAAAGCGGACTATTCTGAAATGGTGGACTAGTTTTGTCAGAGTCACAGGTTGGGGGGGGGGAGGGGGAGAGGGGGGGAAGGGGAGGGGGGGGGGGGGGGGTGGGGGGGGGGACGCGGGGTGGGTCACTTGGTGGTACACCATCGTCATCATCAGATTGGTGGGCACTGCAGCCACAGTGATTTTTATGATGTAGTGCTTTCTCAAAGTCAAGAAGCTGCCCCATAAATGTAAAGTTAGGAGAGATGTTGGGCTTGCATTTCTTAACAAAGTCATAGGCTTCATTGAGGCACATGGACTGCTTAGACATCAGATAGGCTACGGTGACTGTGACAGAGCGGGAGATGCCAGCCAGACAGTGGACCAGTACCCCCTGCTTGTTGAGTCGTGCCTCATCTGAAACACAAAAAAGCGCACATTTTACACTTACATGTATTCAGAAATATTGTTCAGAGCTGTGAGATTTTACAAAACGAACATCCTCCATTTCTTTTTATCTTCACAGACCTTTATGCTAAAAAAAGACTATATAACCCTGCTAAAACAGAGTTCAGACTGAAGGAAGAATAAAGTTAAGAGATAGAGGAGCTTAAGTGTTAATCATTACATGGCTGATAATATTCTGGCATAGTTTACACACAATCCAAACCCCCTGCATGAAAAACAGAATAAAAAAATTAAAAATAGTAAAACAGAAAAAAAAATCGCG